>NC_090436.1:775865004-776202504 GCF_031143425.1 Pleurodeles waltl
GCATATATTTGGTTTTTATTGAACTACTGGAGTCCTTTGGTTCTGCTAGGTAGCTCAACATGACACATATTGCTTCTGAGTAGCACGCATGAGCTCTGGTGTTCTTTTTCCAATTCCAAGTGGGCTCATAATTCTATATGCCAGTTTAATTTATGTGACCATTGTACAAAGGGTGTTGTGTTGAAACTATGCAGCGCCCGGAGTTTCAAGGGATGTTTCTCCAATTTGTTTCAACGTGGGTTTCATAGTATAGCCTACTTTGATTGTATAGTTCCAACATAGCACATCTATTCTCCTGGTAGCTGTCTAGAACATGATGAGATTGGCGTTTTGACATGTGGTCAGCTATATATTGCTGGCCTTTTTGTTGGTTAGGTTGGCCTGCAGTCACAATTTTTGATACTTGGACTTTTCACCTCAAGATTTAGAGACATTTAAGCAGGGTTTATCGGATTGATGTATACTTGTAAAAGGGGTTCAATAATTTGTGCAGCTGTGGGCTGCGATGGTGCAGATACAGCCTAACAGGCCAGAGTAATACATTTTTATGTTCAGCACTGCATCTTAGTTTAACCGGTAGCTTGCCATTCTGTAATGGGTGCCATACAGGCTGAGGTAGGAATGTGCAGCTACATTGGTAGAACCTATAGTGAGAATTTTACTTCGGAGGACACTATCTAAAAATACTTAAGCTATGTAATAATGTTTTTTATAGGTCCGTGTACTCACGTGAGAGAAAGGAATGCAGATCGGACAGGATAAAGTATCTGTGTCTTTTGTATATATAGATTCAGTTAGGTTATGCACCCGTTTTTCGGTAATGACTCAACCTATAGGAGAAGTAGCTCATGTGATGTAAACTCTAAAGTGGCGACACAGAAGATGTTATACATTCAAATTCTCCATCAGAAAAAAAGAAAAGACATATGTTTGCCGTTATATAGGCACATAGGTAAATACAGCACATGTCCCTGTGAGATCAAAGACAGAATATGCATGGGCAGCATTATGATTCATATTATCTGCTCTACAGGATGCAAACTGTGGTTTTATATTGGTAAATTGCAGCATGCCCAATAAAGAGGAAAGTGAGAACTTCAGTGGGATGATGTAAGATGTTTATATGGTCGTGTTGATGACTGCAGGTCACAGAGGTGTGAAATGTCTTCAGTGTGCTTATGGCGAATCACAGATGGTGTTTTGTTTCTGGTTCCTACTACTGGTATGTAATACTGGGCTAAGGTGGTGAAGACTCAGTTTTTAGAAGAGCCGTCTTTAGTGATGGTGAGCTATGTGGAGTCTGAAGGATTAGGTGTACTATCACTGATTTAAAATGCTGTAGTATTACATTTATGCATTTGGCCCTTATTTATAGTATATTTTTGTCATATATAAATTAAACCCCACTTGCTGGTATGAGGATAGAAGACAATTTGGGTTAAGCCCTGGATAAGATGGTTTCAAAATAACTATTCCACCGAAATGTGCATTGGCCACATGTGGAGCTCCCCCTGGTAATGATGTAATTTTTGTGGGAGAGAAAACGATTGTTTTCCAAGTTGGTTCAACATAAGACTCTCGGGGAATGCTGGCGATGATGATAGTACGTTTGAGTATAAATGTGTTTGGTGGATATAAAGTCTATGCAAGTCAGTGACTACTGTATATGCATAAATAAATGTATTGGTAACAATTGGTGAAGCTTTCAGATGGTGATGTATTCTAACTATGTATTTTGTAATTTATTGTTACAACTGGATGAAAGAAAATATCAGTAATCAAATAAAGTGACTGAATGTTTAGGAAGGATCAGTGTATAATGATTAAATTATTTGTAGAAATAATACAGATTAGAGGTTAGTGGGATTATTCATTATTAAGGGAGTTTGGTTTGAATCCCAAACCTAGACTCTTTTTTGGGGTGCCCTCAGTTGTCAGTTTGGGTAGACTTGCCTGGGCAAGGTAGGGCTTCATGACTGTGATGGCCAGGTCCTGCGTGTGTGAAGGGTTTTATAAAAGTCCTGAACCCTGCAGTTATCCTCTTCCCTTCTGTTATTTTATTGGCTTGCTCATTGGTTAGATAGTCTACCCTCTCCTTTTTTTATCGTTAGCCTTTAGACTAATGGTTTTTCAGTTTTGTTGCTCCCTAAGAAATACCTGTGTTTGAGCCCGAGTGTGTCATATTCTGCCCTGTCATTGTAGAGCAGCTGTAGTTGAGTCCATGCAGCATTTAAAGCTCGACATACTCTGGGAGCACTGGTTTGTTTGAGCATCCCTTATACTTCTGCCATTTTCTGTCTTCTAACCTTGTTGTCCTTGGCAGAGAAAGCTATTTATTCGCCTCTGACATTTCAGGGCATTCCATAATGTGTTCTAACTGACCTCCTCAGTATAATTTTCAGTCATGTATTGGGTGAAAGCTACTTTTATGAATTATTTATTAGTTTCATTTTGGGTTATAGCGTCCAGAAGTCTCCAGTGCCATTACTGCTGAAAAGGCACACGTTAATAGATGGGGGAATGATCCAGGAGGGCAATGGAGGGAATCCACCGTCCTCTCTAACAATGAGGGCGTTCCGAGTTTGAGTGAGTGGGGTCAAACCTCCTCCAGACAAGTTCTACCCCTCTATCCTTCTGCTGCTATCTTAACCCTTTGATGGACAGTGTTCAAGATTGGCCAAACGTGCCCATATCTATCCTTTTTGCTGTTCATGACAATACTTAGGTCAGCACCAACCAAGATTCTTCTGTCTGGTGTTTGCAGGTTTTCAGTGATTGCTTGTGTAAGGACAGCCTCTTGACCGGTCCTATTCGGGCTTATATGTCTGCCACTGCAAAGAGCTGTTTACCCAGCCCAAATCTGAAATACAGAACCCTCCCCCCGGCCTCGCCATGTTGACATTGATCCCTTCCAGGAACCTGCATGACATAGAGACCCATCACTTGTATTTAGCTGGACAAGAGGAATATTTGGGGAACTATTGGGATTTCAGTCTGTGCCAGTCATTGGGGAGGAGGTATGTCTCTGTTGCAGTTAGTCTTGTGTAACATAAAGAGCACTGGCAATGCTTTGAAGAGTTGTTCAGGCCCCTAGTGACAAAACTAAGGCCCATATTTATACTTTTTGATGCAAAACCGCACAAATGCACTTTTGCGTCAAAAAGTATAGCGCCGGCTTGTGTCATTCCAGAGCGCCATCCGGATACCAAATTTATGGAATGCTGCAAGCCGGCGCAAAGGGCGGGCTAGAGTCTGGGAAAAAGATGTTAGATGGGTGGGGGTGGCAGTATGGGGAAGAGGGTTGTGCACCAAAAAATGACGCTAGGATGGTTAGAGGCAAAAAATGCCTTTTACCAGCCTAGCATCATTTCCTGATGCAAAACCATCCATACCACATGACTCCTGTCTTATAAAAGACAGGAGTCATGCCCACCACCCCAATGGCCAGCACATGGGACAAGGGTCCCCTGGGCATAGCCATTGCACCCAGTGCCATGTAGGGGGACCCATCAGGGCCCCCAATGGCACTTTATTTTTATTTTTAATACTTACCTATACTTACCCTACTTACCTGGGATGGGGTCCCCCATCCTCCGGTGTCCCTCTGGTGTAGGTGTTCCTGGGGCTTGAGGAGGGCACCTCTGGACCCATTCTGTGGTGTTCAACCATGGAAATGGGTCCACAGGTTCCCTAACGCCTGCCCTGGCCCAGGTGTTAAAAAATGGCGCTAAGCAGGCTTAGCGCCATTATTTAGTCCTGCCTTCCCCTGTGCACCTTTCTTTCACAGGAGGATAAATAAGGCGCTAGGGGCTTTGACTCCGTTTTTTGGATGGGAACGCCTACCTTGCATCTCATTGGCGCAAGGTGGTTTCACGCTTCCAAAAAATGACTTCAACTTCAATATTTTGACACTAGACAGGTCTAGCGGCAAAATATAAATAGGGGGTAAATTTACGCTGAATTTGTGTTACAAAAAAGACGCTAAATTAGCACAAAGAATGTATAAATATGCCTCTAACTGCTTGGATCTTGAATGTTAATGGTATCAACCTCTAGCGTTACTGGTCACCCCATTTACCATGCCGAGTGTGGTAGCTTGTTGTGTAGATTGTTGAATGTGAGTGTTGTTACTAGGGATTGACAGTGAATGGCAGATTGGAAGTGACTGTCCCAGTCTTACAGGGGGCAGAACAACTTCCTGGGCCCCAGGAGTGGAGGAGTGTGGCCCAATGCCAATTTGGGTTAAGCCTCCACCCCATACATAATAAAAAAAGTAATCCCTGGCAAATCCCTTTCAAATGCGAATTCTGATTTATGCTGGAAATTTTTCAAAAGTAATGGAAAGTAGTGTTTTGCTCTACTTTTCTTCAAGGTGGTGATCAATGGGTGATGCATGGGCATTCTTAGGCTACTACTCATGGGTTTTAATTAACGCAAAGCGATATGTACTAAAAAAGGTATACAGGACGTTCAGTCAAATATGTATGCCTCTTCGAGGTAGACTTAAGGTTTGAGAACAATTTTCTTTCCTCAAAACATTTTGAACTTTGCATGTGTGCTGCACTGTACAACACCGATTGCAAACTGAGGAAACATATTAAGTTATGTTAGAGCATTGCTTTTGTACCGGAGGGGTACTCTTCCAGTAGAAAACCTATGCTCGACATCACACACACTTGCATTATTGTTCTAAAGCTCACTAAAGATCATACTCACGTCTAGTCATTCAGTGATGTAGAAAGCATTCCAACTACCTCCTAACGATGTTCACAAATTGCATTGTAGTTTAAAAAACATCCTGCTGTGGATAGGTCGAAACTGTGGTGCATTTAATAAGGTATGTGTTCATCCAGCAATTTAATGTAACTTCAGACAAGGTAGCATGCAAACAAACTGGCTGCGGTGGGTGTTTGGAATTATGTTGCATGTAGGAACTGAAGATAGCAATACCAATAGACATCAAACAATACTGCTGTATGTATAATAAAGAAATGGATGAATGTAACTGAAGTTAGCTGGTAGGAAAGCTTTTGAGTTAAGTAGTTTTCCTGTCATCTTGAGCTGTATTAAATACAGGGCACATTGACCCACGCAGGACCACAGTGCACCCTTAACTGAATGTCCTGGGTGCAAGCTAGGACAGTGCACCCTATTATGGTGAATGTGTTGTTCGGAATGCAGGTGTAAACTCAGAACACTAGTGAAAGGAAAACCACCTTATGAAGAACCAGAATGCCTACCACTTACAGCCAGAGACCTGGCCTCAGTTTTATGGGGAGAAGAATCCCCCCCAAAGTCAGGTGCTGTGCATTACCAATGTAATGTCTGGGGTTGGATCCAGCTTTGTCCCGGAGCCCCTGTGGAGGGGGGCCCTTCAGGAGCAGAGTCAGTGGACCTCCCAAAGGTTGATTTCCCTGTGCACACACATCTGTAATACAGCACAGATAAAATGTCCCCTCATTTACATTGAGCCATGCCACCTTGCAAATGAGGAAATGCACCCTCCTCATCATCAAGTTTGACAGAAAGCTAGATCTTTATTAAGAAAGCATGCGTTTGTGATATGGTGAATTATGTTCGGCTGTTTTAGTGTTTTAGTGAAAATAAGGTAAAACAAGATTAGCTTAAGATATCTGTTGCTGTTTGACTCCAGCTGGACTCCTGTGAGAAAAAATGACAAAAAATAACTCTGATTGGTCAGTCCTGTGGGAGTACTGCAAGATCAAGCAATGTGATTTGTGGCTGCAGCATGAAGAAGAATGTTGGCCTTGCCATTACAGAACTCAGAGACTTGGTCATCAAGTCCTGAAAATATTTTTTAAAGCATATAGAAGGGGCAGGGTACTGTTAGTAAAGCCCAGTAGTGGTGTCCCTGGAGGGACCCCCTAATGGGGCAAAAGTATAACAAACATTTTTGGGGTTCATCACTATCCTGCAGGAATCTTGCGGGACTCAGCGTGCCCTTCCTCCCTTCCTGTGCTTTCACATGAGAATGTAATGTAATGTAATTCAAGATTTATAAAGCGCGTTCCTACTCAAAGAGCATCGAAGCGCTGGGAAGAAAGCACGTAGTAAAAGATAGACAGAGGATAAGAAAAATAACAGAAATAATGAAGATAGAAAAACATCCAATAAAAGAAACTGAAACAATCTAAATCAAAGACCCTGATCTTGATGTACCAAAAATTAACGAGGAAAGAGCCATGTTTTCACCATTTTCCTAAATTTTATATAACCTGATTCTTGCCTAATAATCTGTGGGAGAGAATTCCATCCTCTGGCTGCAGCTACTGTAAAAGCTTTGTCTCCCCATTTGGCTTTATGTGTGCGAGGGACCTGAATCAAGTGAGCTTGGTAAGACCTCAAGCTTCTTTTAGGTACATACAGGAGGAGTCTGGAAGTCAGGTACTGTGGTCCTATTCCATGAACTGCCTTAAAAGTAAGACAGAGCGACTTAAACTGGATACGCTGCGCCACTGGTAACCAGTGTAATTTCCTGAGACTTTCTCTAACTGATATACATCGTGGGAGATTAAGAACCGCTCTGACAGCGGAATTCTGAACTAATTGGAGTCTTTTTATCAGCCCCTTAACCAGATTAAGGAACAGTGCATTACAGTAGTCTATCTTAGACATTACCAATGCCAGGATAGCAGATACTCTCCATTCATGTAACAGATAGGGGAAGATTTTTCTGAGCATTTTAATTGACCATAAACTGATGTTTACCACATGATTAATCTGTTTTTTAAAAGACAGATGTTCATCGAACAAAATGCCTAGGTTTCTGGTAACAGTAGTGGGCACAGGGCAGTTACCACATTCAGAGGGCCACCATCGTGAGTTCCATAAATTCTTTCCAGATCCAAAACATAAAACTTCAGTTTTGGTGGCATTCATTTTTAGCCAATTGGTCTTCATCCATTTACTCACTTCCACCATACAATTACTGAACCGATCTGCAACCTCCTCCCATGGCTGATTAATAGGAATAATAAGCTGGGAGTCATCAGCATAGAAAGATGGAATTAAACCAAAAGTACGGATTAGACTAGCCAAAGGCGCTACATACACATTAAACAATGTGAGGCTGAGGGAAGATCCCTGCGGAATCCCACATGGCAGAAGATAAGGTCTAGATTTAAAATCACCACAGCTAACTGTGGTCCATCTATTTGTAAGAAAAGACTTCAAAAGTTTAAGCGCCTTGTCCCTCAAACCCACATGATGCAAATGGGACATTAATAGTGTGGGAGAGATAGTGTTGAAGGCAGCGGATAAATCTAAAAGAACCAAAACGGTTCCCTTGCCTTCATCAACCATCCTTTGAATAGTATCAGAGGATGAGATTAGGCCAGTTTCAGTACTATGCCCTTTTCTGAACCCGTATTGGGAGATATCAAGAGCATCCGCCTTTGTTAAAAACTCGATCAATTCAGAGTTCAACATTTGTTCTAGAATCTTTGCCAAAAACGGGAGACGTGCTATTGGCTGCAAATTACTCATGTCCTGATTATCCCCCTCTGGATTTTCTTAAGGGGTACTACTATCGTTTCTTTCCAGATAGATGGGTACTCCCCAGACATAGCTACCTCTTGGTAAATGGGGACCAACATCCGTGCCATTAAATCCGGAACCAAGTGAAAAATGGAAGGAGGACACAGATCCAGAGGGGAGCCCGATTTAATTTCAAGAATCTTCTATTTAACAGTATCCATGGAAGTGGGTTGAAAATATGACATTAGTGACTGGCCATCTGCTGTAGCACTCTCTGTCATCATGGGGGGTAATACTTCGGGAATGATCTGGGTATCAAAGTTGCTATGTATTTGCAATATCTTATTTTCAAAATGAAAAGCAACTTTGTCACAGAAACCCTGAGAGTTTTCTAGACCAGCCGGCTTCATGGACACAGTTAGGGCCTTAATAGTCTTAGAAAGTTCCCTGGGGGCATTAATGGCCTCCTTTACTTTGGTAGTATAAAATTTAGATTTGGCCATAAATTGTGCTGCTTTATAAGCCTTTAGAGTGGACTTAAGGGCCACCCTTTCCTCAGGTAGTGGATTAAGTTTCCACAGTCTTTCCTGCTGTCGATACTTTCTTTGAAGGAGTTTGAGGTCTTTTGTAAACCAGGGGTGACTTGGGCCTCATTCTGACTTTGGCGGGCGGCGGAGGCTGCCCGCCAAAGTACCGCCGTCAGAATACCGCTGTGCGGTCAAAAGACCGCCGCGGTAATTCTGAGTTTCCCGCTGGGCTGGCGGGCGACCGCCAGAAGGCCGCCCGCCAGCCCAGCGGGAAACCCCCTTCCACGAGGATGCCGGCTCCGAATGGAGCCGGCGGAGTGGAAAGGGTGCGACGGGTGCAGTTGCACCCGTCGCGATTTTCAGTGTCTGCTATGCAGACACTGAAAATCTTGGTGGGGCCCTGTTAGGGGGCCCCACGACACCCGTTACCGCCAATCAGGTTCCGGCAGTCAAAACCGCCAGAACCAGGCTGGCGGTAAGGGGGTCGGAATCCCAATGGCGGCGCTGCCTGCAGCGCCGCCATGGAGGATTCCTCAGGCCAGGGGAAAACCGGCGGAAAACCGCCGGTTTCCCTTTTCTGACCGCGGCTTTACCGCCGCGGTCAGAATAGGCCTGGATGCACCGCCAGCCTGTTGGCGGTGCATCCGCGGTCCCCGGCCCTGGCGGTCCATGACCGCCAGGGTCGTAATGACCCCCCTGGTTTCTTCTGACTATTGGGCCTTCTAATTACAGGGGGTACCATTTCTTCCATAGTCATTTCCACTCCTTTCATAAAGCTGTCAATCAGGGGCAAGGCCATAGCTTTAGCCTTATCCCAACCAGCTTCTAAAGCTGGGCCTAATTCCTCTACTTTAACCTGTTTCCATAACCTGACTACCTTGTTGGTTTCCATGTTAGCAGCCCCAACATTCTTTGAGGTGAGTTTAAATTTCAGCAGATGATGATCCGTCCAACTCAACTGTATTATGGTTACCTCCACCTGTTGAGTAGCTCGTGCAAACACCCCATCCAGAATATGCCCTGCAATATGGGTGGCCAACGAGACTCTGGAGGTCCAATCCAGGGCCTCCATAAAGTCAATTAATTCACGGATCTTAGGAGTTGACGTCTCATCAAAGTGCATGTTAAAATCGCCCAATATCACAGCTTTTGCAGACAGAACCATAGGTTCTATCAACTTAGGCCAAGACTGTAAAAAATCAACAGCCCCTCTAGTAGTACCCCACTGTTTTGAGAAATTGTGAATGTCATTGCCTCACATGAATCTGTTGAAGAACTAATGCATGTGCATGCCAACGTAGACCTATAGATAATGACCAGACCCCCCCCCTCCTGTTCTGAGGTCTATCAAGTCTGTGGAAGGTAAAACCTGGTGGAGAGGCAACAATGAAGTCTGGGTCCGATTCTACTTTACCCCAGGTTTCAGTAATAAATAGACAATCAATCTGCCAATTATCAATCATTTCGCAGGTTTCCTGTTTATGTTTGGGAAGGGACCTAACATTTATTAAGGCATACTGAAAGCTGTAATTATGAAATGCCTTCTGTTTCATTTTTTTCTCCCCCAACCCTGCCGACCTAATGTCTTGGTTTCTTACCTTTGTTGCCTCTATAGGGACTTGAATAGCCCAATTACAGGTTTCACAGGTCCAAATAGATCCACCCTTCCTTAAAGGCTTATATACTACATAATTAGTGGGATTAGGCGATAGTTTGCTGTAATCTTCCTCTCCCCCAGATACTGCACAGCTATGAAAAAGGGCAGCATTTCTGGCCCCGGAGCTCGGTCGGGCGCGGACAGGCGCAGACGGGCTTGCCTTTGGTGTGCCTTTGGCGCGCCAGCTGCGCGGTCGCTCGTTCCAGCAGGAAGGAGGGCTCTTACTGACCCTCACTTCCTGTTTAATACAAGTAAAAACTATTTCCACTCCCTCCACAGGCTATTTTAACTAAACTCCTCTTCCCCAAACCCCCAGAACATTAAAAATACTCAGAAATAACTCTTGCACAATTTAAAAATGCTAATTTTTAAAAAACACACACATTGATTAAAAAACGATTTTCCCCTTTTTTTTCTATTCTAATTTCCTCTTTCTATTAAAGTACTAAAATGTAATACATCAAAGCCACAGTAATTATAAAAAAAGCAGATGTAACCACGCAAACCTTAAAACAGCAAAAGCTAAAAAAAGTGCTTTCTTCTCAAGCGCGGACGCTCGTTCCGGCACATTTATGCCTGCAGGACCGAGGCGCAGCCCAGAATCGGCTCCCTAACACTAGACCGCTAACTTGCGGTCCCAACAGGAAGGAGGGCTCTTACTGACCCTCACTTCCTGTTTAATACAAGTAAAAATGATGCCAGCGGGAGCCCAATAGGAGCCAATTTAAAAATAAAAAAAGAAAAGAAAATGAGGACTAAGGTCTGTAGAATGTGCATGGGTATAGGGTCGGGGTTTGGTGTGGGGTTGGTCCCCTGCAGGGTAATGGCGGCAGTGGTTGGCTGCTACAGAGGTTGGGTATGGTAATAAAATCTTACTTTAGGTTTACAAAAAACAAAAATTCACTGAAAAAATTAAGGTGAAAGTGTCAATATAGCTTTACTTTTTAAGTGTATTTCTAGGGATTTTTAAATGTAAAGAGGTATTACATAAGCAGGTACTATCCAGTACTTAAGTACCTTCACTTAACTTGAAAAAAGGAGTACCTATGCTTCTCAGCACTGCTGCAATACATTGAATAGGAGAGTACCGGCACTTCTCAGTAGCAAACAGGTATTCTGGATAGTGAACACCAGCAGTTCTCTGTTTCCTTTTAAAGCACTGGAGTAAAGTTAGATATTACCATGCCTAACTATAACATCACTTTGACATTTTATTTTTTTCAGTGAACCATAACGTATCCCTTGGATGATAGGAAGAGGTGACATAGGAGCGTGTTGAATACTACAGGTTAGATAATGGAAAAATCATCATTCTTCTAGGGTTAGTCGGCTGCTTCCCTGTGTCCTTGCCTCGTGAGGGTCAATGCTGAGATAGTTCACAAAGCAGATGATTCTTAAGGTCATCTTTGCACAACGATAGAGTGTGCGATGTTGTTAGGTTCACAGCCAGTGCACTTCCCTGAAGAGAGCTGACACCGCTGTTTGATTTCTAGACAGTGATGAGCTAGCTGGTCTAGTGTTTAAATGGTGGTCTTGTGGAGGAAAGATGGAGACGAAACAGAAGCCGGGTGACTGTCGCACTTAATTTAACAGGGGCAGTGGCGTGACAAAGGCCCCCGCAGCCCCCACGATGCGGGGCGGGGGCGATCTCCAGGCCCCCACCTCTGTGCAGTACCCTGGCCTGAGGGCTCTTGAGTGAATCCAGAGGGCGGGGGTCCATGTACTGTGCAGAGGGCCCACTCAAGTTCCCTTACGCCTCTGAGCAGGAGGGAGGAGTGGCGTGCGTGACAAGTAGGTGAGTGCTGTAGTCCAGCCACTTGAGTGATAGGAGTTTTTGCTGCAATAAAACTAGGAGAATGAATTGACGGCTGACTGGGAGGTTCTTGAAGGGGTGGATTCCTGCCCCTGTGGTACGGATGCGATGAAGGGTGGGACTCAGAGTTGCATGGAACTGCTGAGGTGAACTCTGCGATCTCTGGTGGTTGAACGAAGAGCTCATTTAAAGGAAGGAAAGGCAAGAGCTCTGGCGTCAAAGGGTAGACTGGGCTTTATTAGGCTACAATAATAACGAAAAACAAGGAGCATAGGTACTGTGCAGTATGTGTTACAAGGAACGTGAGTGTTTTGACTGTGTTCCGCTGCAGGGATGTTGAGACCCTTAAGAGTCCTATGCCGGCACGGCCAATATGCCTACTATAGAAAATAAAAGACGCGCCCGTGTGCTAAAGACACTTGCACTGACGGACTTTTTTTGTTTAATGGGACGAGGTTGAAAAACAACACACAAAGACTCTCGTGACTGCTGCACAGCAGCGCTGGTTGTCTTGCGACAGATTAACGAATGCCCCTTTCATCCGCACTGCAAAAACAGAGGTTTTAAAAGCGTGCATCAGTTCCTGCAGCTTCTGTCGAAAGCTATGGTGTTCGGCTTCGGATTTTCCTCTCGAAGCGGATAGACATGCCGTGGAAGCATCTGAGCGCGAATGCAATTAAAAACTCGCAGTGTGCGGCTAATCTATACAAGCGCGTGATTAAAACAACACCAGGCACTCTGGCTGAGCTGTCTTCCGGGGTACAGGTCTAAGAAGGATGGAATTACGTCGAGCAGCCCCATAGGGCGCACCCCCTCGCCCAAATTAAAATGCTGTTGTGAGAAGTCTTAGCCCGGGGCCAGGATTCAAAGCGTACAAATGTTTCACAGTCTTTCTTCCTCTCAGCTTGTTTAATCTTCTTGGGAAGCTTGTTAAAAGAAGACTTTTCCGCGGGAGGCCTTGTCCACTGGAAGACAGTGCAGAAAGGCAGCAGATTTCGCATTCTAGACTGCAGTCCCTTAGGGCGAGAGCACAAGGAGTCGACAGTCTCGAGGGCTGCGTCACTGGGCTGACAACATTCCGAGCACTAGCTTTTACTTTACAGGAGTCCTGCACATGACCCTTGAGTGTGTGTAAAGTACTCGGTGCTCTTGGAGCTCTCTCGATCCAGGAGCGTAACACAGTCACTTGCAGCCCCTGCGGCGGTGTGGTGGTGGTGGTGGGGAGTACGTGCTCGGGCAGTAATCCTTAGGACTCTTAAGCGGGGCTCATTGGGTCCAAGGCCAGTGCATAGCTGTGAGTTATGGGAGACCCGGGAGACCCTCTTCACATTCTGCAGGGAGGTGCATCATTACTTGACACCCCTGCCTCGACCCTGCTCTTTCTTGATTAGATATGATCACTCGCTCCCAGTCACTGTCGGGAATGAAGGCCTCTCTTGTCTTGAATGTGGAAATTAATTGATGCAGACCGTACGTCAGAAATGCTTTGCTGAATGTTATTTGGGATGTAACACGTGTGTGTGCAGGGCCGGCTTTAGGGGTGTGTGTCTGGTGCGACCGCACTGGGCGCTGACCTGGAGGGGGTCGCTGATCTCAGCGGAGGGGGCACTGTGTCTAGCAATAAATTACTGTTTAGAAGCACCTGAAGGCCCATGTGCGCCAGCTATCAGGCACCAACACAAATGTCATGGTAACTCTGATGATTAATGCTCCTGACCTAGAGAGATGGATTTTTGTTCACTGGCAGTTTTGACTCGACTTAAAGTAGTGCAGAGGGTTGAAATGCCTGCTGCAAAGAACAGATCTGTATTTTATGTGGATAGTTGAGTGGATTAGTAGAGCCAGCCTTTACCAGAGCATTGAAACAAATATATGTGAGTGAGCGGCTATGGAGGGATGAGTGGCACTTTTTCTGGGTAGTAGTGCCGTAATCCGAACAAGAGGTCATGAGAGGAGGCGCCAAAAAAAAATTGTCGCACAGGGCGCCACCAATGTTAAAGACATCCATGTGTGTGTGGAGGGGGCTTATGGGATTTCCGCAAGGGGTTCTAAAGGAGATAGAGGAATTGTGTCCAACAGTTCTTTTATTGTTAGTTTCAAGATCTTGGCATCCATGTAGCCGCAAGGTACAGTGATTTTCAAAGTGCCTTCTGAATCCGGTGGCACTCAGACCACTGTGCCAGTCATTCATAAGAGCAACTGCGGAAGCAGCCAGAAGAAGAGGAGGCACACTCACAGGCAAGGCAGAACAGAAGCAGATGTTGTTTGGTATGCCAACAAGATTAAACCGTTGTGTTTTGTGTAACCTATATACAAATCATTGCAATGTGCCTTCGAGCAGACCGTCAAAAGAATTGAGTATCCTGGTGCCAATACATTTTACATAGTGTCGCTGCCAAAGCCGATGGAAATATATAAAAGCAAGATTTTACAGCAGATAGTGTTCTCCAGAACAGGCCGGTCTTCCCAGCTCGCTGTCTACTGTGTCTAGAGGAACCCTTACATAGGGCACTCCAAATGGCCTGTATGTAGCTCTACGTAAATTGAAATCACATAGAGAGCAAAGGGCATTACTGATTGTAAGTGAGTGAGGATTAAGGCCTACATTAAGGGATGTACTATGATATTTAACCCCTTCGCTGCCAGGCCTTTTCCCCCTCTTGTGCCGAGCCTTTTTTTGGCTATTTGGAGCAGTTCGCGCTTAGGCCCTCATAACTTTTTGTTCACATAAGCTACCCACGCCAAATTTGCGTCCTTTTTTTCCAAAATCCTAGGGATTCTAGAGGTACCCAGACTTTGTGCGTTCCCCAGAAGGAGGCCAAGAAATTAGCCAAAAAACTGTGAAAATTTCGTTTTTTTCAAAAAAATTGGGAAAATGGTCTGCAGAAGAAGGCTTGTGGTTTTTTCCCTGAAAACGGCATCAACAAAGGGTTTGCGGTGATAAAATCACCAGCTTCCCAGCTTTCAGGAACAGGCAGCCTTGAATCAGAAAACCCAATTTTTCAACACAATTTTGGCATTTTACTGGGACATACCCCATTTTTACGATTTTTTGTGCTTTCAGCCTCCTTCCAGTCAGTGACAGAAATGGGCATGAAACCAAAGCTGGATCCCAGAAACCGCAACATTTTTGAAAAGTAGACACAAATCTGAATTCAGCAAGGGGTCATTTGTGTAGATCCTACAAGGGTTTCCTACAGAAAATAACAACTGAAAAAGAAAAATATTGAAATTGAGGTGAAAAAAACATCAATTTTTCTCTACGTTTTACTCTGTAACTTTTTCCAGCAATGTCAGATTTTCGAAAGCAATATACCGTTACGTCTGCTGGACTCTTCTGGTTTCGGGGATATATAGGGCTTATAGGTTCATCAAGAACTCTAGCTACCCAGAGCCAATAAATGACCTGCACCCTGCAGTGGGTTTTCAATCTATGCCGGGTATACAGCAATTCATTTGCTGAAATATAAAGAGTAAAAAATAGCTATCAAGAAAACCTTTGTATTTCCAAAATGGGCACAAGATAAGGTGTTGAGAAGCAGTAGTTATTTGCACATCTCTGAATTCCGGGGTGCCCATACTAGCATGTGAATTACAGGGCATTTCTCAAATAGACGTCTTTTTTACACACTGTCTTACATTTGGAAGGAAAAAATGTAGAGAAAGACAAGGGGCAATAACACTTGTTTTGCTATTCTATGTTCCCCCAAGTCTCCCGATAAAAATGATACTTCACTTGTGTGGGTAGGCCTAGCGCCCGCGACAGGATATGCCCCAAAACACAACGTGGACACATCACAGAAAACAGAGGTGTTTTTTGCAAAGTGCCTACCTGTAGATTTTGGCCTGTAGCTCAGCCGCCACCTAGGGAAACCTACCAAACCTTTGCATTTCTGAAAACTAGAGACCTAGGGGAATCCAACATGGGGTGACTTGTGTGGCTCGGACCAGGTTCTGTTACCCAGAATCCTTTGCAAACCTCCAAATGTGGCTAAAAAAACACATGTTCCTCACATTTCTGTGGCAGAAAGTTCTGGAATCTGAGAGGAGCCACGAATTTCCTTCCCCCCAGCGTTCCCCTACGTCTCCCGATAAAAATGATACCTCACTTGTGTGGGTAGGCCTAGCGCCCGCGACAGGAAACGCCCCAAAGCGCAACGTGGACACAGCCAAATTGGTGAAGGAAAACAGAGGTGTTTTTTGCAAAGTGCCTACCTGTAGATTTTGGCCTGTAGCTCAGCCGCCACCTAGGGAAACCTACCAAACCTGTGCATTTCTGAAAACTAGAGACCTAGGGGAATCCAACATGGGGTGACTTGTGTGGCTCGGACCAGGTTCTGTTACCCAGAATCCTTTGCAAACCTCAAAATTTGGCTAAAAAAACACATGTTCCTCACATTTCTGTGGCAGAAAGTTCTGGATTCTGAGAGGAGCCACGAATTTCCTTCCACCCAGCGTTCCCCCACGTCTCCCGATAAAAATGATACCTCACTTGTGTGGGTAGGCCTAGCGCCCGCGACAGGAAACGCCCCAAAGCGCAACGTGGACACAGCCAAATTGGTGAAGGAAAACAGAGGTGTTTTTTGCAAAGTGCCTACCTGTAGATTTTGGCCTGTAGCTCAGCCGCCACCTAGGGAAACCTACCAAACCTGTGCATTTCTGAAAACTAGAGACCGAGGGGAATCCAAGATGGGGTGACTTGTGTGGCTCGGACCAGGTTCTGTTACCCAGAATCCTTTGCAAACCTCAAAATGTGGCTAAAAAAACACATGTTCCTCACATTTCTGTGGCAGAAAGTTCTGGAATCTGAGAGGAGCCATGAATTTCCTTCCACCCAGCGTTCCCCCACGTCTCCCGATAAAAATGATACCTCACTTGTGTGGGTAGGCCTAGCGCCCGCGACAGGAAACGCCCCAAAGCGCAACGTGGACACAGCCAAATTGGTGAAGAAAAACAGAGGTGTTTTTTGCAAAGTGCCTACCTGTAGATTTTGGCCTGTAGCTCAGCCGCCACCTAGGGAAACCTACCAAACCTGTGCATTTCTGAAAACTAGAGACCTAGGGGAATCCAAGATGGGGTGACTTGTGTGGCTCGGACCAGGTTCTGTTACCCAGAATCCTTTGCAAACCTCAAAATGTGGCTAAAAAAACACATGTTCCTCACATTTCTGTGGCAGAAAGTTCTGGAATCTGAGAGGAGCCACGAATTTCCTTCCACCCAGCGTTCCCCCACGTCTCCCGATAAAAATGATACCTCACTTGTGTGGGTAGGCCTAGCGCCCGCGACAGGAAACGCCCCAAAGCGCAACGTGGACACAGCCAAATTGGTGAAGGAAAACAGAGGTGTTTTTTGCAAAGTGCCTACCTGTAGATTTTGGCCTGTAGCTCAGCCGCCACCTAGGGAAACCTACCAAACCTGTGCATTTCTGAAAACTAGAGACCTAGGGGAATCCAAGATGGGGTGACTTGTGTGGCTCGGACCAGGTTCTGTTACCCAGAATCCTTTGCAAACCTCAAAATGTGGCTAAAAAAACACATGCTCCTCACATTTCTGTGGCAGAAAGTTCTGGAATCTGAGAGGAGCCACGAATTTCCTTCCACCCAGCGTTCCCCCACGTCTCCCGATAAAAATGATACCTCACTTGTTTGGGTAGGCCTAGCGCCCGCGACAGGAAACGCCCCAAAGCGCAACGTGGACACAGCCAAATTGGTGAAGGAAAACAGAGGTGTTTTTTGCAAAGTGCCTACCTGTAGATTTTGGCCTGTAGCTCAGCCGCCACCTAGGGAAACCTACCAAACCTGTGCATTTCTGAAAACTAGAGACCTAGGGGAATCCAAGATGGGGTGACTTGTGTGGCTCGGACCAGGTTCTGTTACCCAGAATCCTTTGCAAACCTCAAAATGTGGCTAAAAAAACACATGTTCCTCACATTTCTGTGGCAGAAAGTTCTGGAATCTGAGAGGAGCCACGAATTTCCTTCCACCCAGCGTTCCCCCACGTCTCCCGATAAAAATGATACCTCACTTGTGTGGGTAGGCCTAGCGCCCGCGACAGGAAACGCCCCAAAGCGCAAAGTGGACACAGCCAAATTGGTGAAGGAAAACAGAGGTGTTTTTTGCAAAGTGCCTACCTGTAGATTTTGGCCTGTAGCTCAGCCGCCACCTAGGGAAACCTACCAAACCTGTGCATTTCTGAAAACTAGAGACCTAGGGGAATCCAAGATGGGGTGACTTGAGTGGCTCGGACAAGGTTCTGTTACCCAGAATCCTTTGCAAACCTCAAAATGTTGCTAAAAAAACACATGTTCCTCACATTTCTGTGGCAGAAAGTTCTGGAATCTGAGAGGAGCCACGAATGTCCTTCCACCCAGCGTTCCCCCACGTCTCCCGATAAAAATGATACCTCACTTGTGTGGGTAGGCCTAGCGCCCGCGATAGGAAACGCCCCAAAGCGCAACGTGGACACAGCCAAATTGGTGAAGGAAAACAGAGGTGTTTTTTGCAAAGTGCCTACCTGTAGATTTTGGCCTGTAGCTCAGCCGCCACCTAGGGAAACCTACCAAACCTGTGCATTTCTGAAAACTAGAGACCTAGGGAAATCCAAGATGGGGTGACTTGTGTGGCTCGGACCAGGTTCTGTTACCCAGAATCCTTTGCAAACCTCAAAATGTGGCTAAAAAAACACATGTTCCTCACATTTCTGTGGCAGAAAGTTCTGGAATCTGAGAGGAGCCACGAATTTCCTTCCACCCAGCGTTCCCCCACGTCTCCCGATAAAAATTATACCTCACTTGTGTGGGTAGGCCTAGCGCCCGCGACAGGAAACGCTCCAAAGCGCAACGTGGACACAGCCAAATTGGTGAAGGAAAACAGAGGTGTTTTTTGCAAAGTGCCTACCTGTAGATTTTGGCCTGTAGCTCAGCCGCCACCTAGGGAAACCTACCAAACCTGTGCATTTCTGAAAATTAGAGACCTAGGGGAATCCAAGATGGGGTGACTTGTGTGGCTCGGACCAGGTTCTGTTACCCAGAATCCTTTGCAAACCTCAAAATTTGGCTAAAAAAACACATGTTCCTCACATTTCTGTGGCAGAAAGTTCTGGAATCTGAGAGGAGCCACGAATTTCCTTCCACCCAGCGTTCCCCCACGTCTCCCGATAAAAATGATACCTCACTTGTGTGGGTAGGCCTAGCGCCCGCGACAGGAAACGCCCCAAAGCGCAACGTGGACACAGCCAAATTGGTGAAGGAAAACAGAGGTGTTTTTTGCAAAGTGCCTACCTGTAGATTTTGGCCTGTAGCTCAGCCGCCACCTAGGGAAACCTACCAAACCTGTGCATTTCTGAAAACTAGAGACCTAGGGGAATCCAAGATGGGGTGACTTGTGTGGCTCGGACCAGGTTCTGTTACCCAGAATCCTTTGCAAACCTCAAAATGTGGCTAAAAAAACACATGTTCCTCACATTTCTGTGGCAGAAAGTTCTGGAATCTGAGAGGAGCCACGAATTTCCTTCCACCCAGCGTTCCCCCACGTCTCCCGATAAAAATGATACCTCACTTGTGTGGGTAGGCCTAGCGCCCGCGACAGGAAACGCCCCAAAGCGCAACGTGGACACAGCCAAATTGGTGAAGGAAAACAGAGGTGTTTTTTGCAAAGTGCCTACCTGTAGATTTTGGCCTGTAGCTCAGCCGCCATCTAGGGAAACCTACCAAACCTGTGCATTTCTGAAAACTAGAGACCTAGGGGAATTCAAGATGGGGTGACTTGTGTGGCTCGGACCAGGTTCTGTTACCCAGAATCCTTTGCAAACCTCAAAATGTGGCTAAAAAAACACATGTTCCTCACATTTCTGTGGCAGAAAGTTCTGGAATCTGATAGGAGCCATGAATTTCCTTCCACCCAGCGTTCCCCCACGTCTCCCGATAAAAATGATACCTCACTTGTGTGGGTAGGCCTAGCGCCCGCAACAGGAAACGCCCCAAAGCGCAACGTGGACACAGCCAAATTGGTGAAGGAAAACAGAGGTGTTTTTTGCAAAGTGCCTACCTGTAGATTTTGGCCTGTAGCTCAGCCGCCACCTGGGGAAACCTACCAAACCTGTGCATTTCTGAAAACTAGAGACCTAGGGGAATCCAAGATGGGGTGACTTGTGTGGCTCGGACCAGGTTCTATTACCCAGAATCCTTTGCAAACCTCAAAATGTGGCTAAAAAAACACATGCTCCTCACATTTCTGTGGCAGAAAGTTCTGGAATCTGAGAGGAGCCACGAATTTCCTTCCACCCAGCGTTCCCCCACGTCTCCCGATAAAAATGATACCTCACTTGTGTGGGTAGGCCTAGCGCCCGCGACAGGAAACGCCCCAAAGCGCAACGTGGACACAGCCAAATTGGTGAAGGAAAACAGAGGTGTTTTTTGCAAAGTGCCTACCTGTAGATTTTGGCCTGTAGCTCAGCCGCCACCTAGGGAAACCTACCAAACCTGTGCATTTCTGAAAACTAGAGACCTAGGGGAATCCAAGATGGGGTGACTTGTGTGGCTCGGACCAGGTTCTGTTACCCAGAATCCTTTGCAAACCTCAAAATGTGGCTAAAAAAACACATGTTCCTCACATTTCTGTGGCAGAAAGTTCTGGAATCTGAGAGGAGCCACGAATTTCCTTCCACCCAGCGTTCCCCCACGTCTCCCGATAAAAATGATACCTCACTTGTGTGGGTAGGCCTAGCGCCCGCGACAGGAAACGCCCCAAAGCGCAAAGTGGACACAGCCAAATTGGTGAAGGAAAACAGAGGTGTTTTTTGCAAAGTGCCTACCTGTAGATTTTGGCCTGTAGCTCAGCCGCCACCTAGGGAAACCTACCAAACCTGTGCATTTCTGAAAACTAGAGACCTAGGGGAATCCAAGATGGGGTGACTTGTGTGGCTCGGACCAGGTTCTGTTACCCAGAATCCTTTGCAAACCTCAAAATGTGGCTAAAAAAACACATGTTCCTCAAATTTCTGTGGCAGAAAGTTCTGGAATCTGAGAGGAGCCATGAATTTCCTTCCACCCAGCGTTCCCCCACGTCTCCCGATAAAAATGATACCTCACTTGTGTGGGTAGGCCTAGCGCCCGCGACAGGAAACGCCCCAAAGCGCAACGTGGACACAGCCAAATTGGTGAAGAAAAACAGAGGTGTTTTTTGCAAAGTGCCTACCTGTAGATTTTGGCCTGTAGCTCAGCCGCCACCTAGGGAAACCTACCAAACCTGTGCATTTCTGAAAACTAGAGACCTAGGGGAATCCAAGATGGGGTGACTTGTGTGGCTCGGACCAGGTTCTGTTACCCAGAATCCTTTGCAAACCTCAAAATGTGGCTAAAAAAACACATGTTCCTCACATTTCTGTGGCAGAAAGTTCTGGAATCTGAGAGGAGCCACGAATTTCCTTCCACCCAGCGTTCCCCCACGTCTCCCGATAAAAATGATACCTCACTTGTGTGGGTAGGCCTAGCGCCCGCGACAGGAAACGCCCCAAAGCGCAACGTGGACACAGCCAAATTGGTGAAGGAAAACAGAGGTGTTTTTTGCAAAGTGCCTACCTGTAGATTTTGGCCTGTAGCTCAGCCGCCACCTAGGGAAACCTACCAAACCTGTGCATTTCTGAAAACTAGAGACCTAGGGGAATCCAAGATGGGGTGACTTGTGTGGCTCGGACCAGGTTCTGTTACCCAGAATCCTTTGCAAACCTCAAAATGTGGCTAAAAAAACACATGCTCCTCACATTTCTGTGGCAGAAAGTTCTGGAATCTGAGAGGAGCCACGAATTTCCTTCCACCCAGCGTTCCCCCACGTCTCCCGATAAAAATGATACCTCACTTGTTTGGGTAGGCCTAGCGCCCGCGACAGGAAACGCCCCAAAGCGCAACGTGGACACAGCCAAATTGGTGACGGAAAACAGAGGTGTTTTTTGCAAAGTGCCTACCTGTAGATTTTGGCCTGTAGCTCAGCCGCCACCTAGGGAAACCTACCAAACCTGTGCATTTCTGAAAACTAGAGACCTAGGGGAATCCAAGATGGGGTGACTTGTGTGGCTCGGACCAGGTTCTGTTACCCAGAATCCTTTGCAAACCTCAAAATGTGGCTAAAAAAACACATGTTCCTCACATTTCTGTGGCAGAAAGTTCTGGAATCTGAGAGGAGCCACGAATTTCCTTCCACCCAGCGTTTCCCCACGTCTCCCGATAAAAATGATACCTCACTTGTGTGGGTAGGCCTAGCGCCCGCGACAGGAAACGCCCCAAAGCGCAAAGTGGACACAGCCAAATTGGTGAAGGAAAACAGAGGTGTTTTTTGCAAAGTGCCTACCTGTAGATTTTGGCCTGTAGCTCAGCCGCCACCTAGGGAAACCTACCAAACCTGTGCATTTCTGAAAACTAGAGACCTAGGGGAATCCAAGATGGGGTGACTTGAGTGGCTCGGACAAGGTTCTGTTACCCAGAATCCTTTGCAAACCTCAAAATGTGGCTAAAAAAACACATGTTCCTCACATTTCTGTGGCAGAAAGTTCTGGAATCTGAGAGGAGCCACGAATGTCCTTCCACCCAGCGTTCCCCCACGTCTCCCGATAAAAATGATACCTCACTTGTGTGGGTAGGCCTAGCGCCCGCGACAGGAAACGCCCCAAAGCGCAACGTGGACACAGCCAAATTGGTGAAGGAAAACAGAGGTGTTTTTTGCAAAGTGCCTACCTGTAGATTTTGGCCTGTAGCTCAGCCGCCATCTAGGGAAACCTACCAAACCTGTGCATTTCTGAAAACTAGAGACCTAGGGAAATCCAAGATGGGGTGACTTGTGTGGCTCGGACCAGGTTCTGTTACCCAGAATCCTTTGCAAACCTCAAAATGTGGCTAAAAAAACACATGTTCCTCACATTTCTGTGGCAGAAAGTTCTGGAATCTGAGAGGAGCCACGAATTTCCTTCCACCCAGCGTTCCCCCACGTCTCCCGATAAAAATTATACCTCACTTGTGTGGGTAGGCATACCGCCCGCGACAGGAAACGCTCCAAAGCGCAACGTGGACACAGCCAAATTGGTGAAGGAAAACAGAGGTGTTTTTTGCAAAGTGCCTACCTGTAGATTTTGGCCTGTAGCTCAGCCGCCACCTAGGGAAACCTACCAAACCTGTGCATTTCTGAAAATTAGAGACCTAGGGGAATCCAAGATGGGGTGACTTGTGTGGCTCGGACCAGGTTCTGTTACCCAGAATCCTTTGCAAACCTCAAAATTTGGCTAAAAAAACACATGTTCCTCACATTTCTGTGGCAGAAAGTTCTGGAATCTGAGAGGAGCCACGAATTTCCTTCCACCCAGCATTCCCCCACGTCTCCCGATAAAAATGATACCTCACTTGTGTGGGTAGGCCTAGCGCCCGCGACAGGAAACGCCCCAAAGCGCAACGTGGACACAGCCAAATTGGTGAAGGAAAACAGAGGTGTTTTTTGCAAAGTGCCTACCTGTAGATTTTGGCCTGTAGCTCAGCCGCCACCTAGGGAAACCTACCAAACCTGTGCATTTCTGAAAACTAGAGACCTAGGGGAATCCAAGATGGGGTGACTTGTGTGGCTCGGACCAGGTTCTGTTACCCAGAATCCTTTGCAAACCTCAAAATGTGGCTAAAAAAACACATGTTCCTCACATTTCTGTGGCAGAAAGTTCTGGAATCTGAGAGGAGCCACGAATTTCCTTCCACCCAGCGTTCCCCCACGTCTCCCGATAAAAATGATACCTCACTTGTGTGGGTAGGCCTAGCGCCCGCGACAGGAAACGCCCCAAAGCGCAACGTGGACACAGCCAAATTGGTGAAGGAAAACAGAGGTGTTTTTTGCAAAGTGCCTACCTGTAGATTTTGGCCTGTAGCTCAGCCGCCATCTAGGGAAACCTACCAAACCTGTGCATTTCTGAAAACTAGAGACCTAGGGGAATCCAAGATGGGGTGACTTGTGTGGCTCGGACCAGGTTCTGTTACCCAGAATCCTTTGCAAACCTCAAAATGTGGCTAAAAAAACACATGTTCCTCACATTTCTGTGGCAGAAAGTTCTGGAATCTGATAGGAGCCATGAATTTCCTTCCACCCAGCGTTCCCCCACGTCTCCCGATAAAAATGATACCTCACTTGTGTGGGTAGGCCTAGCGCCCGCAACAGGAAACGCCCCAAAGCGCAACGTGGACACAGCCAAATTGGTGAAGGAAAACAGAGGTGTTTTTTGCAAAGTGCCTACCTGTAGATTTTGGCCTGTAGCTCAGCCGCCACCTAGGGAAACCTACCAAACCTGTGCATTTCTGAAAACTAGAGACCTAGGGGAATCCAAGATGGGGTGACTTGTGTGGCTCGGACCAGGTTCTGTTACCCAGAATCCTTTGCAAACCTCAAAATGTGGCTAAAAAAACACATGCTCCTCACATTTCTGTGGCAGAAAGTTCTGGAATCTGAGAGGAGCCACGAATTTCCTTCCACCCAGCGTTCCCCCACGTCTCCCGATAAAAATGATACCTCACTTGTTCGGGTAGGCCTAGCGCCCGCGACAGGAAACGCCCCAAAGCGCAACGTGGACACAGCCAAATTGGTGAAGGAAAACAGAGGTGTTTTTTGCAAAGTGCCTACCTGTAGATTTTGGCCTGTAGCTCAGCCGCCACCTAGGGAAACCTACCAAACCTGTGCATTTCTGAAAACTAGAGACCTAGGGGAATCCAAGATGGGGTGACTTGTGTGGCTCGGACCAGGTTCTGTTACCCAGAATCCTTTGCAAACCTCAAAATGTGGCTAAAAAAACACATGTTCCTCACATTTCTGTGGCAGAAAGTGCTGGAATCTGAGAGGAGCCACGAATTTCCTTCCACCCAGCGTTCCCCCACGTCTCCCGATAAAAATGATACCTCACTTGTGTGGGTAGGCCTAGCGCCCGCGACAGGAAACGCCCCAAAGCGCAAAGTGGACACAGCCAAATTGGTGAAGGAAAACAGAGGTGTTTTTTGCAAAGTGCCTACCTGTAGATTTTGGCCTGTAGCTCAGCCGCCACCTAGGGAAACCTACCAAACCTGTGCATTTCTGAAAACTAGAGACCTAGGGGAATCCAAGATGGGGTGACTTGAGTGGCTCGGACAAGGTTCTGTTACCCAGAATCCTTTGCAAACCTCAAAATGTGGCTAAAAAAACACATGTTCCTCACATTTCTGTGGCAGAAAGTTCTGGAATCTGAGAGGAGCCACGAATGTCCTTCCACCCAGCGTTCCCCCACGTCTCCCGATAAAAATGATACCTCACTTGTGTGGGTAGGCCTAGCGCCCGCGATAGGAAACGCCCCAAAGCGCAACGTGGACACAGCCAAATTGGTGAAGGAAAACAGAGGTGTTTTTTGCAAAGTGCCTACCTGTAGATTTTGGCCTGTAGCTCAGCCGCCACCTAGGGAAACCTACCAAACCTGTGCATTTCTGAAAACTAGAGACCTAGGGAAATCCAAGATGGGGTGACTTGTGTGGCTCGGACCAGGTTCTGTTACCCAGAATCCTTTGCAAACCTCAAAATGTGGCTAAAAAAACACATGTTCCTCACATTTCTGTGGCAGAAAGTTCTGGAATCTGAGAGGAGCCACGAATTTCCTTCCACCCAGCGTTCCCCCACGTCTCCCGATAAAAATTATACCTCACTTGTGTGGGTAGGCCTAGCGCCCGCGACAGGAAACGCTCCAAAGCGCAACGTGGACACAGCCAAATTGGTGAAGGAAAACAGAGGTGTTTTTTGCAAAGTGCCTACCTGTAGATTTTGGCCTGTAGCTCAGCCGCCACCTAGGGAAACCTACCAAACCTGTGCATTTCTGAAAACTAGAGACCTAGGGAAATCCAAGATGGGGTGACTTGTGTGGCTCGGACCAGGTTCTGTTACCCAGAATCCTTTGCAAACCTCAAAATGTGGCTAAAAAAACACATGTTCCTCACATTTCTGTGGCAGAAAGTTCTGGAATCTGAGAGGAGCCACGAATTTCCTTCCACCCAGCGTTCCCCCACGTCTCCCGATAAAAATTATACCTCACTTGTGTGGGTAGGCCTAGCGCCCGCGACAGGAAACGCTCCAAAGCGCAACGTGGACACAGCCAAATTGGTGAAGGAAAACAGAGGTGTTTTTTGCAAAGTGCCTACCTGTAGATTTTGGCCTGTAGCTCAGCCGCCACCTAGGGAAACCTACCAAACCTGTGCATTTCTGAAAATTAGAGACCTAGGGGAATCCAAGATGGGGTGACTTGTGTGGCTCGGACCAGGTTCTGTTACCCAGAATCCTTTGCAAACCTCAAAATGTGGCTAAAAAAACACATGCTCCTCACATTTCTGTGGCAGAAAGTTCTGGAATCTGAGAGGAGCCACGAATTTCCTTCCACCCAGCGTTCCCCCACGTCTCCCGATAAAAATGATACCTCACTTGTTTGGGTAGGCCTAGCACCCGCGACAGGAAACGCCCCAAAGCGCAACGTGGACACAGCCAAATTGGTGAAGGAAAACAGAGGTGTTTTTGCAAAGTGCCTACCTGTAGATTTTGGCCTGTAGCTCAGCCGCCACCTAGGGAAACCTACCAAACCTGTGCATTTCTGAAAACTAGAGACCTAGGGGAATCCAAGATGGGGTGACTTGTGTGGCTCGGACCAGGTTCTGTTACCCAGAATCCTTTGCAAACCTCAAAATGTGGCTAAAAAAACACATGTTCCTCACATTTCTGTGGCAGAAAGTGCTGGAATCTGAGAGGAGCCACGAATTTCCTTCCACCCAGCGTTCCCCCACGTCTCCCGATAAAAATGATACCTCACTTGTGTGGGTAGGCCTAGCGCCCGCGACAGGGAACGCCCCAAAGCGCAAAGTGGACACAGCCAAATTGGTGAAGGAAAACAGAGGTGTTTTTTGCAAAGTGCCTACCTGTAGATTTTGGCCTGTAGCTCAGCCGCCACCTAGGGAAACCTACCAAACCTGTGCATTTCTGAAAACTAGAGACCTAGGGGAATCCAAGATGGGGTGACTTGAGTGGCTCGGACAAGGTTCTGTTACCCAGAATCCTTTGCAAACCTCAAAATGTGGCTAAAAAAACACATGTTCCTCACATTTCTGTGGCAGAAAGTTCTGGAATCTGAGAGGAGCCACGAATGTCCTTCCACCCAGCGTTCCCCCACGTCTCCCGATAAAAATGATACCTCACTTGTGTGGGTAGGCCTAGCGCCCGCGATAGGAAACGCCCCAAAGCGCAACGTGGACACAGCCAAATTGGTGAAGGAAAACAGAGGTGTTTTTTGCAAAGTGCCTACCTGTAGATTTTGGCCTGTAGCTCAGCCGCCACCTAGGGAAACCTACCAAACCTGTGCATTTCTGAAAACTAGAGACCTAGGGAAATCCAAGATGGGGTGACTTGTGTGGCTCGGACCAGGTTCTGTTACCCAGAATCCTTTGCAAACCTCAAAATGTGGCTAAAAAAACACATGTTCCTCACATTTCTGTGGCAGAAAGTTCTGGAATCTGAGAGGAGCCACGAATTTCCTTCCACCCAGCGTTCCCCCACGTCTCCCGATAAAAATTATACCTCACTTGTGTGGGTAGGCCTAGCGCCCGCGACAGGAAACGCTCCAAAGCGCAACGTGGACACAGCCAAATTGGTGAAGGAAAACAGAGGTGTTTTTTGCAAAGTGCCTACCTGTAGATTTTGGCCTGTAGCTCAGCCGCCACCTAGGGAAACCTACCAAACCTGTGCATTTCTGAAAATTAGAGACCTAGGGGAATCCAAGATGGGGTGACTTGTGTGGCTCGGACCAGGTTCTGTTACCCAGAATCCTTTGCAAACCTCAAAATTTGGCTAAAAAAACACATGTTCCTCACATTTCTGTGGCAGAAAGTTCTGGAATCTGAGAGGAGCCACGAATTTCCTTCCACCCAGCGTTCCCCCAGGTCTCCCGATAAAAATGATACCTCACTTGTGTGGGTAGGCCTAGCGCCCGCGACAGGAAACGCCCCAAAGCGCAACGTGGACACAGCCAAATTGGTGAAGGAATACAGAGGTGTTTTTTGCAAAGTGCCTACCTGTAGATTTTGGCCTGTAGCTCAGCCGCCACCTAGGGAAACCTACCAAACCTGGGCATTTCTGAAAACTAGAGACCTAGGGGAATCCAAGATGGGGTGACTTGTGTGGCTCGGACCAGGTTCTGTTACCCAGAATCCTTTGCAAACCTCAAAATGTGGCTAAAAAACACATGTTCCTCACATTTCTGTGGCAGAAAGTTCTGGAATCTAAGAGGAGCCACGAATTTCCTTCCACCCAGCGTTCCCCCACGTCTCCCGATAAAAATGATACCTCACTTGTGTGGGTAGGCCTAGCGCCCGCGACAGGAAACGCCCCAAAGCGCAACGTGGACACAGCCAAATTGGTGAAGGAAAACAGAGGTGTTTTTTGCAAAGTGCCTACCTGTAGATTTTGGCCTGTAGCTCAGCCGCCACCTAGGGAAACCTACCAAACCTGTGCATTTCTGAAAACTAGAGACCTAGGGGAATCCAAGATGGGGTGACTTGTGTGGCTCGGACCAGGTTCTGTTACCCAGAATCCTTTGCAAACCTCAAAATGTGGCTAAAAAAACACATGTTCCTCACATTTCTGTGGCAGAAAGTTCTGGAATCTGAGAGGAGCCACGAATTTCCTTCCACCCAGCGTTCCCCTACGTCTCCCGATAAAAATGATACCTCACTTGTGTGGGTAGGCCTAGCGCCCGCAACAGGAAACGCCCCAAAGCGCAAAGTGGACACAGCCAAATTGATGAAGGAAAACAGAGGTGTTTTTTGCAAAGTGCCTACCTGTAGATTTTGGCCTGTAGCTCAGCCGCCACCTAGGGAAACCTACCAAACCTGTGCATTTCTGAAAACTAGAGACCTAAGGGAATCCAAGATGGGGTGACTTGTGTGGCTCGGACCAGGTTCTGTTACCCAGAATCCTTTGCAAACCTCAAAATGTGGCTAAAAAAACACATGTTCCTCACATTTCTGTGGCAGAAAGTTCTGGAATCTGAGAGGAGCCACGAATTTCCTTCCACCCAGCGTTCCCCCACGTCTCCCGATAAAAATGATACCTCACTTGTGTGGGTAGGCCTAGCGCCCGCGACAGGAAACGCCTCAAAGCGCAAAGTGGACACAGCCAAATTGGTGAAGGAAAACCGAGGTGTTTTTTGCAAAGTGCCTACCTGTAGATTTTGGCCTGTAGCTCAGCCGCCACCTAGGGAAACCTACCAAACCTGTGCATTTCTGAAAACTAGAGACCTAGGGGAATCCAAGATGGGGTGACTTGTGTGGCTCGGACCAGGTTCTGTTACCCAGAATCCTTTGCAAACCTCAAAATGTGGCTAAAAAAACACATGTTCCTCACATTTCTGTGGCAGAAAGTTCTGGAATCTGAGAGGAGCCACGAATGTCCTTCCACCCAGCGTTCCCCCACGTCTCCCGATAAAAATGATACCTCACTTGTGTGGGTAGGCCTAGCGCCCGCGATAGGAAACGCCCCAAAGCGCAACGTGGACACAGCCAAATTGGTGAAGGAAAACAGAGGTGTTTTTTGCAAAGTGCCTACCTGTAGATTTTGGCCTGTAGCTCAGCCGCCACCTAGGGAAACCTACCAAACCTGTGCATTTCTGAAAACTAGAGACCTAGGGAAATCCAAGATGGGGTGACTTGTGTGGCTCGGACCAGGTTCTGTTACCCAGAATCCTTTGCAAACCTCAAAATGTGGTTAAAAAAACACATGTTCCTCACATTTCTGTGGCAGAAAGTTCTGGAATCTGAGAGGAGCCACGAATTTCCTTCCACCCAGCGTTCCCCCACGTCTCCCGATAAAAATGATACCTCACTTGTGTGGGTAGGCCTAGCGCCCGCGACAGGAAACGCCCCAAAGCGCAACGTGGACACAGCCAAATTGGTGAAGGAAAACAGAGGTGTTTTTTGCAAAGTGCCTACCTGTAGATTTTGGCCTGTAGCTCAGCCGCCACCTAGGGAAACCTACCAAACCTGTGCATTTCTGAAAATTAGAGACCTAGGGGAATCCAAGATGGGGTGACTTGTGTGGCTCGGACCAGGTTCTGTTACCCAGAATCCTTTGCAAACCTCAAAATTTGGCTAAAAAAACACATGTTCCTCACATTTCTGTGGCAGAAAGTTCTGGAATCTGAGAGGAGCCACGAATTTCCTTCCACCCAGCGTTCCCCCACGTCTCCCGATAAAAATGATACCTCATTTGTGTGGGTAGGCCTAGCGCCCGCGACAGGAAACGCCCCAAAGCGCAACGTGGACACATCACATTTTTTCATTGAAAACAGTGCCTACCTGTAGATTTTGGCCTCTAGCTCAGCGGGCACCTAGGGTAACCTACCAAACCTGTGCATTTCTGACAACTAGAGACCTAGGGGAATCCAAGATGGGGTGACTTGTGTGGCTCGGACCAGGTTATGTTACCCAGAATCCTTTGCAAACCTCAAATTCTGTCTAAAAAAACACATTCTCCACACATTTCGGTGACAGAAAGTTCTGGAATCTGAGTGGAGCCACAAATTTCCTTCCACCCAGCGTTCCCCCAAGTCTCCCGATAAAAATGATACCTCACTTGTGTGGGTGGGCCAGGTGCCTGCAACAGAATAAGGCCCAAAACTTGTAGAGATAGAGGGGATAACACAGCAAGTTTATAAGGACATATTTTTTTATACATCTTTAGACTGACTCTGCTTTGGGGACCCACATAAGTGAGGTGTCATTTTACTTGGGAGGCTGAGGGGAACACTGGGGAGTAGGAATTTTGTGCTGGAGTGGTGATCCTACGAAGAAAAGTCAGGAAAATATGCTTTTTTTAAGCACATTGAGGTTTACAGAGGAGTCTGGGTAAGAAAATGTTGGGGGATCCACGCAAGCCACACATCCCTGGACTCCTTGTGGTGTCTAGTTTTATAAAATGTCTGGGTTTGGTAGGTTTCCCTAGATGAAGGCCGCACACAGGACCAAAAACATAGGTGCCCTCTCCCCCCCAAACACAGGTAGTTTTGTAATATATCGTTTTGATGTGCCCACATACGTCCGTGATGTGCCAAACACAAAAATTTTGAAAAGAAACACAGTTAGGTTATGTGAAAAAGACCCCTCACCCACCAACCAAGTTGGTGGCATGCTTCATCATCGGGGTCCCACCTGAGGCACCTAGCGTGTCACAGGTGTGCTGCGACGCCTGATTACAGCGGAGCAGGTTTTGTCATTTTTACCACACATACTGTTTGGATTTGGCACGAGGGTGAGTGATGGTTCAGTGGATCAAATTTTACTAACAAGAGCTTTCACAAAAATGAAATGCACTGTTAGTAACTGAAAGGCAAAAAACTGAACCAATGACTCACAGCTCGTGAGCTGTAAAGCCGCGACAAGGCACCAACCGCTTTACAGTCCATTCACACAACTTTCATACATGACACACACAAGGCAATTCACACCGCCAGCCACGGGCCCAGCACATTACAACACTCACATCGACAGACAGCGCCACTCAAGGGCCCATCACTTACATACGCCCACATGCCTGATACAACAATCACACCAGCTGATGGGAGTGTGTGGACTGGTGTTTGGCTGGCAGTGTGTTGCAGTAGCCAACAGCAAGTCAATATGTACACTCTCAGCCAAGCCCCACTCCACCCACAATGGCATCATTTTTTTTTTTTTTTTTTTTAACAGAGGAACCCCTAACTAAGTAGAAAGAATTACAAAACTACAAACACAAAAGCTCTAACTAAGAACATGACAGAAATGCTAACCATGAAACTAAACATATGAAAATACAAAACAGACATGAGTTTACACTCATGGTTGTTCCCAGAAATTCTTCTGGGTGTGGTAATTCTTAAAACAAGCACCGACACACAGCCCAGGCTTTGAAGGACAATCCGGGCAGTACATTCGAGACTCCCTCCGGATACCTCTTCGAAAACACACTCTACATTTCTTAGCTGGAAAGTCTTTTTTGGGTGTGGAAGGAATGTGCTCAGCAAAGTGGCGATCTTTCAATCTAGCCACATCCTCCACCACTGCTTCTCTAGGAACTCTGGCCTGTTCCACCACAATAAGGCTCTCTATCACTGACTCCTGAAATTTCACAAATGTCATCTTTGACTCTGGAGACCTATCCCTAAACACAATAAAAGCATTGAAGGTTGCTAAGTGGAAGAGGTGAAGTGCTAACTTCTTATACCAAACGTAAGACTTACGAATAGCAGTATAAGGTTCCAACCTCTGGTCAACTCTATCTACACCTCCCATGTGCTTATTATAATCTAAAATGCACACAGGTTTGCGCACTTCAGCAACCTGGCCCCAAACAGTCACAGGGGAAGTACTCTCATCATGGATGGTACTTAGCATGTAGACATCCCTCTTATCTGAAAATTTCAAAGCTAGCAGCTCCTCGTTCCGCAAGGCACAGCACTGTCCTCTCTCAAGTTTTTTACAGACAAGCTCCCTTGGATAGCCTTTCCGGTTAGAACGGATTGTGCCACAAGCAACTGTGTCCACTTTAAACAATTCCATGAACAATTGCACACCAGTGTAGAAGTTATCTACATACAAATGGTGACCTTTGTTGAACAGTCGTCTACCAAGATCCCACACAATTTTCTCAGTAACTCCAAAAGTGGGAGGACAACCAGGGGGGTCAATATTGGAATCCCTACCAGTGTACACACGGAAACTATACACATATCCTGTCCTACTTTCAGACAGCATATACAATTTAATTCCATATCGTGCCCTTTTGCTAGGAATGTACTGCCTAAAAACCAAACGACCCTTGAAGAGGACCAAAGACTCGTCCACACTTAACTCTTTGCCTGAAACATAGACCTCCGAAAACCGATCTACAAAATGATCAAGGACAGGCCTAATCTTAAAAAGACGGTCAGAATCTGGGTGATCTCGTGGCAAGGCTAATTCATTGTCAACAAAATGCAGCATCCTAAGAAGAAGCAAATACCGATTACGACTCATGGTCGCTGGAAATATAGCTGTTGCCATCAAGGGACTAGTAGACCAATAAGAAGCCAGTGACGGCTTCCTTATCAACCCCATCAAAAAAGTCAAACCCAAAAACTTTTTTAACTCCTCCAAATTAGTGGGAATCCACTGGGCAGCTCTAGAGTGTGGCCTAAGTCTAGCAGCGTTGTCCCTCAAATGCTGCTCCGCATACAAATTAGTCTGCTCAACAATCTCTTCCAAAAACACATCATCCATGAATAACTCAAAGAAATTGATAGGCATAAAGTTCTCTGTATTGGCGTTACACCCCGGGAGACCAGTAAAGGCAGGCAACTCTGGCTGCTGCATGTTTGGGGCAACCCAGACATCAGGTCTTATAACGGGAAACCTTTCAGCCCCAGGTTGCTGCACTATTGGCACATCAATGTCCTCCTCTACAACAGGCCCTTCATCTGCACTGAGTGTGGCTTCATCATCAGAAGATTCCCCTCCAAGAGAAACATCACTGCCAGAATCTCTGACTTCCTCCTCTGCCTCAGATGCAGAGTCTGTCTCATAGTCATGATCAGACTGTGACTCAAAAAGCATACCAACCACCTGCTGAGCGGTCATCCTGTGGCTAGCCATGATATCTCCTGCTAAAATTAACTGGACAAATTCACCACCAACAACCAGCACTGTGTAAGACAAGTGACAAAGTGTAGCTTTGTTAGTAAGAGTTATAAACTCAAAAACTATACCGCTCACTTGCCTGAAAAAGCTTGATTCACCAGCAACTACACAGCAATCACCAATGATATCCCACTAAAAATAAAGAAAGAAAGGCAAATTAGACGTAAGACAAAACAAATATCATTGTGCACAAACCTAAGGACAATTTCACACACAATCCTGCATTTAGTACACCCCCTACAAACATGTCATTCATGCATGGCAACAATACTCCTTTGGAGTAAATTGTTTTTACTTACCTAAAACATGCAACTGTGCAAACTGCAGGTCAACCACCGCCAAAACCCCAAGGAGCCACAGCAAATAAAGCAAAAGCTTTGAACTAGAACAAAAAGGAGGAAAACATTTTTTATCACAAATGCAAAGACTTCTTCAGTTGACAAACACCCCACCATCAAACATTTAGAAATTGGTGCCTAAGTGGATTCTGCCATGGGGCAGATGGGCCTACTAATAAAATAGACCTGTCTACCCCAAGGAAGCCAGAAAATACCTCTAGTAGTGTGTCCCCATGGAGAGCGACCCTTGCCAAAGGGGACAGCCCTAAAAAAAAAAAGCAAAAAAAAAAAAAAAAACACACACAACACTATCCCTGGTGCCTAAGTGGCTTCTGCCCCCCTTGGGGGCAGGTGGGCCTAAGAAAATAGGCCCATCTGCCCCCAGGGCGTGTAGAAATGGGCAACAGGTCAATGCCCCCCTTGGGGGGGCGCCCCGTGACCAAGGGGACGCCCCCCCACAAAAATAAACAAATAAAAAAAAATCCCTGGCGTTCTAGTAGTTTCTGCCCCCCTTGGGGGCAGACCAGCCTAAAAATAATAGGCTGATCTGTCTCCAAGGGGTGCAGAAATGGCCTGGGTACATGTGCCCCCAAAGTGGGGGGCGACCCTTGCCCAAGGCCCCACCCATCCACTAACACACACACACACACACACACACACACACTATCCCTGGTGTCTAAGTGGCTTCTGCCCCCCGTGGGGGCAGGTGGGCCTAAGAAAATAGGCCCATCTGCCCCCAGGGGGTGTAGAAATGGGCAACAGGTCAATGCCCCCCTTGGGGGGGCGCCCCGTGACCAAGGGGACGCCCCCCCACAAAAATAAACAAATAAAAAAAAATCCCTGGCATTCTAGTAGTTTCTGCCCCACTTGGGGGCAGACCAGCCTAAAAATAATAGGCTGATCTGTCTCCAAGGGGTGCAGAAATGGCCTGGGTACATGTGCCCCCAAAGTGGGGGGCGACCCTTGCCCAAGGCCCCACCCATCCACTAACACACACACACACACACACACACACACACACACACACACACTATCCCTGGTGTCTAAGTTGCTTCTGCCCCCCTTGGGGGCAGGTGGGCCTAAGAAAATAGGCCCATCTGCCCCCAGGGGGTGTAGAAATGGGCAACAGGTCAATGCCCCCCTTGGGGGGGCGCCCCGTGACCAAGGGGACGCCCCCCCACAAAAATAAACAAATAAAAAAAAATCCCTGGCGTTCTAGTAGTTTCTGCCCCCCTTGGGGGCAGACCAGCCTAAAAATAATAGGCTGATCTGTCTCCAAGGGGTGCAGAAATGGCCTGGGTACATGTGCCCCCAAAGTGGGGGGCGACCCTTGCCCAAGGCCCCACCCATCCACTAACACACACACACACACACACACACACACACACACACACACACACACACACACACACACACACACACACACACACACACTATCCCTGGTGTCTAAGTGGCTTCTGCCCCCCTTGGGGGCAGGTGGGCCTAAGAAAATAGGCCCATCTGCCCCCAGGGGGTGTAGAAATGGGCAACAGGTCAATGCCCCCCACAAAAATAAACAAATAAAAAAAAATCCCTGGCGTTCTAGTAGTTTCTGCCCCCCTTGGGGGCAGACCAGCCTAAAAATAATAGGCTGATCTGTCTCCAAGGGGTGCAGAAATGGCCTGGGTACATGTGCCCCCAAAGTGGGGGGCGACCCTTGCCCAAGGCCCCACCCATCCACTAACACACACACACACACACACACACACACACACACACACACACACACACACTATCCCTGGTGTCTAAGTGGCTTCTGCCCCCCTTGGGGGCAGGTGGGCCTAAGAAAATAGGCCCATCTGCCCCCAGGGGGTGTAGAAATGGGCAACAGGTCAATGCCCCCCTTGGGGGGGCGCCCCGTGACCAAGGGGACGCCCCCCCACAAAAATAAACAAATAAAAAAAAATCCCTGGCGTTCTAGTAGTTTCTGCCCCCCTTGGGGGCAGACCAGCCTAAAAATAATAGGCTGATCTGTCTCCAAGGGGTGCAGAAATGGCCTGGGTACATGTGCCCCCTAAGTGGGGGGCGACCCTTGCCCAAGGCCCCACCCATCCACTAACACACACACACACACACACACTATCCCTGGTGTCTAAGTGGCTTCTGCCCCCCTTGGGGGCAGGTGGGCCTAAGAAAATAGGCCCATCTGCCCCCAGGGGGTGTAGAAATGGGCAACAGGTCAATGCCCCCCTTGGGGGGGCGCCCCGTGACCAAGGGGACGCCCCCCACAAAAATAAACAAATAAAAAAAAATGCCTGGCGTTCTAGTAGTTTCTGCCCCCCTTGGGGGCAGACCAGCCTAAAAATAATAGGCTGATCTGTCTCCAAGGGGTGCAGAAATGGCCTGGGTACATGTGCCCCCAAAGTGGGGGGCGACCCTTGCCCAAGGCCTCACCCATCCACTAACACACACACACACACACACACACACTATCCCTGGTGTCTAAGTGGCTTCTGCCCCCCTTGGGGGCAGGTGGGCCTAAGAAAATAGGCCCATCTGCCCCCAGGGTGTGTAGAAATGGGCAACAGGTCAATGCCCCCCTTGGGGGGGCTCCCCGTGACCAAGGGGACGCCCCCCCACAAAAATAAACAAATAAAAAAAAATCCCTGGCGTTCTAGTAGTTTCTGCCCCCCTTGGGGGCAGACCAGCCTAAAAATAATAGGCTGATCTGTCTCCAAGGGGTGCAGAAATGGCCTGGGTACATGTGCCCCCAAAGTGGGGGGCGACCCTTGCCCAAGGCCCCACCCATCCACTAACACACACACACACACACACACTATCCCTGGTGTCTAAGTGGCTTCTGCCCCCCTTGGGGGCAGGTGGGCCTAAGAAAATAGGCCCATCTGCCCCCAGGGGGTGTAGAAATGGGCAACAGGTCAATGCCCCCCTTGGGGGGGCGCCCCGTGACCAAGGGGACGCCCCCCCACAAAAATAAACAAATACAAAAAAATCCCTGGCGTTCTAGTAGTTTCTGCCCCCCTTGGGGGCAGACCAGCCTAAAAATAATAGGCTGATCTGCCCTCAAGGGGGGCAGAAATGGCCCGAAAAGACATGCCCCCCAAAGGGGAGCGACCCTTGCCCAAGGGGGCGCCCCCCCATCCACTACACACACAATCCCTGGTGCCTAAGTGGCTTCTGCCCCCCTTGGGGGCAGATGGACCTAAAAAAAATAGGCCGATCTGCCCCCAAGGGGGGCAGAAAAGGCCAACAGTTCTCTGCCCCCTTGGGGGGGGGCGCCCCTTGCCCAAGGGGGCACCCCCAACACATAAATGCAAAAAAATAAAATAATCCCTGGTGATCTAGTGTTTTCTGCCCCCCTTGGGGGCAGATCTGGCTGAAAAGTAGCCAATCTGCCCCCAAGGGGGCAGAAATGGCCGTAAGTAATTGCCCCCAAAAGGGGAGCGACCCTTGCCCAAGGGGCCGCTCCCCGCATGCCAGAAACACAGAAGTAAAACAAAAAAAACAAATCCCTGGTGTCTAGTGGGCATTCCTGCTGCCCGATCGCAATGCGATCGGGCAGCAGGAATGCTCAAAGAGACACCGGGGAAAAGGAAAAGCCTTTCCTTTTCCCGGTGCCTCTTTAGCCCCAACCCCCCACCCACCGGGAAGAGGAACTCACCTCTTCTCTCGTCGCCGCACAGGAAGCAAATGGCTTCCTGTGCGTCGATATCCCCATAATGAAGTCAGCGCGCGATCGCGCGCTGACGTCATTATGGGGGTGTGGGGGGGTCGGGGGTGGAAGGGGAAGGGCTTCCCCTTCCATCCCCGACTTTGGGGGGTGGGAGGGAAGCACACAGAGGGAGCGAGAGCGCTCCCTCTGGGCTGTGTGCCGAGGACGTAGTGGTTACGTCCTCGGCACAGCAGCACTGTGCCGCGGGACGTAACCACTACGTCCGCGGCACAGAAGGGGTTAAAGTCCTATCAACATTTCTAATGTAGTGTCTGGTAGCAATGCTTATTTGATTAAAGGAGCAACATATCTATAAAGTGTAACATGCCTAATGAAGGACTTTCAGGCTCTTGGCAAGTAGAGTGGGCATTAGAGGCACTAAAAAAAGAGCATACTCCAGTCTGCTAAAACGGACAGCAAAGGTCAGTTGCTTCGAGGCCTAATCAAAGGTATACAATCAAATGCAGGGTAGTATTAATTCCATGTAGCTTTCGGTGCCCCATTTAGGCCTAGCCAGGCTAAAAAATGTCCAGGCTTGCTTCTGTTTCTATAAAGAGGATATATGGCCTAGCAATTTTAGCTGGACTGTCAACTTTGGGATAGCATCAAGACTTATTTTAGTTTTTCTCAGTTTACCATTCCAAATTGCCTGGGTACTCTCACACAGGGATGCCATGGCCCACTATGCCATCCCATTTGCAATGAACCTCACCGAAGTGGCTAAAGAAGGATGAAATATTCCACTTGTGTTCTTGTAGAACGCTGATGTGTAACCAGTTCAGGTTGGACTGTCCTTTTTTAACTCAAGCCAAAATTGATTGCCACATGTGTGATCCCTGGCACATCAGGCAAAAAAAAACCAAAGAAATAGTTGAAATGTGGTATAAAATAATTACCAGCGGCTTAGATTAGCTGAAGCATACCATAAATCTATTTTGTGTTTTTCTACGCGTCATCTTACCTGCCATGTATAGGCCTCACCTCAGTGCTGATGTTAAACAAGGCCAAAACATTTTAAATTCCTTTACAGTGGTGATCTGGCAGGTAGTTAGACGAGATGAGAAGAACAGGTGTTGTCTTGTAGGCATCTCTTCAACAAAAAATCAGGGTCTTGACTATGAATGAGGCAGCAGATGCAGTGGCACTGGGGTCAAAGAAACTCAGGACTTTGATTATTGCAGTAATTTACTACCAATTAGAGGTCAGAGGGACCACATTCTTTCTTTGCCCTAGAGCCCATGGCACCCTTGTAAGCCCACTGAAAAAAAACTCATACACTGACACAAGGCTTTCCAGAAAGTGTGACATTTTACTCCCATTAATCAGCCACTTGCTTAAGCCACATGCAAGATTGTTGTAAGTGTGAAGTGGCTGATTTGTTGCAACTTGGCTTCACCTAGGGTCATTGTGAAGGGTTTACAGGATTGGTTTGGCACAAGGGCACTTTTACATATTTAAAAAAATATCCTGGCTGGGTGATTTTGAAGCTCCTCAGTCTGTATTTACACTATTTTGTTAGCCCTATCTATAACAAGCTGCCTAATCCAGACGTGCTTCCACCAGCCTTCTTGTCAAAATCACTTGGTGTACAGTCTGCAGGGATATAACGTTTCTCCTACTCTAGAGATCGAGTATTGATTTGCGGTATACATTTTATAGATTTTAGCTCAGGGAGTGTCACAATTCATGTTCCTGTCAAGCATATTGGGAGGTGTTAATGGCTCATTATGAAAGTGCTTAAGGAGAAAATAGATCTTAAGTAAAGGCAGAGGCTTTCATGTGTTGAGTAATAAGGGGTTAAATGGAGAAACATTTTTGAATGGGAGCAAGGTATCAGGATAGTTCAAAGTGGAGGTCCAGATGTAGTTCCATGAACTGCAAGTATTTTTTCTGTTTCCATCCACATTGAGGAGCCAAGTGATCTGAAATGATCGGTGACTTGTAGGAGGAAACAAATATTTTAATATGATAAAAACAAATCAATACTCTAGGTGATGGCATTTCCATGTCTTATTGTTTGTGCACTGTATACTTTTATGAGTAAAACTATATGTTTGTTCAAATGTAATGCTCATTTCAATTTAAAATGTATCTGTAATGGCAGTTGGCTGCCACGCCATGCATAATCCATACTACGTCATTCCACTGTCCACCACTCTCCTCTACACCACTTCACTCTACTCCACTCTATGACAATTTACTTCACTCTTTACTCTACTCTAGTCTTCACCACTCCACTCTACACTTCTGTTCTATGCCATGCTGCTCTATGACAATCTGTGCCACTCCACTCTACAACAGTCTACTCTACTCTAACTCTACCGCACTCTACACAACTCCCTCAATGCCACTACATGCCATGTTTCTTCATTCTACTGTATGACACACTACTCCCATCTACTTTGTCTTTCCACTGAATACCACTTTACATCACTCCACGCTACTCTATGTCACTCCCTGGCCCCTCGTCTCATGTGAATTGGAATTGCATCTATTTCAAAATATTCGAGCTGCGTAGCATCAATATGATGATATTCTTCAAAATGTCTAGCAGCAGGGTATACCTTGTCTTTATTCCTACTAGTTCATAAATGTTGTAAAACTCTCTTACGGACAGGGAGCGTTATACTACCGATATAGAATAGGCCACATGGGCATTGTAAAACATAGATGGCATAGTTTGTTTTGCAGTGATAATTGCCTGTAATCCTTTTCTTGCTCTGCATGAAGGGTGACTTATAAGTTGTGGTGTTTACACTGTACACACATGCTCTACACCTTCTACATTTTCTAAAGCCTGGGTTTCGATCCAACCAAGTTTTATTTAACATAATATTGATCTCAGAACTATTTGTAATTAGAGTCTCTCTCATAGATCTCGCCTTCCTAAAAGTTACACCTGCCTACCAGACACTATTGCGCCTAATAATGGATCGCTTTAGCTCTCACAGTTCTTTCTTGTTTATTGTTAGCCCTGTCCGTTCTTGGCATGGTTTCCCCTGTCTTTTGGCTTCTGAACTCCCGTTTTTGATCCTGTGGAGAATTTTGTTTTTTTTGGTTTTAGGACTGTGGGCAGTTTACCACTTCTGACCAGTGCTAAATTGCAAGTGCACGCTGTGTAAATTGTGTTGGTGATTGGTTTCTCCATGATTTACATATTTGATTTACTAGGAAGTCCCTAGGACAGTGCACCAGGTGTGCCCGGGCCTGTACACCAAATCCTACTAGTGGACCTGCAGCAATGATTGTTCCACCTACATGAGTAGCCCTGCAACCAAGTCTCAAGCCTGCCACTGCAGTGTCTGTGTGTGCAATTTTAATCTGCCATTTCAACCTGGCTGTTACAACCACTTGCCAGGCCCAAACTCTCCCTTTTACTACATATACATCACCCTAAAGGAGGCACCAGGCAGACCCATAGGCAGGGTGCAATGTATTTAAAAGATAGGACATGTACTGGTGTGTTTTACATGTCCTGATAGTAAATTCCTGCTAAATTCATTTTTCACTATTTTAAGGATTATCGCTTCTATAGGGTAACGTGGGAATTACGTTGAAATATCTTTTAAGTGTAGTTTCCCGTTGCGAGCAGATAGAGATGTGGAGTCTGGGGTCTCTGAACTCACAATTTGAAAATACATCTTTTGGTTTTTTTACTGTAAGCTTGAAAATGCCATTTTTAGAAAGAGGCATTTTCTTGCTTAACCATTCTGTGCCTCTGCCTGTCTGCTGAATACACGTCTGGGTCAGGATGACAGGTGGGCTGTTTGTGCATTCACTCTAGACAGTCACACAAAGGAAGCTGAGCTGTGCCCGGCATATCCTGGAGGCCCATCACCAGGCTTATGGCTCTTCTTAAGTTAGAGTGGCTGGAGGAGCTGACACTTGCACCTGAATAAGGCTGTGCCTGTCCTCCCACAAAGCAGTCTCCAACCCCCTGGAGTGTATCTGGAGCCAGTGCAATGAAAGGCAGGGTCTTGTACACTACAAAGACTTATCTTTGAAGTTTGCCTACTTCAAAGACAGAAATGGGTATAAGTACTGGCCTTCTGACACCACACATTTAGAATCCTTCTAGATTGAGGAAATTCTGTTAGGAAGAAGAGCTGGATGTTGTTGGAAGAACTGCCACTCTGTCTGTTGCCTCGTTGTGCTGGCCTGCTGCTTGCTGCTTCTGTCTTGGGAGTGAAAAGACTGGACTTGGCTTTCTACATCCTGCTTCCAAACCTTCTCCAAGGGCGTGGACTGAGCTTGCCTCCTTTTAAGAAGTGTCAGGGACATCAAAGACTTCACCAGCCTGTGCCTGGGCTCTCTTGCTAAGAGTCCTGACTTGTCCAGTGGTGCCAAATCCAGTTCCTGGGCCCCTGGGACTGAGTTATGGTGCAAAAAGGAAGAAACAGGAAAAGGAAGTGAATCGACTTCCAGAACAACTTGGGAACCGGAGCTACTTACCGACCTGTCCCGTTACCTGCACCAGAGCTGTGCTCCCCGCTGAATGCAATGACCGTGACTTACAATGCAGGCATGATGACACTGCAGCGCCTCGAAGTCCCAACACCACATGCGTCTGGAGTGTTGTGTCACCAATGTCCGTGGCACCCGACTCCGACTCTGCTGCAGTACCTGTGGCCCTGTGGTATGATCGAAACACCACAAAGCAATACATCGTGTCTTGACCTGCTGGATTCGCTGACCCCACCTTGTCATAAGGAACTGCTGCCTCGCCGCCAATGCCGCATCATCTCCTCTGCAACCATAAGGCACCAACGCCTCACCTCCCCTGCCTAGCAGTAAGGAACCAACACCTCGCCTCCTAGGTGGCAGTAAGAAACCGACACACTACTGGCTTCAGTGATGCCTCACCTCCTCAACTCCATGCAATGTCTTTGCTTCCTCATCGCTTTCCAAGGTACTGTAACCGGGGTCTACACAACTCTGTGGCCAGCTGTACTCCCTCGCCGGACATAGCAGACTGTTGGAAGTGATTCCGTCAAGCCATTTTGATAGCCCTAGTTGGAGATATTGTGTTTCTAAGTGCTATATTACAATTAATCTTTGAACATTTGTATCTTTACTTGCGTATGTTGGATATTTGCCATTTTGGTCTTGTTTTAATCAGATAAATATTGACTATTTTTCTAATCTGGTGGGGAGTACATTTGTGGTGTTTTACTGTGTATGTGTGTATGTACAAATGCATTAAACAGTGCCTCTGAGATAAGCGCAACTGCTTGAGCCAATCTACCAAAGGGGAGAGCAGGGGTTATCTTAGCTGTGTGACTCCCTTACCCTGACAACAGTGAGGGTCCCTACTTGGGTAGGTTGCACATCACTGCCAACTAGAGACCCCATTTCTAACATTTATTAAAAGTAGTACTAAATCTAAAATGCAGGTCTATTTTATCCTTCTTACCCTTCTTCCTCCTCCCAAACAGGAGTTGATCTTTGTTTTTGATTTAGCTCTCCTTTGTGCTTCTTCAATACACTCTTTTGAGTAGCCCATGGCCAGAAATCTCTCAGACAACTTAATGCCCGGGCTTCTTCCTCTTTTTCACTGCAATTAGGTTTTACTCAAAAACTCTCTCCACAGGGGCTGCTACCTGCGGGGATGGAAGCTTTTCACATGTAATAACATATTACCTGAGGTAGGTTTTCTGAATAACTTAGTTTCCAATGTGTTATTTTTACATAAACAATAAAGTCTAGATAGTCTACTTCTGTTGCAGGAATGGTACTGATGAATTGTTGATTAAGCTTATTATCACCGATCCTTTCTACAAACCTTTCAGTACTTCCTTTTGTGCCCTTTCAGACTACAAAGCGATCATCTATATATCTACTCTAGTGTACAATGTGTTCACACCAATCCTGGTAATGTTCAACTGGACCACCTGTTCCTGCCAATAGCTTATATGCAAATTTGCATAGCTGGGGGTAAAGCAGGTGTCCATCACTGTCCCACAAATTTGATGGAACAGCTCCCTGTTGAATAGAAATGTATTACTCTCCAACATTTATGAGCCATTAGGAATAAGGACAAGGTATAATCTGTTGTTAGACATTTTCAAGAATATCATCAGAGTGATGCTAAGGGGCTTTAATATATTATAATAGATGCAATTCCAATTTCACATAAGGGGAGGGGACAGGGAGAAAGCATTAAAGAGGTTGGGGTTGAGGTACATTATTGAGTTGAATACAAAAAGCCTCAATGGGTTTAACATGGAGGAAGACCTGTGCATGCATTGTTATGTAAAGGATTCCCCTAGGACAAAGAAGCTTCATTTTATATTTGTTTTTAGAACTCACTTGAGGGTTTTCAAAGATTTTATGCAGATATCATACAGTTTAATTAGGGATATTTGACATAAGAATTATTAATATTTAAAGCATGCATTTTGTGCCAATACGTGGTTTCATTGGATTGATAAGTAGCATTATTGATGAGTCAGATTAAGCAGATCTATACTGTTGCTAGCCTCCTTGGGCCTGAATATGCAGTCCAGTAAATGTTTGGCTATAGTGAGCCCACCATGGGAATAATTTGCATACTCCACTTTAAAATTCTGTTGAGAGCATATACGTGAATGCACAGTATTTTGTACAGGTGTGCACTTATACAATGGTCAATTTTATTATTTGTGGCATAGTTTTTGTGGCGCATGCAAATTGTATATTTTTTTAAATATATGGTAAATTGCACATTCCATGTTCATTTTACTGGTTAGCAAAATCAATGATTGGGCCCATATGGGCAGAATTTTGATATATTTTGAATTTTGTAAACGACTCATAAAATCAGGTTAGGATAAGATTTATTGTGATAAGGAAGATATAGAATTGCGTCTGATGCCTCGTTTATCTCTACGACAGTCTATTGTCACTGTTAATGAAGATGTCACACACTAATTTCAGTGTAAATAAGGGCACAAAATGGCGCTTCACTATTAATGAGCATGGCAGTGAGAGCAACCAAAACACGCCTGATGGAGAATGACAGCATGGTGGTGGAATAATACACCACATGAACGGCACATTCCAAATGTTGGTTTCTTTGTTTTTAACCTCTTCTGTGCCGCGGACGTAATGGTTACGTCCTGTGGCACAGTGCTCGTGTTGCGAGGACGTAACCATTACGCCCTGGGCACAGAGTTCAGAGGGAGCGCTAGCGCTCCCTCTGTGGTCTTCCTTCCCACCCCCCAAAAGCAGGGTGGAAGGGTAAGCCCTTCCCCTTCCACCCCCGACAACCCCCCGACTCACAGAGGCCGCCTCCCATCATGCTGGAAGCTCAGCTTCCAGCGCGTTCGGAAGAGAAATGCAAAGCATTTCTCTTCCTATCATGTGATGGCGGCCCTGAGAGGCTTGAAAGGGAAGGAAAGGAATTTCCTTCCCTTTGAAGTCTCTCAGAGCATTTCAAAAGCCGGATCGTAAAGCGATCTGGGTTTTGAAATGCCCACTAGACACCAGGGATTATTTTGTAAAAGGAAACTGGCATGAGGGGAGCGACCCCTTGGGCAAGGGTCGCTCCCCAGGGGGGCTTTATTTTTGAAGGACTTTTCTGCCCCCCCTGGGGGCAGAAACCTCTAGGCACCAGGGATCATTTTTTTTTTTTTTTTTAGAGGTGGGGAGCGACCCCTTAGGCAAGGGTCACTCCCCTAGGGGGCAAATTATATTTAGGCCATTTCTGCCCCCCTTAGGGGCAGATTGGCCTATTTTTATGAGGCCAATCTGCCCCCAAGGGGGGTAGAAACCACTAGACACCAGGGAGTTTTTTTTTTACCGGGAATTTCACGCAAGGGGAGCGACCCCTTAGGCAAGGGTCACTCCCGGGGGGGCAGATCTATTTTAGGCCATTTCTGCCCCCTCGGGGGCAGATCGGCCTATTGTTGTTAGGCCGATCTGCCCCCGGGGGGGCAGAAACCTCTAGGCGCCAGGGATAAAAAAAAATTGTTTGTTTTTTTAGAGATGGGGAGCGACTCGTTAGGCAAGGGTCGCTTCCCTGGGGGGCAAATTGTATTTAGACCATTTCTGCCCCCCTTGGGGGCAGATTGACGATTTTTGTTAGATCAATCTGTCCCCAAGGGGGGCAGAAACCTCTAGGCGCGAGGGATCATTTTTTTTTGTTTTGTTCTTTTAGAGATGGGGAGCGACCCCTTAGGCAAGGGTTGCGCCCTGGGGGGAGGAGGGGCAAATTTATTTTAGGCCATTTCTGCCCCCCCTGGGAGCAGATCAGCCTATTGTTATTAGGCCGATCTGCCCCCGGGGGGGGCAGAAACGTCTTGGCACCAGGGAAAATTATTTTTAGTTTTTTTATTTTGTTTGTCTGTTTTTTGGAGGTGGGGAGCGACCCCTTAGGCAAGGGTCGCTCCCCTGAGGGGCAAATTGTATTTAGACCATTTCTGCCCCCCTTGGGGGCAGATTGGCAGATTTGTGTTAGGCCAATCTGCCTCCAAGGGTGGCAGAAACCACTTAGGCACCAGGGATTGGTGTGTGTGTATACGTGTGTTTTCTTTAGGGGGGCAGCCCCTTGGGTAAGGGTCGCTCCCCATGGGAGCACATTACTGTTGGCCATATCTGCCCCCTTGGGGGCAGATGGACCTATTTTTGGAAGGCCCATCTGCCCCCAAGGGGGGACAGAAAGCCCACCAGAGACCAGGGAAGTTTTTTTTTTATTTGGGGTGGGGGTATGGCCATACCCCCACCCCAAATAAATGGGGCCAAAGTTGTTCTGCCCACCAGTGGGCAGATAGGGCAACTACCCCTGATCCACACCCCAGGGGGGCAGAAAGTCTACTAGATGCCAGGGAATTAAAAAAAATAAAAAAATATTGGGGTGGTGGCTACCAACCAGTATGTGCCTGGTTATGCCCCCACCCCAACTGAAGGGAGTAACAGTCTTTCAGCTCTCCCCGCACTCTAAAACATCTTATCCCACAGCAAGCAAGAAGACATTTGATTATTTTGGGTTTTGGTTTTCCATTTGGCCCATTAGAGCTTGGTTAACTCTCAAAATCGTCTCACTTGGAATGGTGAGGGCTACACTTTATGGACTTGGGACGCTGCCATGTAGAAAAATCCACAAGACCTAGACACATCTGAAAACTAAACTTCTGGGTGATTCCAGGGTGGTGTGTTTCACATGCACCCCGCACCATTTTCATACCCACAATGCCCTGCAAACCTCCAACTTGGCTGGAAATCACATATTTTCCCTACGTTTTTGTGATGGAATCTTCCGGAATCTGCAGGAATCCACAAAATTCCTACCACCCAGCATTATCTCATCTATACCGAGAAAAATTCTGCTGCACTTGTCAGCCTAAAAATGTTGTTTTTGCAAACTGCCCTTTTGGACCCCCTTTTGTTCCCCCTCAATATTGACATGTTTTTGGCTCTTCTCTTTCCCAAGCACTTGGCCCACCTACACAAATGAGTTATCATTTTTACTGGGAGACTGAGGGGAACACTGAGTGGTATGAAATTTGTCCCAGTGCGGTAATCCGACACAGAAATGTTGGGAAAATGTGATTTTTAGCTATTTGCTGAGGATTCTGGGTAAGAAAACATTGGGGGATCCACGCAAGTCACACCTCCCTGGACTCCTTCGGGTGTCTACTTTTCAGAAATGTCTGGGTTTGGTAGGATTCCCTGGATGGCTGCTGAGTCCAGGACCAAAAATGCAGGTGCCCCCCGCAAAAACAGGTAGTTTTGTTTTTGATAATTTTGATGTGTCGAGATAGTGTTTTGGGGCATTTTTGTTCACGGACAGTAGGCCTACCCTCAAAAGTGAGGTATCATTTTTATCGGGAGACTTGGGGTGGAAGCTGGGTGAAAGGAAATTTGTGGCTCCTCTCAGATTCCAGAACTTTCTGTCACTGAAATGAGAGGAAAAAGTGTTTTTTTGGCCACATTTTGAGGTTTGCAAAGGATTCTGGGTAACAGAACCTGGTCAGAGCCCCACAAGTCACCCCATTTTGGATTCCCCTAGGTGTCTAGTTTTCAAAACTGCGCAGGTTTGCTAGGTTTCCATAGGTGCGGGCTGAGCTACAGGCCAAAATCCACAGCTAGGCACTTTGTAAAAAACAGCTCTGTTTTCTTTGTGAAAATGTGATGTGTCCACGTTGAGTTTTGGGGCATTTCCTTTCACGGGCCCTAGGCCTACCCACACAAGTGAGGTACCATTTTCATCGGGAGACTTGAGGGAACGCTGGGTGGAAGGACATTTTTGGCTCCTCTCAGATTCCAGAACTTTCTGTCAGCGAAATGAGCGGAAAACGTGTTTTTTGGCCAAATGTTGAGGTTTGCAAAGGATTCTGGGTAACAGAACCTGGTCAGTGCCCCACAAGTCACCCCATCTTGGATTCCCCTAGGTGTCTAGTTTTCCAAACTGTGCAGGTTTGCTAGGTTTCCCTAGGTGCCGGCTGAGCTACAGGCCAAAATCCACAGTTAGGCACTTTGTAAAAAACAGCACTGTTTTCTTTGTGAAAATGTGATGTGGCCACGTTGTGTTTTGGGCCATTTCCTTTCGTGGGCGCTAGGCCTACCCACACCAGTGAGGTACCATTTTTATCGGGCTACTGGAGGGAATGCTGGGGGGAAGGACATTTTTGGCTCCTCTCAGATTCCAGAACTTTCTATCAGCGAAATGAGAGGAAAAAGTGTTTTTTTGGCCAAATTTTGAGGTTTGCAAAGGATTCTGGGTAACAGAACCTGGTCAGACCCCCACAAGTCACCTCATCTTGGATTTCTCTAGGTATCTAGTTTTAAAAACTGCGCAGGTTTGATAGGTTTCCCTAGGTGCCGCCTGAGCTACAGGCCAAAATCCACAGCTAGGCACTTTGTAAAAAACAGCACTGTTTTCTTTGTGAAAATGTGATGTGGCCACGTTGTGTTTTGGGCCATTTCCTTCCGCGGGCGCGAGGCCTACCCACACCAGTGAGGTACCATTTTTATCGGGCGAATTGAGGGAATGCTGGAGGGAAGGACATTTTTGGCTCCTCTCAGATTCCAGAACTTTCTGTCAGCGAAATGAGAGGGAAAAGTGTTTTTTGGGCCAAATTTTGAGGTTTGTAAAGGATTCTGGGTAACAGAACCTGGTCAGAGCCCCACAAGTCACCCCATCTTGGATTCCCCTAGGTGTCTAGTTTTCCAAACTGCGCAGGTTTGCTAGGTTTCCCTTGGTGCCGGCTGAGCTACAGGCCAAAATCCACAGTTAGGCACTTTGTAAAAAACAACTCTGTTTTCTTTGTGAAAATGTGATGAGTCCACGTTATGTTTTGGGGTATTTCCTTTCGTGGGCGCTAGGCCTATCCACACCAGTGAGGTACCATTTTTATCGGGAGACTGGAGGGAACGCTGGGGGGAAGGAAATTTGTGGCTCCTCTCAGATTCCAGAACTTTGTGTCAGCGAAATGAGAGGGAAAAGTGTTTTTTGGGCCAAATTTTGAGGTTTGTAAAGGATTCTGGGTAACAGAACCTGGTCAGAGCCCCACAAGTCACCCCATCTTGGATTCCCCTAGGTGTCTAGTTTTCAGAACTGCGCAGGTTTGCTAGGTTTCCCTAGGTGCCAGCTGAGCTACAGGCCAAAATCCACAGCTAGGCACTTTGTAAAAAACAGCATTGTTTTCTTTGTGAAAATGTGATGTGTCCACGTTGTGTTTTGGGCCATTTCCTTTTGCGGGCGCTAGGCCTACCCACACCAGTGAGGTACCATTTTTATCGGGAGACTGGAGGGAATGGTGGGGGAAAGGAAATTTTTGGCTCCTCTCAGATTCCAGAACTTTCTGTCAGCGAAATGAGAGGAAAAAGTGTTTTGGGGCCAAATTTTGAGGTTTGCAAATGATTCTGGGTAACAGAACCTGGTCAGGCCCCCACAAGTCACCCCATCTTGGATTCCTCTAGGTGTCTAGTTTTCAAAACTGCGCAGGTTTGATAGGTTTCCCTAGGTGCCGGCTGAGCTACAGGCCAAAATCCACAGCTAGGCACTTTGTAAAAAACAGCACTGTTTTCTTTGTGAAAATGTGATGTGGCCACGTTGTGTTTTGGGCCATTTCCTTCCGCGGGCGCGAGGCCTACCCACACCAGTGAGGTACCATTTTTATCGGGCGAATGGAGGGAATGCTGGAGGGAAGGACATTTTTGGCTCCTCTCAGATTCCAGAACTTTCTGTCAGCGAAATGAGAGGGAAAAGTGTTTTTAGGGCCAAATTTTAAGGTTTGTAAAGGATTCTGGGTAACAGAACCTGGTCAGAGCCCCACAAGTCACCCCATCTTGGATTCCCCTAGGTGTCTAGTTTTCAAAACTGCGCAGGTTTGCTAGGTTTCCCTAGGTGCCAGCTGAGCTACAGGCCAAAATCCACAGCTAGGCACTTTGTAAAAAACAGCATTGTTTTCTTTGTGAAAATGTGATGTGTCCACGTTGTGTTTTGTGCCATTCCCTTTTGCGGGCGCTAGGCCTACCCACACCAGTGAGGTACCATTTTTATCAGGAGACTGGAGGGAATGGTGGGGGAAAGGAAATTTTTGGCTCCTCTCAGATTCCAGAACTTTCTGTCAGCGAAATGAGAGGAAAAAGTGTTTTGGGGCCAAATTTTGAGGTTTGCAAAGGATTCTGGGAACAGAACCTGGTCAGAGCCCCACAAGTCACCCCATCTTGGATTCCTCTAGGTGTCTAGTTTTCAAAACTGCACAGGTTTGCTAGGTTTCCCTAGGTGCCGGCTGAGCTACAGGCCAAAATCCACAGCTAGGCACTTTGTAAAAAACAGCACTGTTTTCTTTTTGAAAATGTGATGTGTCCACATTGTGTTTTGGGCCATTTGCTTTTGCGGGCGCTAGGCCTACCCACACCAGTGAGGTACCATTTTTATCGGGAGACTGGAGGGAATGCTGGGAGGAAGGACATTTGTGGCTCCTCTCAGATTCTAGAACTTTCTGTCAGCGAAATGAGAGGAAAAAGTGTTTTTGGGCCAAATTCTGAGGTTTGCAAAGGATTCTTGGTAACAGAACCTGGTCAGAGCCCCACAACTCACCCCATCTTGGATTCCTCTAGGTGCCTAGTTTTCAAAACTGCGCAGGTTTGCTAGGTTTCCCTAGGTGCCGGCTGAGCTACAGGCCAAAATCCACAGCTAGGCCCTTTGTAAAAAACAGCACTGTTTTCTTTGTGAAAATGTGATGTGTCCACGTTGTATTTTGTGCCATTTCCTTTCGCGGGCGCTAGGCCTACCCACACAAGTGAGGTACCATTTTTATCGGGAGACTGGAGGGAACACTGGGTGGAAGGAAATTTGTGGCTCCTCTCAGATTCAAGAACTTGCTGTCACCGAAATAAGAGGAAAAAGTGTTTTTTGGCCACATTTTGAGGGTTGCAAAGGATTCGGGGTAACAGAACATGGTCAGAGCCCCACAAGTCACCCCATTTTGGATTCCCTTAGGTGTCTAGTTCTCAAAACTGTGCAGGTTTGCTAGGGTTCCCCAGGTGCCGGCTCAGCTACAGGCCAAAATCCACAGCTAGGCCCTTTGTAAAAAACAGCACTGTTTTCTTTGTGAAAATGTGATGTGTCCACGTTGTGTATTGTGCCATTTCCTTTCGCGGGCGCTAGGCCTACCCACACAAGTGAGGTACCATTTTTATCGGGAGACTGGAGGGAACACTGGGTGGAAGGAAATTTGTGGCTCCTCTCAGATTCAAGAACTTTCTGTCACCGAAATGAGAGTAAAAAGTGTTTTTTTGGCAACATTTTGAGGTTTGCAAAGGATTCTGGGTAACAGAACCTGGTCAGAGCCCCACAAGTCACCACATTTTGGATTCCCCTAGGTGTCTAGTTTTAAAAAATGCACTGGTTTGCTAGGTTTCCCCAGGTGCCGGCTGAGCTAGAGGCCAAAATCCACAGGTAGGCACTTTGTAAAAAACACCTCTGTTTTCTGTGGAAAAATGTAATGTGTCCACGTTGTGTTTTGGGCCATTTCCTTTCGCGAGTGCTAGGCCTGCCCACACAAGAGAGGTACAGTTTTTATCGGAGACTTGGGGGAACGTTGGGTGGAAGGAAATTAGTGGCTCCTCTCAGATTCCCGAACTTTCTGTCACCGAATTGAGAGGAAAAAGTGTTTTTTTGGCCAAATTTTGAGGGGTGCAAAGGATTCTGGGTAACAGAACCTGGTCAGAGCCCCACAAGTCACCCCATCTTGGATTCCCCCACGTGTCTAGTTTTCAAAACTGCGCAGGTTTGCTAGGTTTCCCTAGGTGCCGGTTGAGCTACAGGCCAAAATCCACAGCTAGGCACTTTGTAAAAAACAGCTCGTTTTCTTTGTGAAAATGTGATGTGTCCATGTTGTGTTTTGGGGCATTTCCTTTCGCGGGCGCTAGGCCTACCCACACCAGTGAGGTACCATTTGTATCGGGAGACTGGAGGGAATGCTGGGGGGAAGGACATTTTTGGCTCCTCTCAGATTCCAGAACTTTCTGTCAGCGAAATGAGAGGAAAAAGTGTTTTTGGGCCAAATTGTGAGGTTTGCAAAGGATTCTTGGTAACAGAACCTGGTCAGAGCCCCACAAGTCACCCCATCTTGGATTCCTCTAGGTGCCTAGTTTTCAAAACTGCGCAGGTTTGCTAGGTTTCCCTAGGTGCCGGCTGTGCTACAGGCCAAAATCCACAGCTAGGCCCTTTGTAAAAACAGCACTGTTTTCTTTGTGAAAATGTGATGTGTCCACGTTGTGTTTTGTGCCATTTCCTTTCGTGGGCGCTAGGCCTACCCACACAAGTGAGGTACCATTTTTATCGGGAGACTGGAGGGAACACTGCGTGGAAGGAAATTTGTGGCTCCTCTCAGATTCAAGAACTTGCTGTCACTGAAATGAGAGGAAAAAGTGTTTTTTGGCCACATTTTGAGGTTTGCAAAGGATTCAGGGTAACAGAACCTGGTCAGAGCCCCACAAGTCACCCCATTTTGGATTCCCTTAGGTGTCTAGTTCTCAAAACTGTGCAGGTTTGCTAGCGTTCCCTAGGTGCCGGCTCAGCTACAGGCCAAAATCCACAGCTAGGCCCTTTGTAAAAAACAGCACTGTTTTCTTTGTGAAAATGTGATGTGTCCACGTTGTGTTTTGTGCCATTTCGTTTCGCGGGCGCTAGGCCTACCCACACAAGTGAGGTACCATTTTTATCGGGAGACTGGAGGGAACACTGGGTGGAAGGAAATTTGTGGCTCCTCTCAGATTCAAGAACTTTCTGTCACCGAAATGAGAGGAAAAAGTGTTTTTTTGGCCAAATTTTGAGGTTTGCAAAGGATTCTGGGTAACAGAACCTGGTCAGAGCCCCACAAGTCACCACATTTTGGATTCCCCTAGGTGTCTAGTTTTCAAAAATGCACTGGTTTGCTAGGTTTCCCCAGGTGCCGGCTGAGATAGAGGCCAAAATCCACAGGTAGGCACTTTGTAAAAAAACACCTCTGTTTTCTGTGGAAAAATGTAACGTGTCCACGTTGTGTTTTGGGCCATTCCCTTTCGCGAGCGCTAGGCCTGCCCACACAAGAGAGGTACAATTTTTATCGGAGACTTGGGGGAACGTTGGGTGGAAGGAAATTAGTGGCTCCTCTCAGATTCCAGAACTTTCTGTCACCGAAATGAGAGGAAAAAGTGTTTTTTTGGTCAAATTTTGAGGTTTGCAAAGGATTCTGGGTAACAGAACCTGGTCAGAGCACCACAAGTCACCCCATTATGGATTCCCCTACTTGTCTAGTTTTTACAACTGCGCAGGTTTGCTAGGTTTCCCTAGGTGCCGGTTGAGCCACAGGCCAAAATCCACAGCTAGGCACTTTGTAAAAAACAGCTCTGTTTTCTTTGTGAAAATGTGATGTGTCCATGTTGTGTTTTGAGGCATTTCCTTTCGCGGGCACTAGGCCTACCCACGCAAGTGAGGTACCATTTTTATCGGGAGACATAGGGGAACACAGAATAGCAAAACAAGTGTTATTGCCCCTTGTCTTTCTCCACATTTCTTACTTCCAAATGTAAGACAGTTTGTAAAAAAGACGTCTATTTGAGAAAGGCCCTATAATTCACATGCTAGTATGGGCACCCTGAAATTCAGGGATGTGCAAATAACCACTGCTTCTCAACACCTTATCTTGTGGCCATTTTGGAAGTACAAAGGCTTTCTTGATACCTATTTTTCACTTTTTATATTTCAGCAAATGAATTGCTGTATACCCGGTATAGAATGAAAACCCATTGCACGGTGCAGCTCATTTATTGGCTCTGGGTACCTAGGGTTCTTGATGAACCTACAAGCCCTATATATCCCTGCAACCAGAAGAGTCCAGCAGACGTAACAGTATATTGCTTTCAAAAATCTGACATCACAGAAAAAAGTTACAGAATAAAACGTAGAGAAAAATGGCTGTTTTTTTCACCTCAATTTCAATATTCTTTTTATTTCAGCTGTTATTTTCTGTAGGAAACACTTGTAGGATCTACACAAATGACCCCTTGCTAAATACAGAATGTTGTCTACTTTTCAGAAATGTTTAGCTTTCTGGGATCCAGCATTGGTTTCTTACCCATTTTGGCCACTAACTGGAAGGAGGCTGAAAGCACAAAAAATAGTAAAAATGGGGTATGTCCCAGTAAAATGTCAAATTGTGCTGAAAAATTGGGTTATCTAATTCAACTCTGCCTGTTCCTGAAAGCTGGGAAGATGGTCATCGTACCACTGCAAACCCTTTGTTGATGCCATTTTCAGGGAAAAAATCACGAGCCACCTTCTACAGCCCTTTTTTCCAATTGTTTTTAAAAAAAACGAACCTTTCGCTGTATTTTGGCTAATTTCTTGGTCTCTTTCAGGGGAACCCACAAAGTCTGGGTACCTCTAGAATCCCTAGGATGTTGGGAAAAGAAGACGCAATTTTGGCGTGGGTAGCTTATGTGAACAAAAAGTTATGAGGGCCTAAGCGAGAACTGCCCCAAATAGCCAAAAAAAGGCTCTGCACAGGAGGGGAAAAGGCCTGACAGCGAAGGGGTTAAAGGAACTAAGGAGGTTTTGAAATAAATATATATATCTCTATATTATCAGTGAAAGGATATGTTACACTTCTCACTTCTGGGGATTCTTTACTGCTGTTTTTTCCAATCAGAAAACATTCCAATCCACCAACACGTTTTGACTTAGGAGACTTTCTCACAGTTAGTGAGTCTGTTTACAATAATCTCTTTAACATAGGCACAGTATCTGAACCCAAAATATTTAATTATGGGTCATGTAGTCCTAAAATGTTACTTATCAAAAACAATAAATTTAAGAATAAATATACACATTTGTCTAGTTTACACCTTGATGAATTTGTACAACTGATTAATTTGTGTACATTACTTATAATCTCATGTGCTCGATGGATAAATAGGTCTTTTTTAAACCACTCAAGCAGCACATCACAACAAGTGTTGATTTCTTTGGTTTTAAATGAACTAAGAAGGAATTTTCAAATTGCCTACATAGGTTTCAGACTCATTTTACGCTGACACGCACCCCGGTCAGGAGCACAGCGGCATTCAGCATAACAGGAGGATATATATATATATATATATATATATATATATATATACATATATATATATATATATATATATATATTTATATAAATAAATATACACTAAAAAAACAAAAGGTTACCGGATGTTATAGTTGTGTTCACAATTTACACACTTAAAGCCATAAACATTTAGCAGTTATAGTTACAGTTATTTCAAGTAACCATAACTCATGCCCTAAGGTAACTATAAGTTACAGCCCACCATGTGAACCTAACTATAATGTCCATTTACCTTTGTATTTTTTAGTGAATTTCTGAGGTTTTTTAAATTCTATTTCCTAACTATAACATCTAAGTAAACTTTGTTTTTTTCAGTGAATTTCTAAGGTTTTTTAATGCAGCCGGGGATTGCTCTCATGCAGCCAACCCCCACCGCACATGCCCTTCAGCTGTGATTGGCGGGGTGAGAGCCAGGCCCTGCAGCCAACCACCCCATGCAGCCACCCCCTGCCTTGCATGGCCTTTGGTCATGCACAGCAGGTTGTTGGCCACAGGGCCTGTCCTCCCCTGCAGGCCCTTCAGCCAATCACCCACATGCAGTAAACCCAATGTGAAGTGGAATGAGGGGCAAGCAGCCCTCCTCCCTAGGCTAATTTCTGGCCTGTGGAGCCCATCTCCTGGGTCCCGAGCATATTATTAAGCAGGAGGAGGGGACAACACCGCCCCTGGGCCAATATATGCCCCCGGGATCCCATCCCACTGTGCCCGACCAATAAATGATGGGTGCCCTCAAGCCCACCCAGGGCACCCAATGTATATTTAAAGGAAGGAGGAGGCACGTAGTCCCCTCCCTGGGCCTGTTTTAGCCCCCAGCTGCATCCCCACCTCCAGCGGGAGTTGGCATTCCTCCCGATCACAGGGGGCAGGAACTGTAAAAATGCTGCTCCCTGCAGGTGGAAGCAATTTTCCATCTGTTTCCCTGCCTGCTTCACTGTGGGCAGGGAAACGGATGAAAAGTTTGCTCCCAGTGGGTAAGAGCATTTTTGCTGCTCTCGTCCCCTGGGAGTGGTATTACTGTTTGACTATGCTGAACTCCCTAGCTCCATTCTGCTATTTTTGTTTGGCCTGGATCATTCTATCAAGTGTTTTACCTGGCTCATTACCACTATGCCTTATTTTTCCATGTGCCCATGTTCCACTTCTTGCCATTGCCATTTAACGTTTTAGCTATTCTAGCCCATTACATGGACATCAGATTAATGCACTTCTGGACGCTTCTAGTTTTGGTATTCCCTTTTTCTTCAAGGACACCCTAGCAATTCAAGTTTGAATAAGAAAGCCTTGGTTAAAGGAAAAGGACTAGTTGTGTGAAATCACACAACGTTAAGAACAGATAAAGATTTGTGGATCATCTGAGCAGAGGCTAAAGGATACACACTAAGGATTCAGCACAGGTGTCTGTGCTCGAGGGCCTATCACATGGACTTGAATTCCTTATAGTAATTCTTGTTTAGTACGTTTCGTTAAGAACACACACCTCAGGCTGATTGTAAAGCATTCATGTATGGTTATCTGAAATTATTGTATTCTTGTTGCAGGGTACCTAACCTAACTGAAGGAGTGTGCCTTGCCACTACAGCTTCAAAGGTCCTGCTCAGAAGGATTAACACCCACCCGCTATCCTTTTCACAGAAGATCCCAGGTTCACCAAAACCATTGGGCTCTCTATCTTTCTCCAGCCCACCCCCGGACCATATCAAATTCAATTGATTACTGCAATTTTCTAACCATTATTGCTGTTTAAGGAAACATGGGAGGGTCATAATATGTGAAACATAATATAATTAGGATGGGCCAGGAGTGGTGTCTCCTGTCTTGTCTTCACATTGACGAATAAGGAAGGGTCAGCCCACCCCAACCATCTACCCACCTCAACCATCTTCAGATTGTACTACAAGTAGACTCAGTAGTGGCACTGGCAATTCTTTAGCCTGTTTAGTGGCATACATTGAGGAGGTTTCCTGCAGCTCCATGCTCCATGCAAAGCTCTCTGCCTGTCCCTTGAGCAAACATCAGACTGAGGCCTGGGCACATCTGTTCCATCAAGCACGTGCTACAGTCACTGCTAAAGTTGCTGCCACTTTAAGGTATGAGAAACATTTCTCAGTTGAATTACAACTCCCCAGGATGTGACATCTTCCACTTTCCTCACATCTAAAACAAATGCCGGTAATATGTTGCCGCGTTTTACTTCTTCAACTCTGAAGGCCCAGAGACAGCCGCAGAACAGCTGATGGGGCCGTCCCTTTCTCACAGCTGGAAGATGCCGGTTCAACTTCCATTTGGATATCAATGCTGGATCCAGCTGGATTTTCTGAAAAGGTTGTCAAGCCTCGAGTTTACTTTCTCCTATTTACATGGTCTGGCTTCCATCCGTGGGAAAGAGGACGCATGAAAAGGCCACGCAATGGTGTTGCCAATACTCTTGACTGATGTTTCTCCTTAATAGGTTAGAAATTGGGTAATACAATTTACCGTCAAACAGGGAATTCCAGCACTGTATATTTAAAAAAAGAAACAACAGAGGGAGCCCAGTGTGTTTTTATGTGCAGAATACAATCGTTGTCCCAATAGTAATGTGGCCTAAGCTAGTGGGAAGAAAAAAACATGAGAAATAAAGAAAGCTTCGCTTATTGTAAATGGATTCCCACAAAATGTCAAACTTAAATGTTGAAAAATCCGATCACGAAATACATTTTCTATAAAATCCTTTTAAAGCCTGGCCCAACACAATTTCAGTTGTCTCTCACATTGTAATTCATTTAAAACAAAAGGCCTTTAGTCAATTTCAAATGTTAATAGCTTCAAGAAAAGGCAGTATAGTGTTTTGATCAGTTTAGTTTCCTGACATGTAGAGGTAGTTGTCAAATATAATCCTGAGCCCTAGGACAACACACAGTGTAGTAGTCTAGTGTCCTATAATGCAATGAAGTGGGTTACAATATCTATGATGTAAAGTGTAAAGTGATGTAGTTGAGAATTTAGTGGTGTCCTTCATGTCACAAAAGTTATCAAAAAGGTGACTGTGCATGCGCTATATTAATCAAAGCACTAATGGTTTGAATGTAGAAATTGCACTGACACATCTTTATTAATGTGCATTCATTTACACTGTAGGTGGTATTTGAAAAAAATGTTAGAAGGACTAAATTGATATTTTAATGTAATTTAGACTCAAGACCAGGGGCCTCCAAACTTTTCTGTAGCGTGAGCTACTTCTAATCAGTAAAAATCATTGTGAGCTACTGAAGGCTAAACAACTCGCATACTATTACCAGACACCCCACTGCTCAGCTTCCTTCACTTTAAGCCAGATACTATGGTTTGAACAAAATACTGCAACTAGGGGCACTGTGATAGGACTGCTTAGTATGTCAGTAGGAGCGTGGTCTTTCGGATGTATGAACATGTGTGCGTATGAATGGGATGCATGAGCAATTGAGAGCATGTGTCGTATGTGTCTGTGGCACAGGACATACCTTTTTGTCATATGTGGCACTGTTACATGTATAACACAAACATACAATTTTGTTAAATGGGAGAAATTTAAAGGGCAAACATACTCATAATGTGAAACATTTTTCAGCACTGTAAATGTCTCCCATTAAAAAAAATGACTGTCTTTTTCAGGTTCAAATATGTTCCAGCAGTCTAATGGCCACTGGGAGCAAGAGGTCTGCTGTTTATAAATGCAACACTTTGAAAACAAAGGAGAACATTAAAATTAAAAGTTAACTTAATTATAAGGTAACTTTTCATTTTAATTTTCCCCGATTTAAAAGCATAGAGAAACACCATTTTATTCTAACCACCAATATTGAGTTGATGTTGGACCTGGCCCTTTTGGCAGGTTCATCCCCTGACGTTTTGCCTCCTTCCTTCTATTTTTTTCTGACCTCTCGCTGTTGGCTCTAGGACTCTGTGGACTTTATTACTGCTGATCAGTGCTAAAGTGCAGGTGCTCTCCCTTCTACAGTTGGTATGATAGGCTTATACCTAATTGGCATATTTAATTTACCTGTAAGTCCCTAGTACAGTAGTATCCCTATACCTAGGGTAAATTAAATGCTACTAGTGGGCCTGCAGCGCTGCTTGCGCCACTGACTTAAGTAGTCTTTCAAACCTGTCTCAGGCCTGCTAACCTAGGGCCTGCGTGCACAGTTTTCTGTCACAGGGACCTGGCATCTAAATTTACTTGCCAGGCCCAGAACTCCACTTTTACTACATGTAAGTCACCTCTAAGGTAGGCCCTAGCTAGCCCTATGGGCAGAGTGCTATGTATGTAGAAGGCAGGACATGTGCCAAGTAGCGTGGCCTGTCCTGGTAGTGACAAACAGCCTATTTGGTTTCTCACTGCTGTGAGTGCTGCCTTCTCATAGCACTGCCTTATGTCTAGGGGGTACTGTCTGATTTATGAGGGGTAGAGTAGGCATGTTTGGTATGGTTATAATGGTAGTGAGAAATGCTGCCTACTAGTGTAGGTGGATTTTTTATTACTATTACAGAAATGCCACTTGTAGAAAGTGAGCATTTCTCTGTGCTTATGACTCTGGTGCAGTGGTCTCCAAACGTTTAAATGTGGAGCCCACCCAGTTGAAAAATAAAAATCATTGGGCCCCCCTTAGAATTTTTCACAAATATTTTATAAAGATGGCAATGTTTAAATATGTCTAGACGTATTTAAAAATTGCAGTTAAGTACTGTTACCTTTTTAAAAATGCAATACCATGTCTATGCTTAAAACAAACTACTGTTATCTGTGTAATGCTTCTTTTGGCCTGGTGCCCCCCTGGGGATCACTTGAGGCCCCCCCTAGGGGGGCCCACCCCCCAGTTTGAAGACTCCTGCTCTCGTGTTTTGCACCTTGACTCCAATCCACGTCTGGGCAGAGTGACAGTTGGGCTTTGTGCATACTTTTCAGACAGCTTGTACACAGGGAGGGAGGAGGTGTTCACAGAGGTGCATCTGCATTTCGAATAGTCTTCCTGGGGTGAGAGAAGGGGGAGACGGGGCACTCATGCATCTGTAAAGGCTGTGCCCTGGCCTCACACAGAAGGGTCGTTTACCCCAACTGATGTTTGGAGCCTGTGCTAGAGGAGAGAGGGGACACCTGGTTGGAACCTCCTCTCCCCTTCTTTGTTGAACTACGCAAAAACTGAGTATAAGGACAGGGGAGTTTTCCCCACAATTTGGAGATGTTTTTGAACTGAAACAGACTTGCAACTGGGCACAGAATGCTGCTGGAGGGACTCACCAGGAACCGCATTGAACTGCTGCTGCTGTGCTGATCTGTTGTGTCCCACCGGGTCAGGGTGCAGTGGCCCCTGACCCCTGCAAGTGCCTGGTTGCCAGCACGTGCTGAGTGCTGTGCTGAACTCCGTCCTAGTGCTTTGCCTGGGATAAATATAGCAACTGGACGGCGCTTTGCTGTGCTTATATTGAGCTCCTGGAGAGCACTCTGCAGTAATTATTCTAAGCACCTTGAGAGCACTTTCTTTTTAGGTGATCCACGCTGGAAAGAGCTTTGCCAATCTTAAAAATCATCACTGTGGCCCGGGTGGCTTATCTGATCGAGGCCGGGAGTGCGACTGAAGTGCACTGCTCCCCGTGCCCCCAGGGTACCGCAAGACAAAGAAAGGAGTGAGCATGCTCCTATTGGTGCCCCCGGGGCAAAGCATGCACCGAATAGCGCCCCCGGGACACCATCTGGCTCCTACTGCTGCCCACTTTACCGCTGCGTCCCGGGTGGGACTTTCCTCTTCGTGGGAGGATGGACGGGGAAGGAAGCCTCATCGGAGGCTCGCACCCCAATGGGCCCCTAGCTGTTTTGGTGGATGGCCAGGGGGGAAGGAAGCCTCATTAGAGGCTCCCTCTGCGCCATCAGAGCCCTGATTTTGGCCATAAGAGACTGTGGGCGGGGCAGAAGTCTCCAGTTGTTTTGGGCCTTACCCCCCTTAGAAGGGCCAGCTGTAGTCTGGGGGGATCCAGAGATCATGGGCCCCATGATGGGCCCCGTTGTAGAAACCAGAGGGATTGCATGCCGCCCTCCTCCCCTCATATTACTGCAACGCCCCTGTTTGGAGCAGAGGAGCACCGGGTGCCCACTTTGTTGTGCTTCCTGGCACTAGAGGTGCTGTGCCATCATGGAAACAGGTATTTGTAATAGACGCATATTCTTTTCTTATGTTCCTGGGATGGACATTATGGACTGATATGTTTTCCTGGTTCTCTGATGATGTGACATATTTGAGCTGATGTTCCTTTTATGGGCATGAGCTGCTAATATGTTTTTATGACTTGCTGTATTTTTTCTAATGTTCCTGGTATGGGCATTCATAATATTTTTATAACAAGTGCATTTCCTTAGTAATGTGATTCTTGACTACTGCTTATGTTGCAGAATAATACGTAACTTGTGTGTTATGTGTGAGTACTGCTGGTTTCTGCTGAGTAACCATTGTGTAACGTTCTGACAACTGCTTGGGTATCAGACTATTACTGACATGTTGTGTTTGTTCTAATTATGTTGTGTACAATACCGTTTATTTTTATATAACTTGGTGTTGTGTTTCCTTTGTGGTGGGGATAGTGCGTCATGTGTGTTGTGAGTGTTGTGCAAACGGGTTACACATTGCCCCTGGGCTAGGCCTTACTGCTCGTGCCAAGCTACCAAAGAGGTAAGCAGGCGTTATTTTGGATGTGCAACGCCCTTGCCCTGAGTAGAGTGGGTGGGTTCTGCCTGGCTTAGGTGCATACCCTAGCCAACCAAAAACCCAATTTTTAACAGTTGACAAGGACTTTTTATTTAAGAGTTAAATACTTTAGTGCTTCCATTCTTCATCTCTGTGCCCTCTTGAATGAATCTGACTCCAGCATGCAGTCTGATGATAATAATGTGAAATAATACAGCTTAAAATGTGCCCCTGTGCTTATTTAAAAATGCACTCAGGGCCATTAGCTACTCAGAAAGGGTCTGGGAGCTCCTAGTAGCTCATGATCGACTGGTTGGAGACACCTGCTCTAGACTAATAGAATGTAGTGAAACAATGTTAAATTTCAAATGATTCATGATTTAAATATATGTGAAAAAATAGAAGAAATGTAGTTCACCATTCTAGCTATTGAAATTTACTAAGAGTCTTTTTTCCATTTAAAGTGAATGTAAGACACATATTAATGAAGTAATATTAAGGTTCAGTTCATAAGACTGCATATTAAAATGTTAATATAAATTAAATATAATTAATTAAATGCATTGCTGTCATTCTCAGTCTTTAACCTAAATGAGGCCTGTTAAACTTGTATTGTGTGACTGTGCAGGAAATGCTAAGTCATTCCTTAACATGAGCTTTCTTTAAGACTTCGTTCCCATGCGAAGACAAGCATTTGGTAATAGACCCCTATTGTTTTAGATGTAAAGAGTACTGTAAAAGTGTCCTTGAAAGTAGTACATTGTGAAACACGGACTGCTGTTGGATACAATTGTTTCAATCTTGCGTGGAACCTCATGGATGGAAGATGTTCCCATGACAGACCTGGGAAGATTTATGGATGTTACAGTTTGGAGTCTTGTGATTGATTTCTATTGGATGTTGCCACTCCAACGTAAAATGGACTGTCAACTTTGACAAACTGGTATGCTGTATGAACTCTGATATATCGATCACCAGTTGGACTTTGGGCAGATACTCAGGTACTTTCCAGATTTCTGACTCAGATGCTTTGTTGATGAAGAACCCCGCATGCTGTGCCCCTTGAAGAGTTATCATCCTATATGCTTTTGGTCCTTTGAGAGGCACCTTTGAGTCTTGGAAACCATTCTTCCAATCCCCTTCAGAAGACCCTTTATCGAACTTCTGACATGCTGATGCTTACTCTTTTTACCTATCTTTTGCCTACCTTAGCTAGTAACCTGCAGTCCAAGATTATCTTTTTCAAAATTATTTTTGCCTTTTTGTACTTTTTGTCTCTTGCCCACATGTGTTCTGCCCCACAGATATTTTTGCTTGATTTGGATAACTGTAGGGTTCCCCTGTGCCCAGACAAATTCTGACTCTACTAAACTGAACTGACTGATGATTGTTAATCCTGAGCAATGCATAATGTCTGTATCTCAGATATTTTTGTTAATAACATCTATTATTCTTTGTGAATGCTTAGTTTTGTTAATGTTAGTCTGCCTAAATCAATTTCATCACCTTGGGCAATCTTTGATGATTATTTATTTTCATAACCTGGTCTTGCAAACTGTCTACATGTTTTTGAGCATGAATTTGTAATAAATCCCCTAACTCTAATCCTGACTGGAATTTTCCTTCCGTGGCCACATTGGTCATGGTGTGTACCTTAATTGGGCTTGTATTGAAATTGTGTCAGTGGTTCTACCACACCCTGTCGCAGGGTCCAAAGATCCATCGACCTTGAAGGGAATTTGATTCCTGTAAAGGATGAAGATGCTCCAGTAGATCTGGAAGCAGAGAATGGTTTTGTTCTACAAGGGGGAGAACAGTTTAAATGTAGTGTTAGGGAGATAGAATTGACTCATGAGATTGCCCAGGCAGAATGTTGCCTACCCCAAATTCTGCCCCATGGTTCGTTTTGAAGATTGATCAAGTTACAGTGTTGTGCCTACAAGTGATGGATGTGTGAGTATTAATAGGGTTTTGCGCTTGAATTGCATTTGGCCTAAAGATTGCGGTGAAGTGTGATGTTGTGAAGAATTTTGCAGAGTTATCATACTTGAAGTGATTGTGGAACTTTTTGCTCAAAAATGTCTGCTGTTGTTGTTGATGGGTCCATCAAGGTCTAAGATCCTGAGATAACGCACAAGTGTAGGAGACACTTGGTTAATTTATTGTCTGCAGTGAGGTACTTATCATGAGACATCGTTGACAGTGCCAATGGTTTTTCTTCGAGTGAGTGTGAGTAAGTGATTGGTTGGTTGGCATTAAGTGAATCCTGAGTGCACATGGAGGATCTGTATCAACCGGAGTGAGAATTACTAGTCAAGTTTCACTGTTTGTGTAACTGCAGAAGCTGCAGCCGGACAGTGTACCTCCATACAGGTTTGAAGTACTTGAGTTCCTACCTGTAGTGTGCAGAAAAGTTGTTGGTTTTTGCTTGCAATATTTTGCATTAGGTGTGTGTGAGCGATTGTGTGATAGGCAATTGCGAAGCAACTGCATTGCTGAAAGAAGTGAGTGTGACATCATTCTCTGACATACTGGTATAGGTTGGTTGGTGTGAAGCTGCACTGGTATTGGTGGACAGTGATGCATTGCTATTGGTTGAAAACTTCAGGAGCACATTATTTTGGGATTGAAGTTACTTCCTGATTTTATCAAAGGTTATTGTATTTAATTGCATTTGCCTGAAAATGAAACTGTTCAAGACATTCAAGTGTGTGTTAAGAGGAGATGCATTTATTCCAGTTAGAGAAGGTATAGAAGCCCCAACCGAGGGAACACCAGGTCATTATGAGTCATCTGTCAAAGGATTTCATGCATGTATATGGCTTGGACAGTGGTGCAAGATAAATGAGATAGAGGATGCATTAGCATTTCCCCATCATGGAACATTTAATTTAAGATTTATAGACAATTTGAGGCGAGTAATGTATGTGATGAAATCGCCTCCAAGACCTGCACAGTTTAAAGCCCTTAGTCTTTGGGAACTTGTAGTGTGAGAGAAAATGACAACCAAGTATGACAGCAGAGTGCAGAAAGCAATTAAGACACTTTTAGAGGCTAGATGGGAAGCAGAACAGAAAATGTGGAGAGCAAATGTAATTGAAGATGTCAGAATGTTTCCGGCTATTTCAAATGAAGAAGGTGGAAGTACTAAACCTAAGACTGAAAAGAAGATGGAAAAGGCAGAATTAGCAAAAGAAGCCAAGAATAAAAAAACATATTTTATGCCCAGACCTGATCAAATCCTGAATGTACATTGCAGCGCTCCAGAAGGAGAAGTACCATCAGAGAAATATCAGTTTGCAAGGTTTCACAGCACAACAGTTGACAGATTGGTTGAAAACTTTGAGTCCAAAAGGTGCAACAGGTGTGAAAAATTGCAATACAAGAACAGAAGAGACAAGAGAGAGAGAGACAGATCAGTAAATGTGCCCAATTTGGAATTACATTAAATGATTCTAGGACCATTAGACACAGCCCAATTGGGAAACACACACAGAAGATGAACTATAGTTCATGTGCAACCATGATGCACAATATGCAGGACCGACTTATGAGAGATTAGCTTAAGTTGCCAAGAAATATGGTGTGGACTTAGAAAAATCAAAGTCCCTACAGAGAAGTTACTGATTGGAGTTTAGCACAAAGAACATAGTTAACATGAGATCTCCTGGAATTAAATTGCACATCAAGGAACTGATGACATACATTCAAACATGGGGAGCTTTAGATAAGTGTGGAGGTAGATGAGTGGAGCAACAAGATCAGAAGAAAGCAATGCCAAATGTGCCTCTGCAGGAGCAAACAAAGTCGAGGATGATGTGAAAATGGTGCCCATGAGAGAAATACCAGGTGGAGGTTATGCCCATGGACCCTGGAGTAGGAGTGATATATTGTTATTCACAAATGATTACCCAAGATTGAAAGAAAAGCCTGTGGAATGGTACAAGTACACAGAGAGATTTGTGAAACTTTCAAAATGCCTGTGGGAATATTTGAATATGTTGCTTGACACCTTGGTTCCAACTGATGTGTGGACTGCATGAAAAGTGCATGTTGATTGGCCTCATAGTGAACCTCGAAAATAAAGTGTCTCGAAAGATATTGATTGACAGAAGATTGACAGAACAGCTCAGGAATCAAAAGAGTCAATTCATGCTTATTATGAAAGATTGTTGTAGGCTGTCAAACAGCATAGTGGCACAGAGACTATAGAAACTAAAGATATGGGTCATTTTGTGTTCAGATTTGTGCAAGGATTAAAGCCAAACATAAGTGAAAGGATTCAGCAACACCTAATTTGTTGGTAGAATAAACTGATTTATGAAATCCTGCATTATTTAAAGTATTGCAGTGATGAATTGGAATTGAAGCAGAAGAAATTAAAAGAAAAGCTAATGGTAATGCATTTGAAAGCTGCACAGAAAGCTAATCAGAATCCGCAGATGATGGTGAACACTAGCATTATGCAAGGAGAACCACAGCAGGTGATGAACGTTGTTCAGCCTACCAGTAGAGGATGTGGTGTTCAAACAGACCAAAGTGGAGGAGTCCTTTATGTTCAGGCTTTGAAAAGAACTAATCAGTGTCATGCATGCACGTGAAAAAGGAGGTGACCGAGTCCAGGGCTCTGTTGCGGATTCCAGCATTGCTGAGGCGTGAGCGTAGGGTGTGGTGGCAGATGGTGTCGAACGCGGCTGAGAGGTCCAGGAGGATGAGTGCCGCGGTTTTGCCGCTGACAAGTATGGTTCTGATGTCGTTGGTGGTGGCGATGAGGGCAGTGTCGGTGCTGTGGCTGCTGCCGATTCCGGATTGGGAAGGGTCCAGGGTGCGGTTCTCCTCGAAGAAGCATGTTGGTTGTCTGTTGACAGCCTTCTCAATGACTTTTGCCAGGAAGGTGAGCAGGGAGATAAGCCGGAAGTTCTTGAGGCCCTTAGGGTCCGCCTTGGTTTTTTTTAGGAGGGCATTGATCTCGGTGTGTTAACAGCTCTCCAGGAAGATGGTGGACTCGAAGGAGCGGTTGATGATCTTCTGTAGTTGGGGTGCGATGACGGAGCATGCTTTGTTGAGGATGTGGTGAGGGCAGGGGTCAGATGGAGAGCCGGAGAGGATGGTGTAATTGTTGTTGACGGGGGTCCAGGAGAGCAGGAGGTTGGTCGATGAGAATCTGTGGTGTTGGTGGTTGCCGGGGGGTCTGGGTGCTGAAGCTGTTGTGGATGTCTGCAATCTTGCAGTGGAAGTAGGAGGCTAGGGAGTCGCAGAGGTCTTGGGATGTTGTTGGCATTGGAGCTGGGGTTAGAGAGTTCATTCATGATGTTGAAGCGCACCTTGTGGCTGTGTGCATTGTTGTTGATTCGGTCTTTGAAGGCAGTCTCTAGACGGCTTGGATGAGTTGGTGGTGTCTGCGAATAACATTTTTGAAGGCTATGAGGATGTCCAGAGTCTGATCTTGGTGCCGCTTTCTTTCGAGTCTTCGGCAGCTTTGCTTAGATTTTTGGAGGTTGGTGGTAAACCAGAAGGCCTTTCTGTCGGTGCGTCTGTTGGAGGGATTCTTGATTGGGGCAAGAATATTGGTACTGGTGTTGACCCATTGCCTAAAGTTGCGGGAAGCTGCATCAGTGTCGGTGGTATCAATGGGTGGGTTCTGGGAGAGGTTTGCGATAAGTTGGTCTTCGGTGACATTGTTCCAACTGCGGTGGGGGATCCGTTGTGGGTGGTGGTGTGCTGTGGGTTTCTTGAAGGAGAAGTGGATGCAGCGGTGGTCTGTCCAGTGGAGTTCTGTGGTGTGGCTGAAAGAGACGTGATTGCTGGTGGATAAAATAGGGTCGAGTGTGTGTCCTGCGGAGTGGGTTGGTGTCATGACGAGCTGTTTGAGGCCGAGGTTGGAGAGGTTGTCGAGCAGGGTGGTGGTGTTGTTGTCATTGGTGTTCTGGAGGTGGAAGTTTAAGTCTCCGAGGAGTATGTAGTCAGTGGATGCAAGAGCGTGCGTGCTGATGATGTCAGTAACGGAGTCGCTGAACTGTTGTTGTAGGTCGGGGCATCTGTAGACGAGGGTCCCTTGGAGGGTGGTATTTGGGTCAGTGTGGATTTGGAAGTACAGTTGTTCGGCGGTGCTGAGAGTGTCTTCGGTGTTGGTCGTGATCCTGAGGGTGTTCTTGTGGATGATGGCGATGCCTCCTCCTGGTTTGTTGGAGCGGTCCCTGCAGGTGATCTTGTAGCTGTCTGGGATGGCTATGGCGATGTCAGGCGCTGAGGAGGGGTTCATCCAGGACTTGGTCAGGAAGGCGACGTCTGGGGAGGCTGAGTCGAGTGGATTCCATAGGTCTACTGCGTGCTTGTGGACGAAGCGGGTGTTGAGGAGGATACATCTGAGATGGTTGTGTCCTGCGTTGGTGGGTGGGTCACCAGCGTGTAAGCTGGTGAAGGTGCAGTTCCGGCAGGAGAAGGGTCCACAGGTGGCCTGCGGGGAGACTTGAAGGCAGGCAGGAAAGCGGCCGGTGTTGAGGGCGCACAGGGTAGCGTCGTCGTAGTGAAGACATGCGTGGCGGTGGTTGGGGGGACGGGAGCCAGTGGTTCTGGTGCTGGGCACCGTCCAGGCACGGACGGGCGCAGGCAGGCTTGCCTTCACCAGTGGCACGCCATCTGCGCGGCCACGCAGCGGCCACCATTAAGTAAGGAGGTGGGGGGAGGAGAGGACAGCTGGGAGGGGGACGAAAAACGGCGTGAAAACAGGGGAGGGGCCAAACAGGGGTGTGACCGGGGGAAGCAGCAGCTGCAGGGGAGAGAGAGAGAGAGGGGAGAGAGAGAGCGAAAGTGAGAGAGAGAGAGCGGAGTGAGAGAGACATGAGGAAAAGGGACAGTAGTGAAGCAGAGCAGAGAGCAAAGCAAAGCAAAAGGAGAGAGGCAGAAGGTAGCCTAGTAGGAAAGCAGAGCTCTCCCAGTAAACACCAGGGATGAGGCGCAGGCAGAAGCCTGTGGGTGGAGGAATTCCTCAGATTGAGAAGGAATTGCTCAGAGATATCAGATTACAAATAACAAGCCCAGAGTCTAGCATATAAACTGGAGGCTAGGAAATACCCCCAAGAATAATCAACCGAGCCGTTAAGAGAGCTCGCAATAACAACAGAGAAGACCTTCTGGACACCCCTCCTCAAAAAGAGAAGGAGGAAAGACCGATATGTATCACAACATTTAACAAAAGCCTCCAAGCAAGTAAGCAAGATTATCAACAAACATTGGCGCATCCTCAATAGAGGCTCATTAAATATTCCAAAACCCATGTTTTCACATAAACGGGGAAAGAGTCTTAGAGACATGCTTGTACACACCAGCCCACGTCATCTTCATAATAAACCAGAAGGTATCAACTACCCACCACTACCCAATGGACATTATCCATGTGGGAATTGTAGTATGTGCTATCTAACAAAGATCAGGTCACCTTTAACGACACCACAACATGGGACCTTAGAGACTTCTCCAATTATAACTGTCAGCGAGCAGTATACATGAGCACTTGTCCTGCAACCTACATTATGTGGGGATGACCACCCGCAAGGTTAAGACTCACATCTGCGAACACTGTAGTAACCTGAGATGTGGACAAGCTATGACTAAAATGGACAATCATTTCAAAGAGAAAGCACACACAGTGGAGGATTACCAGTGGGTTATCCTAGAAGACCATAAAGAGATTAATTGTGAGTCCACACTGTTTGAAAAAGAACAACAATGGGTCTATAAATTACGCACACACAAAACTGAGTTCAATGAGAACATACCTTGGAGCCAGATGATGAAGTATTAACATCACATTAATCATTAGTCGGATACACATCTTCCAAAAATGAATGGTACACCTAGGCAGCGCAAAAGGTCCTATGTCCATCTCATTCCTGTACATTACATAGTGTCACAAAGAGCAAACTCTCATCAATGAGTATTAGCCACTAACATTAACATCACCATCACTGTAAGAAAGGAACGAGAAACCCTTTATTGAACACAAGAAAGAAACTCCCAAATAATTATCATAACTATATGGGAATCCCCAGTTTTGTCTCTGTAAGCCCATGAAGCCCCAATGACCTATGTGCAATTACAGGTACCCACAAGGGATACCTACTCTTAGGGTCCTCGCGGACCCCCCTTCATTCCATGGGAGGCCACCATCTTGGGGAAGTTAGCGGTCTAGTGCTGCATGCTTCAGCATGCCGAGATGCAACGGCTGCTGCTTATTTAAACCCAGCTCCCATGTGAGCTTTGAAGATTCAGACCCCAGGGAGGTGAGCATTTGGTACAGAGTGGGAGTGTCGCTTTGAGGAAGTAAGTGCCTTTTGTACATTGTTTACATCCCGCCACAGATACGGTAAGATGAATCAGTTCTAAAACTTTGCAAAATCTTTAGAGTGTGACTACAAGCACCCCTGCTCCTGGAGAAGCTATGATATGAGAGTCCAAATACTATCGAGTAGGTTACGCATGCACCACGTGTGTGCTGTTGGTGTGTTTCACATGTTTACATGTTTAAAAGTTTTAAATGTAGTATGTCTTGTATTGTTGATTGGGAGAGTACTTTGGTCTCTCATTCCTGATATTCACGAGTGCCGTTTCCCACAAGTGGGGTGCAGTTTGCAAATAGGTGGCACCACACCCACAAACAACATATACAGCTGCCCATTACAAATGGGGGCTTTGATAAATATGCCTCTCTTGTATTTCCACAGGTATCAATGAAGGACACCATAAACGAAAGGTATCATTTTATGACACCACATTAGTTAGGTGAATTGCACCATATCACAGAGCATGTATTATTTATGCTTTCATTAGAGGTAGTCAAACAAGGAGTGGCACCAGGGAGTCAACCGTGGTCCTGAAGAGGAGCCTAGGGGTAAGGCTCAGAAACATGTAGATTAGGAAGTCAGGTACATTAAATCCCCCACTTCCGCAGCCCCTTTTGAATCATACCGCCTCCAAGAGATCTAATAAATCATTGGAATTACTAGGAGACAGGTATTTTAACTCACCCAAGAACCCATCACTCCTATCCCTCCTGTGATTCACATTAATGAGACTACATCAGTGCTCCCATGTATCCCGTTGGTCGTAGCACGCCCCACTCCGTAGCAGAACGGAAAGAAACCCAATGATGAAGCATGCCACCAAGGGATTACTCTGGTGGGTGAGGGTTTTTTTCTAACAAGAAAATACTTTTTCCTATTCATCCTGTGGTAGTTCTTTTAGCTGGGCCTCTTTTGTAATACTAAGTAAACTACAAAAACGAAATCAGGAAAGCTAAACAGAGGTCTTACACTAAAATCTATCTCAAATGCACCAAACAGGCCCAGAAATATATTTAGCATAATAAGGGATCTAGCTAACCCAGATTGTGTGAAACAAAAGATAAAACCTTCATAGGAACTCTGCGACAAGCTGTCGGAGTTCTTCAATAAGAAAATTTAGGTAATTATAGAGAATATAAATAGTGTCACTTTGATTGAGGTTACACATTCGGAGGAGGTGTTTAATAGGAGAACACAAATAGCAGTGGTGCACTCAAAACTAGAAAATATAGAGTTACTTAATGCTGAAGAATTTACATCTCTGGCCCCCTCCTCCCCATTGATACCCAACTCCCAGCAGAATGCAACCCAAAGCCTTACAGTCTTCAGCTGTGCACAATATGGCAATGCCTTCGACGGACACCCAAATCCCCCTCGGTGCAGCCGCATGTTACAGAGAGTTGGCCATTCACCTAACCCACTGCAGGTGGCCAACCTCTACTAAGCACAGCCACAACCTGCAGAATGGTCACTGGAAGCAGGTACACCCCTGTCTTTTTTCAGTTATTTTTGGTATCCCAGTGTCGCACAACCACACTACAGTGGTACCCGCAGCACAAGGTATTTTGGCCCATATTTATACTTTTTGACGCAAAACTGCGCCGGCGCAGTTTTGCGTCAAAAATATTACCGGCGGCTCACGCGATTTTGGTGCGCCGTGTGGGCGTCATATTTATACTTTGACGCACGGCGTCGCAAACCACAGGTGGGAGTCATTATTTTTGACGCACACCACAGCGTCAAGTCGTAAAGCAAAACGACTTTAACGCGGCGGAAATGACTGTGGGTCGATTTACGACACCGCAAACCGGATATGCGCCGTTTTTTTTTATGCAATAGCGTCAAAAAAACCTGCGAACACTGCAATTTCACCAGAGGAGAGCCAAAATGGATCCCAGATGCCACTACAGACCCCAGAAAGATGACGGCAGACCAGGAACCAGCCAGGATGACCCACACAAGAACCAAGACACTTTTAAGAAGAAAAGAAAGTGACGCTTTAGTGCAGAGGAGCAGGAAATTCTGGTTAAAGAGGTGACGGAACACCAGCACCAACTGTTTGTCACCTCAAAGTAGCCGATCAGTAGGAGAGAGGCTATATGGGAACAAATTGTCGACAAGATTAACAGTGTGGCTGAAGTACGCAGAACAGTCATCAAGTGCAAGAAACGCTGGCATGACTGCAAGCGCAGGACCAAGGAAAAGATGGCCAGGAACAGGAAGGCAGCACTGCAGACTGGAGGGGGGAGTCCAGCACACCAGGAGGCCCGGGACCACATGGAGGAGATGGTCGCAGCCGTCATCCCTGAGGAGATCGTCACAGGGATTCAAGGACAGGACAGCGCAGACTAACAGGAGACAACGCACATGCAGGGTAAGTCGCATGGGGAATTAAAATGCACTAATGTCAACTGTGAGCAGGGGGGGATACCGACCACTAAATGCATGGAAGTCATCTGATACATGGAGTGGCGTTGGTAAAGGGGTACGGCATGGGGGCATGGCCTGTTCTGAGAAGACCTGGGGCACACCATTACACAACACCAACAACAGTCCCATGGGGGCATGCTGTCATGCCAACGATGGAGCAAAGGGAAAGCCACGCCAGGAGGGAAGGCCACAACGTCAAACTGACATCCCGGCACACGTCAGCCACCATACCCCCTACATTAACTAGTGCCCTATTAACAACCTCTAGCCATACCGACAACTGGAATGTAACTGCGACAACAGTTGCCACTACCACCTCTGCTCTGTGTGCAGCTCAAGTAGCCAATGGCAGTAACCTCCCCATGGATCATACACACCTAAATTAGGGGGTGAGGATGACAACTGCAACAATCCCCAGAAACAAGACAAAGGCCCCAGTACTCTCAAATGTCAATGCCCATAGTTGTCGCAAACATCAGCCAATTTAAACAACAATAGGAGCTACACAGCACTAAGGACACATCCATGCTGCATATGTCAGGGTCCATCCTGTGCCTGGGTAACAATGCAACATCCCAAATGTCATACTGCTCAGACAACAGCATTGAGGGGGGGACACATGTAACTGGTCACTGAAATACACCTGCACAGTCAGAGGAGAAAATAGGACACTGATACGATTATCAGGGCAATCCAATGTAACTCACATTCCCCAACATCAGCAGGACACATTACCAATGTCAACACTCATATCGGATCATAACATTGCCATGCATAGGATATGCCACATGTCAATTACCTTTAAGTGGATGTGAAAGATCAGAGATTGGGGCAGGTCCAGATTGTTAAGTGTGCTGCCAGGGCCATCAGTACACCCACAGCCAGTGAAAGGTCTCACCATGAGAATGGATGTACACGGAGGGTTGAGTAGGAAAAGAAGGTGGCAATTCTCTATTTGGCATAAACCAACACCTAGAGGCAATGAGGCTGACAAGTCTGATAACTCAATAACATACATGTGACACACAGGTGGGCCATAGGCCTGGAAGAATGCCCATCTGAAGGACTGGAGAAATTAACACAAAACAAGATCACAAAGTGAATTCATCAAAAGGCAGGCACCTCACATCAAAATTGCCACAACACAGACACACTAATTGTACCCTGTTTCATTGTAGAGGAAGATGGATCTCCTGCCGATATGCCTGTCTAAGATTTCCCTGATGACATGCATGACGAGCCGATAAACATTCCCCAGGAGACTATCCAAAAGGTCCTTGACACCCTCCAGACCCCACCTTCAGTCACAAGGAGGAGCACGAACATGCAGCCATCGCAGAGGATCCACCCACCACCCCAATTGTAAGACCTGCCAGCTCCAATACAGCTGAGGACTCAGACGACGCTGGCACCAGCTTTGAGAGAACTGTAGTTGGAGTACAGCGGGAGTTGGCCAAAGAGGTGCGGGTGGGGATGCAAACTATGGCAGCCAGCCTTGAGGGGATGCGTTTGTGTATGATGTCATCTGCAGATCAGGCAGCAGCTATGCAAGCCCTAACATCCATACTGCAAGGACTACAAGAAACTGTCAAGGAATTCACCACTGCAGTAAGGGAGTTGCCACAACACCTCGCACCCCAAACCTTCCACTGCATGCACGAATGCAATCATGACTCCCTCAGGGCCGACCTGGCTGCCTACCATTGTGATGTGGCTGCTATTCTCAAGAACCAGCAGACCCTCCTTGCTGCAGTACTGCCCTTAAGACCTTCACATGGAGCAGCGACCGGGATGTCTGACTCCACGTCTTCTAACACTGAGGTGTGTGTTGCCCCTTCACAACCAACAACAACAAGGACAAATCAGACAACACATACATCAGAAGAAGAAGACATGGAACAGATCACATTCACAAGGAAAATGACCCGGAAGCACTAGTCCCTGCCACATGGCCCACATTTACCAAGGTCCTGCACATTGTAACTTGCCAGTCTTGCAACAACTTTACTCAAGCACTGTTCTGCAAACCACTGTATATCTTGTCACCCAGCCTAGTGATTGTCTCTCTCCTACTCATTGCCAAATCCTGGCCCTCTGACTTTCTGAAACATCAACCCCAGCATGTCAAAAGCATTTCCGTAACCCCTTGTGTTGGATCACAATGTAAGATGTCACTATAATGGACTCACAATCATGGACAATGTACAGATAGCACTACAGCACGTGTTAATAAATAGCACTTACACAACAAATCTGTCTCTGGGTAATGTGACATATCAACTGTGAAGTAGATAACTGAAATGTGCCTACTGTCAAATTATGTAGCTTGTCAATACAACCGTCCTGATAATATGTAGTCAGAGAATTCTGCACAGTGTCCATGATTGCATCATACTCTGCCCATCCTGAGGGACAAATCTGATGAAGTGAGAAACCATACACCACCATGCTGTGTTGGACAGAAGAATGCTTCCTCAGGGGATAACTAAGTCATCAAATAGTGGCCTCAAAATGTTGTAAACATGCAAAAATAACACAATAAACATGCCACACTAATCTAAGTAAACACTAAAAAAACTGCATAAATGAAGGTGTCTGAGTTAACATACAAATAGGTAATCATGCCGAACTGTGTCACTAATGATGTATGAGGGTCATGAAGGCAAGAATACAAGATTGCCAATGAGAACTCATCCTATAAGGGTGTTCATGATCATCACACTGCAGTCAGACCTAAAACTGTTTCCCCAATACCAAGTCTGGAAGCACTGTTTGTGACTTTCAAAACACACTTATCAATAGAAACACATTGGGATCCATATTAACTGTGATTGGTGGTTGCAACGAAGGGTCGACACTTTGCAAGGTAGCTCTGGGCTAGCTGCCAATCATACAGCTCAGTTGGGATTTGTTTGTAGCATAGGACACAGATGTTATAGTACAAAATTGATGTACACTGAATCCAAACCCACGCTCAAGTACCATTCAACACATACAATTAAGGGTTAACCAAATATTTATTAAATGCTAATCACGGATGAGGAAACTGAGGAAATAATCTTACCTACCCTAATCTACCCTGACTACTCATTACCCACAACTGTCCCTAACTAACCTTAGCTACACTTACTTATCACATGTAATGAAAAGTTCAAAACATCTGCCCCCCACCCCCCTTATGAGATGGGACACATGGAGGACAACACATACTAACCTAAACACATACTATACTATCCTATACAAAGATATTTTTTTTTGTTATTTTTTCGGGATTTATTTTTGTTTTTTTGGATTTTTTTTTATTTTCAAACACACAAGAACCCCAACATAGCCCGCCACCCACCCACCCACACATGTAATAAGTAAAAATAGAAACAAGCAGGACCCCCCACCCACTAACACTAACTAAACTAACAGCCTATACTAACCTAACACTAAGCCCCCTAAGCCCACTAACTATAAGAACAAGGAAAGGGGAGGGAATCATGTCCATAGTAAAAAGTCTAGAGGTTGGCCCTCCGGAGGGTCCTCTTAATGGACTTAACACGCTGGTTAATGTGCTGCACATCCCGGCTCAGGTGGCTCCACTTGCGCAGCACTTTGTCCATCTTACGATCCATTCGGTGGAAGGCTGCAGGGTCAACAGATGGAGCAGTGGCAGTCTGGGTACCGGTGGAGGTCTGTGTGGGTGTGGTGCCAGGCCTAGTGGGCTGTCCTGCACCGGTGGCAATGCTGGGGCCTGGAAGTCCAGCAGATGTCGGACCAACAGTGGCAGCTGTGGGTGGGGCCACCTGGCTTGGATTGGTGGTTGTGCTGGTGGTGGCTGTGGTGGGCAAAGTAGGCCCACCCTGTGGGAAGGCTCTCCATGCCCCGGAGGCCCGTTCATGGCGATATCGCCGGGCCATCCTTCGGAACCCCGACTCCACCAGCAGGATGTGCTGATATCGCATGGCCTGGCGCTGAAATTCACGGACCTGGTCTGGAGTCTTGTTAGCAGCTGTGAAGACAAATGCAGATATTCTACATTAGTAACTGCATTGTGTGAAATGGCACAGCAAGTTTATCAGACATTACATCTACTGTAGTTGTAACAGCTCATATCACAATACAGATCATTGAATGTCCCTGAGTAAGTACATGGCAGGCCAGACTACAAAGGTCACATCACACAAAGCACATCCATAACCTACAAGGTGGGTAACAACTGGCTTTGACTTGCAATCTGAGTTCTGCCAGTTATCAGCTAAGAATCATGCTGCATATCCTCCGCCAAGACCTGGGCTACAAATGTCAGTGTACGGAAAGCAAAACTAAAGCCACATGGTCTGCAAGTTGTAACTGGACTCGCCAGTATAGTACCAAGTGCCAAACCTGAGTGTGTATACTAGTTTGCAACCAAACCGTCACTTATTCACATGTATGTGTAACATACTGGTAGCATCAGTACTAGGTACCCCATTCACAAACCCATGCCCGTGTTTGAGGGGGGGGGTGGATAAACAACTATAATTTGCCAACAACATGTACACCGAGGAGTGTATAGAAAACTCCACACATGTTTGTCTCTACAGACACACCACAGGTAAGGTCTATCTACAATTAGGAGTCAGCAAACCCTAGAGCACTCATAGGGTCAGACATGTCAGGAAATGCAGAACTTGGTACACAACATATACTTCCAGTGAGGCCTGACTTACATCAGACACAGAGTTGCTAGAACACCCATGATCATGAATTGCATTCACACCTAGGCCATTGCACTCAAGTTCCACATACTTGTAGCACTACATGTGGAAGTACATGCTGCTAGGAGGTTCTACCTACTGTTTCAAAATTACGTAGGTAAATAGGGAAGCAGATGTCTATTGGAAAGCTATTTGCTGTACCAATCTTAGAGAATGTGGGCCTGACAGGCTGACTAAATTGGGGCTGACTTCCATTGCGACTCTTGGTGATACAAGTGTCATACACATGACTAACCCCTGTACTCACAGTGGGGCCTACAGGAATGGCCTACAATCCCTACATGATACCATTGGATACGCATTGGCCAACTCAAAACATGTGAGAACTGCATTCCCACTCATGGAACAAGAGAAAAGCTTGCTCAACGCATCACACCTTGCTATGCGTCCAACTCACACGAGTCCATAACCAGCAAACACAACACATAACAGACATATCAACACTTACTGGAGTGGTCGGGGTCCTCAAATGTCGCCACCTCTCCCACAGTGTAGGGTGCCGGTCCACCTGTAAGGTATGGAAGGAAGAAATGTGCTCAAAATATGTGCACAGCGCAACAAATTCATAAACATATACAATGTGTAGCTGAATAAGGAAATGGCAGCCATTCAGACATGATGGTACTGCATCTGATATATCACGGCCAACTTGTACATTGCATGGGTCTCCTGTGACAGTTACACACATATCTGCACACATACATTGGCCCTAACTATCATGTGGTTGCAAATATGCTCCGTAATTGGTGAGCAGTAAAAAATATGGAGTGTAATCGTCTCATCATGTGCATCCAAGAGAGACATCCAAAGCCTGGTTACTTGAGGACTGCATTACCAGTCAAACATGCCTTGTGGCCATGACACATTTATTGCACATAGGTCCAATGTACAGAGGGAGGGGCAGGGACTTTTGTAAGCCATCCTGTTGTTACAGTTTATTCAATTGATGTGGCCCAGCTATGGTGATTTGCACCAACCATGGAGATGTGAGGCCATGTGCATACACTTGGACTGCCATCCATATTTGGATTGTGGCACAACTAACTCCAACAAACATTTTAAGATGTTAGCTGAGGGCACCTTACACCTTTTCACAATGTTTTCACATCCAGAACTGACATGTATCCAAAAAGATCAAGGAACACAATAATCCCACACATTTATAGTACTTCTGTGAACGCTTTCCTTCCACACTCACCAGACTCACATGAGACATATGTCTGAGCCACTTTGCTATTATCAATTGACGTGAATGCAGCACTCATTTTCTGCATCATGTAGTGATTCTAAAGTCAGTCTAGCAATTGAGTCAACAAAGGTGGCCTAAATGTTGGTACATCTGTACTTCTCTGTCAATAGTACCCTATATAGACATGATTGGCTCCTATTTTGTTAGCTTTTCTGACAAAAAGGCCGCACCAATTTCCTTCATGGAAAAGTAACCTGTAAGTTTGCTGAGCACGTGCTACCTGACAGCTAGCAATTGTGATCCTTGCCATAGTGCATCAATTATCCCTTTATATTTCCCCAGCATTACACACAGTCAGCAAGTTAGCTGGCAGACATTGTACTAATCCCCTTATGTCACTACAGAGCATTTAATCGTGCACATTAACATGATTCGTACTCACCAACAGTGCCACCAATCATGATTCCCAGGTGGTCCAAGAGATCCTGCTCCCTGGTGAGGAGGTCAGCCCACCGGTGCTTCAGCTGGTGGTCACTCCTCTGGCTGGCATACACACGCTGCAGGTGATGCAGCACCTTTCCCCACTGGATTCAGCGCGCCTCTGTTGGATACCCCTGTATCACCCTGCCCCCTGCCTGGATCATGAGCAGCAAGAAATGCGTCACAAGCCAGATGAACCCCCCCAACTCCTCTTCCCCCATCCTGCCAAGACGTGGCCTACCAGACATACTTGGAAGTGAAATGGAATAGGGGTAAAAGAAATAGAAAGGGGAAAAGGAGGAAAGTATGGGGTACAAAGACAGAAAAAAAGTAAACCTAAACACTAAGGGGGTCATTCTGACCCTGGCGATAAAATCCGCCAGGGCCAACGACCGCGGGAGCACCGCCAACAGGCTGGCGGTGCTCCCATGGGCATTCTGACCGCGGCGGTACAGCTGCGGTCAGAAACGGAAAACCGGCGGTGTACCGCCGGTTTCCCGCTGCCCTGGGGAATCCTCCATGGCGGCGCAGCTTGCTGCGCCACCATGGGGATTCCGACCCCCATACCGCCATCCTGTTCCTGGCGGTTTTGGCCACCGGGAACAGAATGGCGGTATGGGGTGTCGTGGGGCCCCTGGGGGCCCCTGCAGTGCCCATGCCGATGGCATGGGCACTGCAGGCGCCCCCGTAACAGGGCCCCACAAAGATTTTCAGTGTCTGCCATGCAGACACTGAAAATCGCGACGGGTGCAACTGCACCCGTCGCACCCCTTCCACTCCGCCGGCTCCATTCGGAGCCGGCATCCTCATGGAAGGGTGTTTCCCGCTGGGCTGGCGGGCGGCCTTCTGGCGGTCGCCCGCCAGCCCAGCGGGAAACCCAGAATACCCACGGCGGTCTTTTGACCGCGCAGCGGTATTCTGGCGGTCCCAGCCAGGCCGGCGGCTTCTGCCACCGGCCGGGGTCAGAATGACCCCCTAAAAGAGCCCAACTATCCCCAAACTAACACTACCCACAACAGACTCCCACAAACAACAAAAACACAAGATAAATGGACAAATGTAGACAAAACACAGTAGTACAGTATACACCAACAATATTTATTTCACAAATTGACAATACAGATAGCACACAGGACAAAAACAGCACAAAATCTCAGGACAACACTCTCTACACAGCCACACAGTCTAGAAGGATCATAGACTGCAAAGTGAAAGTGAAAGTACAACCACTGTACATGATCTGTAAACAGGATATCCTATCACATCACTTCCTGTATGAAAAGTCCCGCCTTTTTCGCGTTATGCGTCATTTTTTGTTTACCAATACTGTATTTGCCTCATTTTTTTTGACACACAGAAGTGAAAATTAACCCGCATCCACATAATAGTACATGGACTGTACAAATATCTGGATGCGGGCTAAATTTCACTCCTGTGCGTCCAAAAAATGACGCAAATACAGTTTTGGTAGTCAAAAAATGACACATAACGCTAGGGACGTCAAAATTACAGTGCATTAACTGGTTTTGGGCATTTTTACTTGTTTTTTGGTTATGTTACATTTGGGACACATCAGAGATAGGCTGATTGAAGACAGTATGGTGTTGATGGTGTATGTTCACATGTGTGACATCATACTGCAGCGGAACATGATCCACTACTCCCTTCACAGTATTTTTACGGTTGGCTGACGCAATAGATGGTCATAAGTGTGGCCTACATATATGTGTTGCACAAATTGGGCATGTTTGGCATAAGGAGAGGATAGCAATGTGACGCACATATGTACAATACCTAAATGCCTTTGGCTCAAATTGTGTGCTTTGGCAACTAATGTATTTGTTGACCAAGTGTGTGTGTATCACATGAAGCATATTTGTACATATGCTTGTATGAATGTGACGTCCATTTGTCTAATCCTTGGATGCAAGTCATGTTGGAAATGAGCGAGGGCATGTGTTAGTCATACATGTAACAACACCCGTAAAGTGTACTTCCAAGTTTTAGGGTCATGTAGACACCACATGTGACATAGCATGCACCAGATGGATGGCAGACGCTTGTTCATGTCAATGGTCCACATTTTCCACATCCTATGTCCTACAGTATTGGTAAGAGCTTCCTAGGCACTACTTGGTGAATCCCACAGTGAGTCATACACATGCATTGAGGAAGTGGGTACCATGTTGTTTGCACAGACAGACAAGGGTGAATCTCAAATGTATGATGACACCACAGTTGAGGCCATAGAAGTGAGCCCCAACTATCAAGTGGCTGTGGTGGACCAGCATACAAGACAGCACGTGTCCACTTATTTCCAGTGATCAATTACACATAGGTGTCTTGTTCATGTGTGTGGTCCAATGATGATCCTGTATATTTTTGGGGGTGTAATTTGTCACAGTTCGGTCCAGGACTCATCATGAGTCAGTGGCAGCTATTCCTGTATCTACTGAGTATCCCTGGTTGATCAATGTGAGTAAAGTGGATGTGGACATGAGAACCTACATGGGGATGGTCCCACCCTGTCACTAAAGACCTGTAATGAGACAGTCAACAGGGCAACCTTGGTGTGCTGAGTGAGATAATGTCTCAGTTGTCATGTTCTGGCAGGTGTCATTACAACATTTGTACACAGGTTGGCCTCTGCACTTCCCACTGCATCTGGGAACATCATAGCCTCTGTGCTGATTATTCTTGCAGCTATTCACCACACACAGCCCATCACTATGTTGTGCGCACTGTGATTCTGTGTGTGAACTTTGATGGTCCTGACATTTGTGTATTATTCATGGACATTATCAGAGGTTGCTGGTTCTGCTGAAGGCCCCGTACCCAATCCCTGCCTACGGCCCTGGGACACTGTCACACTTTGTCATTCATGCATAAATGCAACCCAGACAAGGGATGGGCCATGAATTTTGCTTTTCCAAGAGGATGTAACTCAAATGGTACAGTTAAAAGGCAGATGATGCTATACAATGTATTTGTGTATGCATGGAAAAAGCCCATGCCCAATACCCCTGATAATTGAGAGATTTGCTAACGCAAGTGTGGTACATATGTAGACACAGGGATACTTTAGTGTGACGCACAGACAGTTGCCAGTCAGGCTGACAGAATGCAAGGTGATTCAGGATCCAGCTACTTGACAAGTTACATAATCAGTGGTCTGACTGAGACTGTTTGGAGGACAAACTAGACAGTTGACATGTAAAACTGTGTATGTCCTGTGTTTTTGAAGGTGACAAATGAACCCAGTGGCTGTGTTACACGGCTTAATTAGTATCAATGCTTAACGGTGTATTTGACATAATGGCAACTCCTATGCTGTTCCAGGCATCAGCAGGGGCAGTGCTTTTTGAAATGGGTGGTGTGCATGGAGGTGATCACAGGTGTGGGCTGCATCTGTTTCTCACCAGTCCTGTAGGTGAGACTTGCATTCTAAGGGCCAACAGACATTTTCACAGGGGAAGCAATCTACATGTGCTAACAGGGCTTTGAAACTAGAAGACAGTGTATAAATTGACCTGACGTCCTTGCAGTCAGATGTTCTATGACAATGGCATACCATAGGAAAGGGTGTAGCACACTGGTTTGCTAATGTTGGTCTGTGTGTGTAGAGGAGGGAATATGAGGGTACACATCTTAGTATTCCAGGGACCTCTTCCGACAGGAGGGTTGTGACCAGGTGCATGGGTGTGTCAGGAGTTAGGAAATGGGCTGACATGTACATGGAATGTCATGTGTGCAATGCTGCTCATATGTGTGGCACTTGTGCTGTCTCTGTTCTGCTTGTATGGGACTCTGGTCACAGATATTCCATGCAAATATTGGATGCAGTTGGACTTACTGCTGTCAAGGGTCTAGTCAGGCATTCCTGTTACTGATGCCAAAGCACATTGACTGCCTCATGAATGAGGCTTGTTTTCCCCTTATTGAGTGATGGTGTCTTAGTTGTGTGCCATATGCTGCGTTGGACCTTGATTTCAACATGTATGTGTGAAATAGTTGTGGTCCTCTGCTATTGGCCTTCAAAGGAGAAATGTACATGATATATGTCATTAAGAGTGTGTGTGTATGTGACCATTGTATGTTAGGCATCACATTAGCTCTGGGATGTTCTGTGTCCTACTCAGTATCTCAGCAATGCTCCATGAGGAAACACTCTTATTCTGATTAGAAGAGATGAAGGTGTGCAAAAAGGAATAGCCAGACCATGATATGGTGATTAGAATAGGTTTTTAATTAAATTTGTTAACTAAAGTGGTGAAGGTGATCATATTCAAAAGAAATTGTTGACTATCTGTTGCCGCCTGCGTATACCAGCAGCCTTGTTCTGTAGTTCCCCCTCCTGTTGCAGGCCAGCATCCTCCTCTTCCTCCTCTTCAGGCATGTGTGACTCTGGTTCCAGGAGGGGAATGTTTCTTTTGATACAAATGTTGTGCAATATTGCACATGTGAGGATGATCCTACAGACCATCTCTGTGGAATATAGGAGGCTACCACCAGTGATGTCGAGGCACCGTAACCTTGACTTCAGGATGCCGAAGGTCCTCTCGACAATGCTGCGTGTCCTTCTATGGGCGTCGTTGTAGGCACGCTCTGCAGCAGTACTTGGGTTGCCAAATGGTGTCATAATCCATGGCTGGATGCCATACCCCTGATCAGCTGCAAGAGAAAATGATTGGGATCATGTTGATGTAGCTGGCACTATTGAAATGACCTTTCATGGCAGTAGTTGTCTTGTGTTGTCTGTGACTCTTTTGTGTAATAGTGTGGCATCCTATGCTTGTAGGATGTACCATCTGCATTGTGTTGTTTCCTTGGCAGAACGAGTGTTTGTCTGCTAACCGTTTGTCAGCAGTATGTTTTGGGATTTGCAGTACAGTGTGCCCTCCCTAGCATTGTGACTTGTGATACACGTGTCCGTTTGTCTTCACTGGGGGTGAGATGATAGTTCCATGCACAGTTAAAATTGACAGTGTTGTTAACACGTTCATATCAATGTACCCTGGACATCCCATACCTTTAGACTTAGGCAATGGATTAATGTAAAGGTCATTGGGACACTTACATTTTGCAAGGTGACATTTGGGCAACCCACTCCACACGTTGTGATCTTTGACGTCTTAACATTAGACTGTACAGTAATTTCAGATGTGTGACAGGTTCAATGGTGACCTAAGAAACATGGCTAGCGATGTCACGACCTCAGTGTGTTCCTGTTCACATGTTGCTGTTGTGGTGTATGTGTTGTGTGTCCTAGAGGGTTGCTGTGCAGTGTGTATATAAGTAGGTTTTTGTACTTACCAACAAGTAGTCCATTGCCATACCGTCCATCCTGGAAGTGTTCATTGATGGTGCAGTGACGGAAGATGTATGAGTCATGGACACTCCCAGGATATTTAGCCACGATGTTGGTGATCAATCCCTGGTGATCGACTATGGCCTGCACGTTGATGGAATGTGTGTGCTTCCTGTTGCGATAGAGGTGTTCAGTTGCAGCAGGTGGCACAAGGCGTACATGTGTGCAGTTGATTGCACCAAGAACGTGTGGGAAGCCACTGATGAGGTAGAACCCCTGTTTTGTTTCCTGCTGCTTCTGCAGTGTGTTAGGGAAGCAGATGTGGCGGGGTGTCAGTCCAATGATGGCATCCAGTACTTTGGGCAAAAAGGCGGAGAATGATGGTTGTGATATTCCGCCAACCAGGGCACCAGTTGTTTGGAAAGAGCCACTTGCCAGCATATGAAGTACGGCAAGCAGCTTTGTTTCTGTTGGGATGGTGCGGGGTGTCACCAAAGTGGGGGCCAACTGCTGTTCAATGTTGCGCAGCAGCTGCTGAATGGCCTGCCAGTTCAACCGGTACCTCTGGATGATGTCGTGTTCCCTGAGGCCCTGAAGGCTGGTTCTGGGGCGGAATATCCTCTCCTGCCTTCTGCGCTGCCTTTAGGGTCCCTGCTGGTGTTGTTGTAGCTGCTGTTGTTGCTGCTGGGCTCTGCGTGCACACTGGATTAGAATCACCTCCATGGCTCCCTGTTGCCGCTCTGCTGCTCTGCTGTTTGTTCTGTGTGTTCTGATTAAATACAGGTGTGTTTGCCCCATTTTAACGCCTGCCCTGACCCAGGCGTTAATTTTTTACGCAAATCGGTCTGTGCGTCATTTTCTGGCTCCGCCTCCCGGCCGTGCGTCATTTTTGCCCGAAAGCATAAATACGACGCACGGCCGTTTAAGCCATTTTTTGGACGGGAACGCCTACCTTGCATATAATTAACGCAAGGCGGGTTGCCGCATCCCAAAAATTACGCACACTGCGGAATTTTGTCATCCGCGGGCTCGGGCATCAAAGATTAAATACGGGGCAACGTTTGCGCTGATTGTGCGTCAAACTTTTTGACGCACAATCGGCGCAGACGGAGTATAAATATGCCCCTTTGTTTTTAATTTTGACAAGCGGGCATGAGGCCTTTGATTTAAAAAAAAAATAATCTCAGGACTAGGGGACCGAGTTTCCGAGTCCCATAGCGGCTGCCTCAACATGCTGTCCATATTGGAGCCAGCTAATTAGGATCCACCAATCTACATCAAGTTCGACTCCAGCAGTCCAGACATCTCTAGCTTTTTATCAGCGGGAACTCTTGCATGACCCAGGTGTTTTAATTTTAATAGGCTGAATATGTGGCACAGCATATCTGCAGCACTGTTGGCAAATGGTGTCATGGCTCCTTTAATGTGGTGGAAACTGCTCTAAAGGAGCACCTTTGTAAAGGCTAATTACTCAAAAACAGTTGAATGGCTTTGCACCAAATTACAACAAAAAGCACACTTTCTGAGAAAAGTTTGAACTTTTGCTAAATTTGGTGTACTTTTTTCAGCTGTATTTTTCGGTATCGGACAACAAAGCCTTCCTATGGGAATTAACATGGGAACTCACATTGTTGGGAACTCCCACCCCCCTTTTTCTTGACCCCCACACACAAGAGGATGATGCTATGAGAAATGTGATCACAGTCCTGAGTGGGAGTGATCCATACAAGCCAGCAGAAACTGAGTAATCCACATCCACTACACTAAATTCATATTAAAATGCTGCAATATTTTGAGCATAAACAATTCTTTTATTTTGCCCAAAAAAATGATAAATGTTAGTGGGAAACAAAACAGTATGTATTTTTTTAATGAAAAATGCAGGGCTTGTTTCCAATTAACCATGCAGTAATTTGTCCATAAGACTTTTTCTCATGTTCATCTTGGAGCCAAAGAAGCTGTGGCTGAAGTAAACCACTCAGTAAAGGAACAAAAAGATGGTAAGTAGCACCTCTCAGCTACAATCTTTAATCCATAATTGTTGCATGTATTCTCCTGCAAAATTATACCTGTCTAAGCCTGTTTAGCAAAAAATACTTTAGAACGTTTTTTTCCTCATAAAATCCAATAAAACCACGGGAGTGGGAAAGACCCGCCTTCACACCACTGACTCCCCCGTTTGCACAGACTTTGTCAAAGTACAATTCACTAACACCTTAAGCTAATAAACACCTTGGGCTAGATGTATCAAGCTTTTTTGCATTCGCAAACGGTGTGAATTGCAAAATTCGGCTGTTTGCGAATGCAAAAATGCCTTTCGCAATGTATGTAAGGCATTCACTGTGCAATTTTAAGGAATCGCAAAAATAGCGATTCCTTAAAATTGCGACTCCATTTAGAGAATCGCAAATAGAGAATTCCTATTTGCGATTTCCAAGCACATTTATCAAGCATTTCCTAAATGTGAATTGGGCATTTAGGAAATGCAATTACCACAAATTAAAGTTTGGTGGTAACCATGTGCAAATTTTTAAAATGCATTATAAATGCCACTAAGGCATGTCTGTTCTTCACATGTCCTTAAAAATGTTTTGGGGTGCAGCAGAGGGGGCCTTAGGCCCCCAGCACCCTGGGATTTGCATTTCCTAATTTGCGAATTCCTAACTGGAATTCACAATTTGGGAAATGCAAAAACATTCGCAACTATGGGCCTACAGGCCCATAGGTGCGAACTGGGTTGATTCTCTATTTGCGATTCGGTTATAGCATTTGCTAATTTTAAGAAATCGCTATTACCAAATCGCACAATTCATACATACCATTTTGCATTTCTTAAATAGCGATTTCTTAAAATTCACTATTTAAGAAATGCAATTCGGTTTTTTGATACATCTTGCCCCTTTTCCCCTAATTAGAATTATGTGGTGTTAACATGTTCACATCAGTCAAACTGTTGAGGCTAATAATCATGACCATTTCAATGTGCAATCCTTCATTGTAATAAAGTGTATATCATTATAAGGTGTATTCTCTAGTACATAGTGAGCCTAGAATCTCCAACCATAAAATTGTATTTTCTAATTTGACTTGAGAATGGAATACACATTCTGATACACCCCAAGTCAGTCCCTCATGCTTAAGAATGGTTAAAGCTCCACAGGATGCATTTTGCCTGGCTTGGCTGCGGTTCAAAGCTTCAATTATGCAAGCGGTCTGATGGAAAATGGCTGCCCACACAACAACCCTAGACCATGAATGTCAGCAGACGTTTGACTCCACTGAATAGGAACATTGTCACTGATTTGGCCTTTGGGATCCTGTGATGTTTTCCTAGTGACAAGTAGCATTCTCTGTGTCACCCCAGGCAAGGCTAGGACAAAGCCTGAAGATCCTGCCTTGGTCCCACTTCTTGTCTCTCAGTGATCGTACCCTGCCTGGATTGTTGCCTGAGAGATGTCCCCTAAGCAGCTCAAGGAGACCAGGGGAGAACTTGCAGAATTCCTCCTGAGACCTCTTACCAGGCAGTAAAATGGAAAGATAGCACAAGAGAGACTTCTGTGCTTGTTTAACATGCATTTTCCGACAACAATTCATCTTTCACAGGGCTATCCCTCTTCGTAACCAATCACCACTACAGTCCAGTCCAGTGTAAAAGGTCATTTATTAGGACAGGATTGCAAATAACATCAAACATTTTAACAATTTTAACATTCAGCTTTGAAGCTTCCATTCTGCACCGCCCCTTTTACATCCCCACCTTTCACTTACGTTCCCCACTTTTACCTCCGTTCACCCAGTTCCCACCTTCCATTCACCTACTATCCACACTCTCCTTCTATACCTCACCTCATTCGGGCATCCCACACACTGTCATCCTTCACCTGTGCTTCCATCCCTCCCGGAGGGGTGGATAGGGCCGCATCTGACTCTCCACCAAAGCTACTGCCCCCACCTTGCGCAACCTGCCCTAAAATTGGCAAGCCATTAAAAAAAAACAATCTGCAACCACACACGAAACACTCCAATCCATGTAGGGAGGGTGGCCAAACTTCCCACAGTGTGAGAAACGAGACGGGTGGAAGAGGCCGACCCCTCCCCTCACACCCTTATATATCCTCCTCACCCTGAATCCTCATCTGCTTCCCCCCACCAGTCCTGTCCCTGCTGCTGCTTCATCCTCACCATGAAGGATCCCGTGGAAAGATTAGGCTGCGCCGTTTGCTCTCCACGGGGCCCTTCATTGGGACACAATCACCACAACAGTCCAGTAAAGTAAAAGGCCATTATTAGAACAGAATTACAAATAACATCAAACATTTGAACAACTTTAACATTCAGCTTTGCAGCTTCCATTCCACACCGCCCCTTTTATATCTCCACCTTTAACTTCCGTTCCCCACTTTTACCTCCGTTCACCCAGTTCCCACCTTCCATTCACATAGTATCCACACTCTCCTTTTATACTCTGCCTCATTCAGGCATCCCACACACTGTCATCCATCACCTGTGCATCTTCCTCCCCCCCGGAGGAGTGGACAGGCCCACACCTGACTCTCTACCCACCCCCCAGCTACTGCCACCCAGCTAAAACCCCAGATGGTGTTTTGCTGCCCCACCAGCGAACCCACTGCAACACTGCAATCCTTCAATCAGTGCCCCTGAACCACACTTTTTCACCTCACAGCTCCCCCAACATTTCTCACAGTTCTACAATGTAATATGCATTTCCCAAATCCGAAAGATGCACCCCATTGTCACGGAATAGTACTGCCTCTTCCTCAGTGATCCCTTCATGTGCCAAAACTTTGATATTGTGTCCCTAGCAAAAAACCCTCACTGCCCAGTTGAACTTCCTCCTAGCTCTGTCAATAGCCCCATGTTTCATAGCTCCCCTCCATTTCCTACGAAGCACAAATTCGGTCCATACTAAACAAGTCCCCGCCATCCGCTGCCGAACTAATGAAAGGTTCTGTTGCATGTGTTGCAGTAAGGTGAGCCCCGATAGGCGAACCAGATTTTTATCCCCCAGGTGAAGAACCAGAACATCAGGCAACCCTAATTTGGCATCATAGATGTTAAGAAAGGTAGAAATTTCCCGATTTCATCCCTCTCTTTCTCTACCACAAAACCTCATGGTGACTGCCCATCAATCCAAGGGAGCGTCCATAAATCTGTTTCTCCACATACTTCACCACCCAATGGATAAAGGAGAGTCCCACCAGCCACGTGACCATCTTGGACCTCTACGTGCCCCTCGCTCATCCTGTGAAAAGAAACAGATTTCAGTAGAGCGAAAAATGTATCCCCCCAGAACCCCACACACAAAAGGCAGCACCCTCTTGTGCACGCACATATCGCTCAGAACACTTCGAGCACCACCTACCAATCCACCTAATCTGTGCCCAGTCCCACCCCAAACGAGCAGCCAAGGTCGCCGCCCCAATCCTGAATGAGTGGGTCCCAAAGTTACTCACCTGACGCCTAAACCGTCACAACGCCATCCTCAACACAGCCAACTGAAATGCGGTAAGCTCCTCACCATTCACATGACAAAATATGACTAATTCATGGCCACCTCCCATTTCTGGAAACTGCACCACTCACAGACCTGGCCCGCCTCACCATTCCTCCCTTTCATCAGCCACACCCATTTTCCCCTTCCCGAGCTGGTCCGACTTGGACCTCCTCAACCAAATACCCAACTTCTCATCCTCCACTCATGTTTCACCATGCTGCACACCAGCAGCCTTGCCCACTCCCAACAGTTCAGACACACGAAAAGCTCCAAAAAAACTTCCATGTGATGCACAGCCTGAAGAGCGACACTCCGTAACTGTCCTTGCAGCAAACAGGCAGCACGTGTAACACGTCCAATAGCAATTCAAAAGTGATGGCCTCCCTCAATACCCCGCCCTGACCTTTCTCTCCCCCATCATTTTAACCTCCTACCCAGAATGTCGTCCTTAGCTGGATTGAAAACTAAAAGCGCCTTACAGTAAAACACTACACCTGCTAACTTACCACCAAGCGTCGCAGGTGACAAACAATTGTGAATCAAAAAAAGTACAAAATGTAACACTCTTGCCTCAAGTGCTCCCTGATCCTGACTCCACCACTGCTCCTCAATCCCCTCAAAAGATTGAAATTCCAACTACGCCAGGCAGTAACTCTTTCGAGTGGACTGAGCTAATGACTTATCAATGAGTCTAATGACCATCATACCCCCCCACTCCCAAATCTCTGCTGTGACCGCCGCCTTGTGTTCGTCTGCACCAGGTGCCAGGCTGTGGAAACATAGCCACTGTGAATGAGACAGCTAATCAGTAATGGAATGGTTGACCCTTTGGATGTATGCTGCCTTCAAAAAAGGCATTCAGACTTAAACAGGGGACCATGAAACACTGCAGCAGCCGCAATACCCTGAGGTCCCTGGCTCTTTGCGTGTTCAACAATTCAACCACTGTCAGGTTGTCTACATGAAACATCACTGTCCAATTGGCTAACTCATCTCCCAACACCACCAGTGCCACAAGCAAAGGAAAGAATTCCAAGAATGCTATGCTCCTCCCTTGGTCTAACCACTGTTGAGGCCAAGTTTCCGCACATCACTTGCCTTCCCAGAACAAGCCAAAACCAGAGGCTCCCACTGCATCTGAAAAAATCTGAACCTGCCACACTGTGTCCTCTCCTCGAAAAACCATGGAGACCCTGTTGAACTGTGTAAGGAAAGCTTCCCAGACCCTGATGTCCTCCCTCATCCCCATGGAAATCCAAATCCGGTGATGATGAAGCGATGCACCCGACATAGCGAGGCCCATCCGCAGGCAAAAAGTCATGCCTCCCCATGCACCAATCTGCAAGCAAAATTCAGAAAGCCAAGTAGCTGCTGTACTACCTTCAGTTCAACCTTGTGCAACAACCGAAGCTGCCGGAGAAAAAACACAATCTCCTCCACTTTGTCCACTGGCAGCTTCTCAATGAGTGTCAGTGTGTCCAATTCAATGCTCAGGAATGTTAGTACCGTGCTAGGACCCTCAGTCGTTTTGGGAGCCAAAAGAACTCCCAGGTCACTTGCTAATTGATCAGAACTCTTACGAGCCCTGATGCATGCCCGTACTCTGTCTTGCCCGCAAACAGGAAATCATCCAGATAGTGAGACACCTCCCGATGCCCACTCACCTTTGTGAAAACCCACTGCAGAAAAACACTGAAAGCTTCGAACAAATGCACAGGAGATAGTACAACCCATTGGGGGAACCCTGTTCACATAGATAGCACTACCCAACTGCATGTCCAATAAAGAATAGTCCTCCGGGTGAATGGGCAAGAGCCGAAAAGCTGCCTTGATGTCACACTTTGCCACTTCCAAACCCCTTCCACAACCACCAATAAGGCAAATGGCATCGTCTACTGATGCATAAACCACTCATGTGTCCTCGGGTGTGATGAAATCATTCACCAATGTCCCTTCCAGCCACGACAAGTGGTGTATGAGTCGAAACTCTCCTTTCTTCTTCCTTGGCATGACGCCCAACAGTGAAATTATCAAGTCCTCCATGGGCCACTAGAAAAAAGGACCCACAAATCTCTCCTCACTGACCTCCTTGCTCAACTTGTCTCATACCACTCCTGGTGACTCCCTGGCTGACCGCAAATTGTCAGCCCAATGCTTCACTCTCTGCCCTGATATCCCACCCGGAAACCTTCTCTGAAACCCCACTCCAACCGCACCACTGTTTCTTTATCAGGTTAAAAGGCAGCAACTTGCCAATCCTTATCGGTGTAGGAACCCTTTGGTCCAGCAGCGCCTTGACCCCCACGCACTCTGGATGCCCTCCATTGGTCTGCTGCCCTGCCCAACGAAAAGCACTGCATGACCGGGTGCTTCCCCCCGCATTTGGAGCACTTGTGTTTAAATTTAAAGTGAGCAGAAGCCTTTATTGAAATTCCAGCAGGCTTCTGCATTAGAGACAGGGGGACACTGTGTGTTACCCACCCCCATCTGGGCAGGACAAGGTCGAAAAGGCTTATAGATCATAGTCAGACCGCTTGCTGTGTAGGTCGATGCCCTCGACTGAGAGGGCGCCCTTCACTGCATCCACAACTCAGAATCTACATCTTTCCAAGGTTTTTCTGGATTCATACTCACCCATGCCCAGAACTCCTCATCGTAGCTAAGCCATGCGTAACCCCCAAAATGCATCTGAGCTTTTCAGAGGATGTCCATATACTTGAACAGAGCAATAAACAATAGCCCTATCCGGTTATTTGTCACAGTAAATGCTCATGTATATAAGAAAAGTGGATGTCCAATTTTCCATCCTGATGGGGACTCTGGCATACACGCTAGCTCCCACTCCTCCTCTTGGGCCTCTCTTTATCCTTTAGCCTGTACATACATGTGTAATAGCTTAAATAGCATATTCATGCTTCCATATTCTAGCTGTTGTTTTTTCGGACATGTGAGACCCGAGGGGCATCACCAAACCCATGTAGGGTAGCCTTTTTTTTTTACCCTCCTGTCCTTCTCATCAACCTCTCCGTACCCTTCACTTTTCTTCTCTGCATCAGCCTCTGTCCCACATCTACCTTGGTCGACTTTACTCCCTGGCTCTGCTCCTGTATTTACCACGTACCTGTCACCTCGTGTAAAGTCCCTTCCACCACTCCAATGGATTTGTATTGGACTTGGCTTGAGCAGCGCTGAGGGGTTACCCATGCAGACCAAAACTCTGCCTTACCTTTGAGCCCCTTCTCCCATTCCTGCAGGGTCCTGTTGCCCCGGTCGTCCTTGTGTGAGTCCGCCAAGGCTCCTTTGTCCGCACTGGGCTCCTGCACAACATCAATTGAAGAGAGAGTTACGCCGCTTCTGCGCCACTTTCCCCCACCCCTACCCTGCTCACCTCAGCCTCCTATATCTCCCCCTCTTCTCAATCATTGATGTCATTCTCATAATCGAGTTCCACGTCATCCTCCGCCTCAATGTCACACCTCAAATCTGCATACTCAGCATCTAAAACACCTTGCCGTGTCTCCTCTCCATCACTGACATGGCACCTGCCAGGTTGAGGTCGTGGCTTCTCCAGCGCAGTAGGGAAGGCCACCGCTGGCTCCCCGAGTTCTTCCGACCAACATTCAGGAGCCGTCCTGCACCCTGCACCCCATTGGCATCGCCACCTGTCTGCCAGTCTCACCTACTTTGGCTTTGTCGCTCCACGCACCACTTGACCACCCTTGCCACGTGTGCTTCTCGCACTGCCAGTCCAGCAGGCCACACTGGCCCCCTACTCCGCTCTGGTACCATCATGCAGCATCCAAACACGTCCATCTGTCCCGTGGGTTCCCTGTTCCCCCATGTGCACTCCACACCCTTCTTCCTCTTTAGTTGCCCCTCCAGCCCCACAGCCTCCTCTCTGTCCTTACACAGCTGCACCCATCAGTCCTCAGTCTCCGCCACTAACCTGCACTGCTCCCGAATTCTAGCCTCAATGTCCACTTTGGACCCATCAATGGCTACTGCCTTGTGTGCCTTGTCCCTCTGTGTCTCCTCACCTCCAAATTGTGCTCGCTCTACATGGTTCCCAGGCCCCCCCGACCATGGTATGCACCCCACCCCCTACTGTGACAGTCTTTCAGCTTCCCCAGCCAGGGTCCCTCCACCGGCCTATCCTTTTTGGCCTTCCTTTTGCCCCCCAAGGCCTGGCTGGGTTGTTGGCCACTACCCCTGTCTTTTCCCTTTGTCAAATCAAGGGGCAGATCCACAATGGAGGTCTCTGCTTGCCCCTGCTCCAGCACCATATCTGTTGGTGCTCTGCCTGCCTGTTCTGAAGACAAAACTGCTTCACACTGTGCCCCAGCCACCCAAGGGCCGTCCACATGCACCTGGGGGCATTTTCCCTAACTCTACTGCCACCCCGGGGCCTTCTTTGGGGCCAGCAGGGTAGACGCACTGCATCCCTGCCCCCACTGCCTTTACTGTCCTTTTCCCATGTTTATGTGAATGGCAAGAGGCAACCACCGCTTCTACACCATGTGCTGCTGCTCGCGTAGTTCGAGTCATACCTACCAGGCCTGGTCCAACATGCCAGGCCTGACCAGGTCCCTCTCAGCTATGATGTGGAGCGCAGCATGCACCGCCTCCACATTCGGTCTTGCGGACATGCTGGCCGCAGTCCGCTGAGGCCACAGAAACGCAGTACTACTTGCCTCCGTTGCGCTACCAGACCAAACTTCTTGCAGTGCAAGAATAAGCCGTGCATAAGAGGCCGACCCTTCCCCTCACTCACACCCTTATATAAGCCTCCCATCCTGAACCATCCCCTGCTTCCCACCCATTCGCCAATCCTGTCCCTGCTGATGCTTCATCCGCATCACGAAGGATCCCGTGGAGAGACTAGGCTGCGCCTTTTGCTCTCCATTGTACCCTTCATTGTTATAGCCAAGTATCCTAGCCTCTCCCTTCCATGGTGTGAAAACAGACCTCCTGCAGCTTTGAGGTATGAATGAAAAAAGAGCATCCCTGAGCAACACTATGTGTGTCTCCTTATTATACTATGAAGTGCATATGTCTCTAGGTAATGACTTCCACTGTTTCTCACACTAGTGTTCATAGAACTAGAAAGTCAGATTAAGTTACAATTTTTCTTGTTCTTCAGGAGAAAATAAAATATTATGTCAGGTAGAAACGGGGTTGAGTGCACTTTAATTCTATTAGTACTTTACTGCATATGAATAATAATTACTTACCCTTTAATCTCCGAAAGGGCACTGTAATATCGTTTCAGGTCTGGCCTAGAGGCAACTTTAGCTGATTTGCCAGCTTCATCTAATCAAAAAAACGCGCACACATGTAAACAAAGAGGCTTACAGTCCGCCCTCTTCATCCAAAGAAATTTCGGCCCTGATTTATACTTGTTTTGTGCCGCATTACTGTCATTTTTTGACGCAAAAGCAGTGCTAACTTACAAAACACAATTGTATTTTGTAAGTCTGTGCTGCTTTTGGGTCAATAAACAAAGGTAATGTGGTGCAAAAAATGTATAAATCAGTGCCTTCATTTGCTGCCTCACGGAACCTACAGCTCAGTGCAATATGTTAGGCCTCTATTAGCTTTCCTCGACCTGAGTGGCAGAATTTTGCTCTTGTACATGAGCACATCCACCTTAAAATTAGTTCCATTTAGGTCCATGACTGCTATGTCAACCTGTGATTTTAATCATTTGATGATGGGTCATTTTGCACTTACTTTTAAAATGTGCCACCACATTTATACACTGGCATTTCGTTTTTTATAGTTTCTAGATTTTTTTTTATGTCTGTTGTAAACGTGTGCAGAAAATGTAAAAAAAAAAAAAAAAAAAAAAAAAAAAAAAGAAAGAAAGAAAACATAGCTGTGTTGCCATTGCTTATTCCAACCTTTATTGTCGGCGTCCTGGCAAACTGCCAATCACGGCTGTCATTTCTTGCTCTAGCGTGTGAAGTTCCAGTGTGCCACTGTCTCGATTCAATAGCCTTGTCAGCTCAGCCTCTCTCAGTGTTTCTACAGTTCATTTACAATATACAAGTGGAATTTTTTGTTGCCAGTCTCTGCAGTAATCATAAAGTGGTACCTGAATTACCAAAAAAGGGGATATCTTCTTTAGAAATGAGTCGATAGGTGTGATTATGTCGACATCTGGAGCCTTCATTTTAATCGGCTACGCTAGTAATATACCTGCCTTTGTACTCTCAGATTGTAGTTTGTGTTTGCTTGGTTTAAGTTTTTTCCAGGTCCCATATGTCCTTAACATCTTTTTTGAGGCCTTACAGGGATTAAAGCTTAGCGCTATCCTGTAGCCTTTTCATTTTGTCCCCTGCATTGGTCCCTCTAACTTGTCCAGTTTTCTCCTTGTTGTCTGCTGCACGCTATGGACTGGTGTAAATGCTTACCATGGCTACAAGTTAAATGAACACTTCATTATTCTATAAACATGTCACCAAAGGCTGGCTTTGTCTATGAGATTCAGCGGGAAGGAAACAGTTGAGAAAGCCAGCAGGATTAGGCGCTACAATGTTGCTGGTAGTCGTCTTGCTACTTTGTTGCGGTTTTGCAGGCGTCCTGGTGGTGCATGCTCTAGGGGTAGCCTGCCTTCACCCTGCAGCAGAAGCTCCGAAGAAATCTCCAGTGGGTTGACGGAATCTTCCCCCTGCTAACGCAGGCACCAAAAGACTGCATCACTGGTCCTCTGGGTCCCCTCTCATCCTGACGAGCGTGGTTCCTGGAACACAGCAACTCTGTTCAAGTGTCTCCCACAGTCCAGTGACTCTTCAGTCCAAGTTTGGTGGAGGTAAGTCCTTGCCTCCCCACGCTAGACTGCAAAGCTGTGCACCGCGTGATTTGCAGCTGCTCCGGCTCCTGTGCACTCTTCCAGGATTTCCTTTGTGCACAGCCAAGCCTGGGTCCCCAGCACTCCGTCCTGCAGTGCACAACCTTCTGAGTTGTCCTCTGACGTCGCGGACCCCCTTTTGTAACATTGCGTGGTCTCCGGTTCACTCTTCTTCTAAGTGCCTGTTGGGGTACTTCTGCGGGTGCTGTCTGCTTCTGTGAGGGCTCTCTGAGTTGCTGAGTGCCCCTTCTGTCTCCTCCTCCAAAAGGCGACATCCTGGTCCTTCCTGGTCCTCAGCAGCACCCAAAAACCTCTACCGTGACCCTTGCAGCTAGCAAGGCTTGTTTGCGGTCTTTCTGCAAGGGAACACCTCTGCAAGCCTCATCGCGACATGGGACATCCGTCTTCCAAAGGAGAAGTCCCTAGTCCTCTTCTTTCTTGCATAACTCCAAGCTTCTTCCAACCGGAGGCAGCTTCCTTGCACCTTCATCTGGGGTATCCTGGGCTCCTGCCCCCCAGGACACTGTTGCGACTATTGGACTTGGTCCCCTTGCCTTGCAGGTCCTCAGGTCCGGAAATCCATTGTCAGTGCACTGCTGGTGTTTGTTCTTCCTGCAGAATCCCCCTATCACGACTATTGTGCTCTCTGGGGGTAGTAGGTGCACTTTACTCCTACTTTTCAGGGTCTTGGGGTGGGGTATTTTTTTAACCCTCACTGTTTTCTTACAGTCCCAGCAACCCCCTACAAGCTCACATAGGTCTGGGGTCCATTCGTGGTTTGCATTCCACTTTTGGAGTATATGGTTTGTGTTGCCCCATACCTATGTACTCCTATTGCAACCTATAGTAATTCTACACTGTTGCATTACTTTTCTTGCTCTTACTTACCTAATTGTGGTTTGTGTACATATAACTTGTGTATATTACTTGCCTTCTTACTGAGGGTACTCACTGAGATACTTTTGGCACATGGTCATAAAAATAAAGTACCATTATTTTTAGTAACTCTGTGTTTTGTGTTTTCTTATGATATTGTGCTTTTGATATAAGTGGTATAGTAGGAGCTTTGCATGTCTCCTAGTTCAGCCTAAGCTGCTTTGCCATAGATACCTTCTATCAGTCTAAGCTGCTAGAAACACCTCTTCTACACTAATAAGGGATAAATGGACCTGGCACAAGGTGTAAGTACTTCTGGTACCCACTACAAGCCGGGCCAGTCTCCTACAAGTATAACATGCAGAAGTGTTTTCCCTTAGTACATCAGATTATGTCACTGCATAGACACTTGTTTGTGAGGGTGAGCGGAACTCCTGGTCTTTCACCCTGTGGATTTCCATGAAGGTACATGAAAACTCTGCGAGATTTCACAGAGTTCCGCAAATGGATGGAAATTGCCACGTTGTGCTGCTCACGATGATTTTCAGCACCAGGAGCTCATTCCACGCTGAAAAATATGCCCGAATGGCACCACGCAGCATGCCAGAAGGCAGCACTGCTCAAGCTGATTTTGCTGCTTTTCGAGTAGATTTTCTACTCGAGCACCAGCTTTCTTACTGTGAACAGTTGCAATGAGAAAATCTCTCCTGGTGCCCTCCTACTGCCTAAAAAAAACATGGATGGGAGGGGCGCCAACTCTAGCTTGTGCTCGCCAACCTACCGTTAACCAGCTGCGATGAGAAATAACTCTTCCATGCAATGGTTTGCGGAATTTCGCCAGAACTCTGTATTACAAGCATAACGAGGAGTGGCAGAAATTCGGCCAACTCTGCCGGAAGAGCAGAATTTATCATGGACTACTATTTTTTACAAGTTTCTAAACACCAACTTTGCAACAGTTACTGCTGCTCTGCTGCCCCCACAACAAAGCCATTAGTGAACCAAGAGGCAAGTAATAGTCATGTAAACCTAGATGTGGCCTATATTCTTATAGCAACATTATAGTCTATTAAATAAAGCATAACAAGTGCTTGTTCAAGCGTACATCCTGAACGCAGGCATTTAAAAGTGCTCTCTTGAATGATAATAAAGACCAGGGTGGGAAAAGTGGGAATAGTAAATCTGGCCCCTCCAAAGTGCAACACTTTCCCTACTGTTGCTACTAATAGATTCTCTTGGTACTTTAAAATTCATGATCCAGTAGATTTCTGTGAATATACTTTTGCATTGAAAAGGCTTTGAGCATCCCTTGCATCTCAAAGAGAGAGGCTGGTTAATTAAAAAATACTGCTGTGGCCAGCCTCCTTTTGTGCACAAGTCAAACTTAAGAGCACACAAATTGGCCTCTGCAAACTGAATGAAAAGTGCAGGCCCTGGGTGGGAGAATCTAGTTCTATGAATATCTCCACATAACCAACTGTGAAAAGTCTGTCCATGGTGTGGTGTACACCCACAAAGTTGTTACTTTGTAGTGTGCTTATAAACAACTTCAATACTTTGTCCATACTAATTGTACTTCTAAACATAAACCAACATGTAAATGGTGCTATCAGGGAGAGAGAGAGAGAGAGAGAGAGAGAGAGAGAGATAGAGAGAGAGCGAACCCAAAGAGTAAAATAAGACCCAAAGATGGTCTGTAGTAAAGCAAGTGCAAATCAAAACCAAGAAGCAAAAGAAGAAGAATGCAGTTCAAAGAGTTACAAAGTCAAAATAAGAGGTTCATCAGAAATAAATGAGATAAACATCTAGGTGTTTTAGATATTTTACTGCTGAAACGTGCAAGGATAGGCAACTGCAAATATGGTAAGTAACAAGCATTGGCAAATCCAATAGGTCTCACCTATACAAGAGCTATTGGCTTTGGCAATGTGTTTTGTGATTTTGTACACCAGTGTGGCTGCTGTCCAGAGCGGCTAAAAGTTAGTGCAGTGGAGTATCAGAGTGGAGTGGGGAAGTACAGTGTTGTAGAGTGGATTTTTTGCAGTGTCATGGAGTGGACTAAGGGGAGCAGAGTGTCTTAGACTTGAGTAGAATTCAGTGGTTCAGTGGCAAAGAGCTTCACAGAGTGGGATGGAATAGGGTTGAGAGGTTTGGAGTGGAATGAGGTAGTAGGTTGGATTGGATTGGAGTAGGGTGGGGTGGATTGAGTGGAGTGGGGTGGATTGGTTTGGAATGGGGTGGATTGTGCTTGATTGGAGTTGGGTGGATTGTATTGGAGTGGGGTGGATTAGATTGGATTTGAGTGGGTTGGATTGGATTGGATTGGAGTGGAGTGGGTGGATTGTAATATTGGATTGGAGTGGGTGGACTGGACTGGAGTGGGGTGCATTGGACTACAGAGGGGTAAATTGGATTGGAGGGGTGGATTGGATTGGAGTGGGATGGAATGGATTGGAGTGGTGTGGGCTGGGCTGGATGGATTGGACTTGAGTGGGGTGGACTGAACTGAGATGTGGTGGGGTGGGGTGGATTGGATTGGACTGGGATAGAGAGGGGTGGATTGAATTAGAGTGTGGTGGACTGGAGTGAGTAGGGTGGATTGGAGTGTGATGGGGTAGGGTGGAGTGAGGTGGGTTAGAGTGGGGTGGATTGACTGGAATGGGGTGAATTGGAGTTGGGTAGGTCAGATGGATTAGACTGGAGTGTGGTGGACTAAACTGGGATCGGGTGGGGTTGATTGGATTGCAGTAGAGTGGGGCAGATTGGAGTAGAGTGGGTGGATTGAAATGGGGTGGGGTGGGGTGGATTGGGGTGAGGTAGACTGGAGGGGTGGGTGGGTTGGATTAGAGTGGGGTGGATTTAATTTGGGTGGAATGGGGTAATTTGATTAGAGTGGGGTGGACTGGAGTGAGTAGGATTGGATTGGGGTGAGGTGGATTGGATTGAGTGGGATGCATTGGATTGAGTTGGGTGGATTAAGGCGGGATTGGATTAGCCTTGGGTGGGGTGAATTGGATTGTGTGTGGTGGATTGAATTTGGCTGGATTCGATTGGGAGGTAGGTAGAGTGGATTGGATTACGATTGATTGGATTGGGGTGAGTGGATTAGATTGGGGTGAATTGGATTAGGGTGAGGTGGGGTGGATTGAAGCAGGATGGAGTGAATTTGAGTTGAGTGGATAGGAGTGGATTGGGGTGGATTGGACTGGAGTGGGCTGGATTGGAGAGGGGTGGATTGGATTGAAGTGGGGTGGATCGGATTGGAGTGGAGTGGGTGGCTTGGATTAATTGGAGAGGGTGGAATGGATTGGAGTAGGGTAGATTAAGGTTGTTTGTAGAGGACTAGAGTAGGATAGATTAAAATGGATTGTACTGAGTGGGATGGATTGGGGTGTTTTGAGTAAATTGGATAGGAGTAGGGTGGCATGGGCAGTGGCATAACAAAGACCCCTGCAGCCCCCACTGTGCAGGGGGGCCGAGCTCCAGGGGGTCCCCCTCAGCACAGCACCCTGGCCTGAGAGCTCCTGAGTGGGCAGGGACTGGATCCCCTCCATGTACTTTGCAAGGAGGGGGCTCAAGTTTTGTTATGTCGCTGGGATTGGGTAGCAGGGGACTTGATTGGAGTGGGGTAGATTGGAGAGGTTGGATTGGTTTGATTGGATTGGAGAGGTGTGTGTTGTATTGTAGTAGGGTGGGTTGAACTGGAGTAGAGTGGGTTGGATTGGAGTGGAGTGGGGTGGATCGGACTGGAGTGGGGTGGACTGGAGTGGATTTGGGTAGGGTGGATTGGATTGAGGTGAGGTGAATTTGATTGGATTAGTCTGGATTGGGATGGATTGGATTGGTGTAGGGTGGACTGGTTTGGAGTAAGGTGGAGTGGACTGAACTGGGTTGCAGTGGGGTGGAGAAGGGCTTTTACTCTTAAAAAACAGGCCTATTGTCCATTGGCTTTGTCAAGGATTGCTACACTGGGTGATACTACTTAGAAAATACTTGTTTTCTGTATTGTTTCAGCGCCTATTCTATGTACCCATTTTGCATATTAAAACGGCGACGCACGTCTCTGCCCTTTCAGAGCACATAGATTTCTACAGTTGTTCCCAAACTAGCACCCACGTGTTTCTTCTGCACAGCTGGGCCAGAGCTGAACCCTGCTTGTGCAAACGGAAAGTAAACTTCACGGGTTCTGGGAAGGCTCCACCCCTAGTGAGCAGCGCGAGTGAGCTGAAGGGGAGGGCACCCGAAGTGCCAAGGGTTGAATGAGACTACAGCTGGGCGTCAGATAGTCGCACTGGGAGCTACAGAGAGGCAGGATGCTTGGTGACCTCGCGTCGTTCCTCGGAGTGCCAAAGCATAGCTGGAGCATGGAGTGGTAGCAAAAGCCCAGCCGTGGCAATGCATCTAACGGTATTTACAGCGGTAGAGACTTGTTTCCTGTGGAGCTGCTGGGAAAGGCGACTTTCACCAACGTATGGTGACTGAGAAAATGCCCAGTGGGCTGTCGACTGTTAGGTAAGACTGCCATATTGTACTTACGGAGTAGCTTGCCTAGAGGTCACGAAAATTGAATGACCTCTCAGAATCTTTGAGAATCTTGCCATATATGGACTGAGAGGTAGACGATAGTGCGCTAGGAGACTGCACGTGAGTAAGAAGGCGCTTTTATGTGAAGAGATAGTGGGACAGGCCAGGAGGTCCGTGCGGTCTAGCGCCGTACTCAATCACTGAGTGAGCTTATAAAATGAAGTGGTCCTGCGACCATTTTCAGAAACTTGGTACATTCGAGTCACGAAAAGATTGAAAAGGACTACTTATAAAAAAATAAGCCAAGTGCAAGTCTCAGAAACTCTGTGAACACTCTTGAAAAGTGAAAGTTGTGACTGTGTGCATGCGTCAGGGTTTTTCGAGCATCTTTTCCTGACCCTTCCTACCTGTTTTCTCCCGCTTGTAGTTTAGTTACAGTGACGCTCGCCTTGCTGGTCTTTCGTTTCGGAAAAGGTAGGTGTAAACCCTTCACTTCTGATAATGAACATGCCCTGGGCAGTTGTAGACACCGACTAACGGTTTATGTGTGCTCTTCGAAGGGAGTGAGAGAGGGAGAGCCGAGGAGGCCGCCCAGGAGAGACTGAACTCGACACACAGGAGGCAGCAGCCAGCCAACGACGCCGCCAGCTTTCTGGAAGCCTTCAACGATCTTAACCGGAGCTTGGAGGGGAAGAAGCCGCAGCACCAGGGGGCGCTGCTCCCCTTCACCGGCCTTACACAGAGTGAGTGGAGCATCAAACTGATATTTAAGTTTCTTACAATGTTGTCGGTTGTCTATTTCTCTTTTTGTATGTTTTGGAAAAATATATTCAAACAGGAAATCGTTTAAATATATCTTAATAATTGTTGTCCATTTTCTTTCTATTCTTATTATTTAATACGGAATGATTAGAGAAATTCTTCATTGGTGCACTTTGTTTTTTAACTATTTGATGTACATTTTATATAGTTAATTAGCAATTTATGTTTATATCTGTTTATAAAATTAATACAAAATTGAAACACAAAAACAGAGTGAGTGGAGCGGCAAATTGCGCGCGCTGCTGGCGCTATGCTGTCTGATTTAGGAGTTATAATATGCATACATTAGAATAGGGAGGTACAGATGTGTATCTGCCAACCTTGCAAATCTTCCTGAAAACTTGTGAGGAGGATTTTTGACATAGAAAATACAAGGCCCGTTTCAATGTGGACTTTACCAGCATGTATTTAAAAAAAAAATATATCTAATGAGTCCTTATTATTTACAAATACGGGCTGTAAAACGAGGTTGCTTACACTGCCCCCACCCCTCACCCCATGAAAAAGTTCTGTAACTCGCTGAAAACTGCAAGCTGGATGCCGTATTGACACTCCGAAGGATGTAACTACATGTACAATGCAAACCAAACATTCTACCGATAAAAAAGAATACACAAGTATAATATATAACAAACCGCAAGGTTAACATACAACACGAAACTGAAGAATATTTATAGTGGTATTGTTTATATTTCAAAATGTTAAAACCCGGGAACCCCCAGTGCCTTTCTAAAATAGCACTAGACATAGGGAAATGCACATAGTCTCAGCACTTTACCATAGAACGATAATTATGTCATATTAATATGCATTAGAAATGTTCAGTGGCCTCTATTGCGTTAGTCTGCGGATTATATTCTGAAATAGAGTGGAAAACGGGGTTTAATGAAAATTCCAGTTGACCAATTACAAGTGGTTCTTATTAATACTGTAGCTAGTGCACGGTAATCTGTTGTGATAAAAAAAATGGAGCTGCAGCTTGAAACTGCATTGGCATTTATTGACTTCAGGTGGTATTTTTTTCAAACACTAGAAAGTCCTTGTTCGACAGAACACATATTTAGTCCAATGTTCAAACGTCCTTGTGCTTCACTGGACATAATATTCCTCTAGGGAAAGTAAAAATGCTGAGATGTATCGACATTTCTGATTTAACAGAGTCTTTCCGCTGACTTGTAAGAGACAGAATGTTAGGAAAGATAGTTTCAGAACGGTGATACCAAATGCAAGCTTAGCCTTGAACTTTATGTCAAAATAAGTCAAGCATTTGAAGCTACCCAAAAGTTGTGTGAGCGCTGGGGGTGTTTCCTGATGGCCAGTTGCTAATCCTTAGTAGTTTGTATTTAATCCTAATGTAAACAAAACTGGCTTAACTGAGCAAACACTTGTAACAGGCAGCTAATTTGATTGCGGCAGAGAGCAATAAAACAAGGCCTCTTGGGGAACCCTGGTGGAAGGGCTGGGAGGGGCTGTCAAATGTCACTGTGATGCGAAGCCAGCGCTGCCTTACTAAAGAGGCACATATTTTCTCTGCAGGCAACAAACTGAACAGGCACTGCTGCCAGAATGGGGGCACCTGCATCCTGGGCAGTTTCTGTGCATGCCCAAAACACTTTACGGGGAGGCACTGTGAACACGACGAGCGCAAGAGGTACAAATGTATAGTGCATGTTTCTGCCTAGTTTAACTCTGTGTTTGACATGCGCAATCTGGATTATTTGTTTGTTTATGATTTATCAGATGTATGGGATTACTAAAAACAAGACTGCATACTTCGCAAGAATTATATCATTCAGTGTTAAATTTCAGTGTTTTTAGTAGTTTTTAATGCAATTGTGATTGTTTAGGCGACCTGCGGAGAAGCATAGTGAGAAACGGTCATTAGCAGCTAAATTTTTCGAAGGCCAGAGCGCGTGCCAACCACTGCAAGCTATTTTCCATCATTACTTGTTTTTTTTTCGAGGGGGGGCTGGGAGGATCATACTACATAACTTTTAGTTTTTACAAGCAGGTGTCATAATTGTGTACGTTTTGTAGGATTTTTTTGCATAGATAGTTGCAAATGTTTTCATTTTTGTCTCGCAGGATGTGTGGAGCCAAGATTGAGCATGGAGCCTGGGTGTTCAAAGGCTGTCAGTTGTGTAGGTGCGGCTATGGGAAGCTGCACTGCTTTACTGAAAGTTCACATGACAATTGTGGTAAGAGCTTTCCCCCATGACGTTTCCAAGAAAGTTTTGTTTTAGCTATAAAGCAATAAGCAGGAAGATCCTTTTACTTACAAGTACAATTCGATAACTGATTCATGGCCTTGTTGCTGGCAACGCATGAACACTTAACATTTCCAGAGTCAGTAATTTACTGTTGCAATCGCTAAGTGGGAAAATATGCTTTTGCTTCTTTATTGTCCCACGAACACACCTCTCAAGTGAGCTTTAAACAAGAGAGCAGAGAAAACAGTGCAACCAAAGTGATGCAGGATTTGCTCTTTGCACCCCACGAGGATTCTAAAAATATAGATATCACTTATGTGCTGTCACACATGAAATGTTTCTAATCCCTGAGTTGGACGTAGAGAATGGAAACATAGTAAAATACTTCCAAGGTCCTCCAGTTCTTAGACAACTTCATTGTCAGTTTCATCCTGGATAATGTCCCTGTGTCTCTGAAGTGTGTATGATACCTCCTCTCACAGCACATAAAATAGTACTATTTTGGGAGGCTAAGCTACGGTTTCAGAAGCTCAGCAATGCAGCAATATCATCCAAGAAGGCCTAAGCATTGAAGACGGGCAGATACTAATGTAAATTATAACTTTTTGATATTAAATGTTATTAAAATGCATAGAGTTATGAAAAATGTGTGGATCTGTAGATGTGGGTCTGGTTTCGCTACTTTCCACGTGTGGGTCATTATTTCCATTGTGAGCCTTCCCTGCCTTCGCTTTCACAGCCCCTCGCTCACTGCCATCAGAGCAGCACCCCCATGGAAGATCATCTCTTTTCCTTGTGATCTTTGGGATTGTGGTGGTGTCAGGATTCAGGGAAAATGTACATTACAGTCGTATTTTATGGGTGACTGAAGGGGGTTTTGTGGAGTGGACAGAGGTTCTAGAGGGGGGCATGTGCCTATTGTATGCTGGAGAGGTTTCTGGGACTTACACCAGGGTTTATGTTAGAAAGTATTTACATAACTTGATTTCTTCTTGAAGCAACGAGGGGGAACAGAAGAATGAATGGTGACAACGTAAAAGAGAAGCTGGAAAAGAAGAGAGGGAATGAGTGAATTCGTAATTGGGACGAGGGTATAAGCTGCCATGATGATGTTTGTGTAATATTTTGACCACCTTCTGGATGTTCCTAAGCACTGAGGTGGAAGACATTTGGAGAAAATAAAGAGAGTAGAGCAAAGGAAGGAGGTGTTAGTTGAAAGGGAGCATGGTATTTTACCGTGGTGTTTTATTATGGTGTTTTAGCATGGTTGTATGGTGCTTACAGTACCACTAGGATGCTTTAAAGTGCTAAGAGAAAGTGGAAGAAGCAGGCATGAAAAGAAAAGACAGAGTAGTGAATCAATCAATAAATCAATCAGGAATTTGTAAAGCACACTACTCACCCGTGAGGGTCTCAAGGCGCTGAGAATGGGAGGGGGTGGGGGGGGGTGCTGCTCCTGCTTGAACAGCCAGGTCTTCAGAAGTTTCCAGACGGTAAGGAGGACTTTGGTCTGGCACAGGTGGGTGGGAAGAGTGTTCCACGTTTTAGTGGCGAGGTGCGATAATGATCTACCGTCGTTTGTAGTTCTGCGGACCCGTGGGACGGTTGTGAGGCCAGTGGAGCGGAGATGCCGGGTCAGGGTGTAGAAGTAGAGTCGTCTGTTGAGGCATTCTTGTCCGGTGTTGTGCAGTGCTTTGTGAGCATGGGTGAGAAGTGAAGGTGCCAATAGGATTATATTATGTCCTCAAGGAGGCACAAAGGTAGATACTACAAGACATAGCAATGATTTTGGCTAAAGAATACTATGACTCCTTTAAAAATATTGAGTGGTAGCGAGTATAGCTTGGGACGCAAGGTGGAAATGCCTATAGAACTAAGTTTCAAGCACCCTATAAAAGAATACATTGGGTTCTGTGCACGGAATGCCCTTGGAACGACGAAGATGGGCAAGCTAACCTGCATTCCTTTCACTACTCTAAAGACTGGGGCTTTGGGTGGGGTGGAGTAGCTAAATTTAATTTACTCCTGTTTCACAGAGTTTTGTTTACACTTCACTACCTTCGTGAACTTCATAAACATGGTCACCTTGTAGGAAAAAGTAACTTCACGAAGGTGGTTACTGCTTAGAAAAAAACGAGAGATGAGAGTATCTAATGAAATTATCTGTTTGGCAGAAAACACCAGATAAACCGACTTTAAGCAAGATAATGTACCAACACATTTTTTTGCTGAATATTTCCCTTGCAAACCCCCGTTTTTGTGAGAAGGTTACCCAGTGCAAAGGCGGATAAAGGCCACAGTTCCCAAATTCACGAAATGCAAAAGCTGTGTGCTTGCTTGAATAACTTCTAATTTAAGAACCGTACACCACTTTCCCACACCTGTCATCCTATCATTAAAGTGCCAACCAAGCACAATGACATGCACACTGCATGCTGACCATATACCAACCAGCACCCCATTATCTACCTTTACTGGTAGGGGTTGGTGATGAGTCTTATGGAGACTTCCAAGATGGAAACTGACAATTAGAAGACGGCCTTCAGAGGAACAGGGGGCAAAGTGTGAATACGTGGGGAGCTATATGACCACCTACTAAGACTGAAGGAGGTGGACATTTTAACTGGACTTTGAGGGACAAACATTCTTTAGATCAGACATCACAATGAAAATAAAAGCATGAATACACAGGTAAAAGCTAAAGCCGAGGGTTGCAAGACCTAATCCCTCAGAGGAGCACTTTCTACTTTGGCTTTTCCAATCCTCAGAATTAAACATAAACAGTGCCAAAGTACATTTAGAAATGGTAGTTGTTCCACTATATAAATGTTCACCAGAATAACATAATACAGGAACTTTGCAAGCATCCAGTGCTGACTATAGCTTGTGAGAAGAGGCTGGTGGAGCTCTTCAGTTCCACCCTGTATAGCCCAAGTGCTGTGAGTGAATGGCAATCGTGCTAGGGCCAAAAAACCCTGGCCAATTGGGCCCAAAATGTGTTCCAAATAAGATTTATCTCGGGGCCCCAGAACAGCACAGAACTGTGAAAAAATACAAAGGATTTTCAGGCAGCACAATCTTTTTGTATGTAAAGAACTGAAGTTGGCTTGACAGCGTAGGACAACACTTGTTCCCCGTTTTTTCCTGTACTCTACCTATTTGTGGTATGCTGAGATTTGGCTTTCTTCTTCATAAGTATTTTAGCAATGTGCACTCTATTTTATTGGGCTACAAGGTATTTCTTTTTAAGTGAATGCTCATATTGTACATTGTTGAATTACTGACCATGAAGTGCTGTGATATACTGCATTTACATTATGTATAGGCTGTCAATAGTGTTCAGACTTATACCAGGAGGAATGAAAGAAGCATAGGCATCCTGGTTACTTTATTGGTGATGTTCCTACCACTACAGGCTTCCCAAGGGGCGTAGACAGTCCAACTTACTCAGCCCTCCCTAGACACTACGGGCCATATTTATACTTTTTGACGCACAACTGGGCCAACGCAGTTGTGCGTCAAAAATTTCACAGCCGGCTAACACCATTCCAACTTGCCATGCGGGCGTCTTATTTATGGAATGATGTTAGCCGGCGCTGCGGACTGGTCTGAGTAAAAAAAAATTACTCACACCAGCCAGCGCCGGCGTATGGGAAAATGGGGGTTGTGCGTCAAAAAATGGTGCAAGTTAGGTCTGAGGCTAAAATCAGGCCTCAAACCGGACTTGCGTCATTTTTTTGTGATGCACAATCCCCATTGACATGACTCCTGTCTTAGCAAAGACAGGAGTCATGCCCCCTTGCCCAATGGCCATTCCCAGGGGACTTATATCCCCTGGGCATGGTCATTGGGCATAGTGGCATGTAGGGGGGCCCAAACCAGGCCCCCCTATACCACTTAAAAAAACGTAAAAAAATACGTACCTGAAGTTACCTCTACTTCCGTGGGATGGGTCCCCCCCATCCATGGGTGTCCTCCAGGGGTGGGCGAGGGTGGCAGGGGGTGTCCCTGGGGGCAGGGGAGGGCACTTCTGGACTCCTTCCGAGCCCACAGATCCCTTAACGCCTGCCCTGACCAAGGCGTTAAAAAACAGCGCACATCAGGCTGTGCGCTGTTTTTTAAGGCCCACCCCCTCCTGTGCATCAAAATGACGCTGGGGGATATATAAGGCGCACAGGCCTTAAAGTCATTTTTTGGAAGGGAACACCTACTCGCAAGGCAGTTTCCTGCTTCCAACAAATGATGCACATGGTGGAATATAATAAATATAATAAATATGGGGCACGGTTTGCGCCGAATGTGCGTCAAAATTTTTGACACACATTTGGCGCAAACAGAGTATAAATATGCCCCTGCATTGCAGTAAAACCCTAACGCTAAAGTCTGCCTTATCGAACAGGAAGCGCCTCTGTGTGTGAGTGGAGGCACGGCCGCAAAATTCCAGATAGTCAGTCTGAAGAACTGAGGCAATCTAACTGGAGACACGGAAGAAAAGAAGCGGCTTTATGCTATGTAACGCAGTGTTTTTGCATATTCCAGTATTCATCAGTTTTTGTGGCCTTCTGCCCTTGTGGGTGTCTTGCTTGGTGTGCAGACTGATGTATGCTGCTTGTGGGTTTTCCCTTTGGGGGTTCTTTGTATTTGACCTTTGGGTTCACATCAAATTCCCGAGAATCATCAGTGGGCCTTGTGTTTTAGTTATAGTGTGCAGGGCTGTGCCTTTCTGTCTCAGTTTGTGAAACACTCTATGTCATTCCATCAAGAAATCTTGGCCATTCTTGGTAGTTTTCTCACAGCCTGACAATAGTGCACATATACTAACTTAAAAATTGGACAGGTGTCCTGTGAATCTCTCCCAGTCAGTGCCTAATTTGAACCAGCAGTTGTAGGTGGGACCCCCTCACTTATTTCTGAGGACCAGCACTGTTTTTTGACCATGAGCAAGAGAGAAAAGAACACAAAAGGAGGAAGAGAAAAATGGAAAAGTAGTGACAAAGGGAACAAGAAACTCCAAGAGTGAAATAAAGGGTCAGGGACTGTACAGTGGTGGAATACATAGGCATAAGGTGCATCAAGACTGCGCAGCCTCGATATTTGGCAACCCCAACATTCGTCAGTGACAGCTGTAGGCGTCTAAGACAACCTTTGGCTACTGGCCATTATTTTCCAAATTAAGCACTGCTCCCAGTGGCGTTTTGAAACCCCAGCTTTAACAGCTTAAGCCTTAAGTGAGTGTAGCCACGGTACCCAATGGTCAGGTAATTTGGTTCTCGTAAAAAGCTGCTTAGTAGTGTATTGGCCTCTTCTGTTTGCGGCTTGCAGACAAAAGTTCATATAAGACTCTAGAGTAATAACAAGCCAGGGCTGAGAGGTGGGAGTAAATGGCTGGCAAGTGAATCGGGTTTAGTGAAGGAGTCCAGAAAAAATGAAAATGTCTAAAAATGGCAGAAGGCTGCAAATTGAGTGTGTTGGGAAGAGGAAGGTAAGAAAAATATGCGGTGATAGAAAGATTGATCGCAGAAATTGGAAAGAAAGAAAGGGAGAGGGACATTTCACTCACTTTATGCAGACAAATAAGATTGTATTTTAAATATTCTTGCATGGACTTTATGTCAATGACGAATTATTGGAAAGCAAACAGTTGTATCTAAATACTGCACAGTGATAATGTTTGGCATGCCACCACCATTCACAAATAGTGATGGGCTATTGAAGGGAAGTATGAAACTATCTAAGTAGGATAAAGAGCCCTCCAGAATCCCAAAAAATCACATTGACCTAGACCATTTTGAATTATCTACTGGGTCAGCTTCAACAGGCTGGGATACTCTGAACCTACTAGAACACAAAGTCAATTCCTCTCTGTAGGAAAAGGGATTTTTTGCATGATAACCCCCCAATTTCTGGACTGATGCTGCTGGATTTTTTGATTCTGAAGTGCACTGGGCCCTTCTGACCAGGCACCAATGCATGTGATCTGGATCACTCACAATGTATGTGCAATTGGCTAATCTGTGAGTTTCATATTTAACTTGCCTATTTGTAAATCCCTACTATATGGTACAAAGCTTAGGGAAGAGAAATTGGGTTTCTTGTCTATCAGAGAAACCTGGTTCAAACCATGGTGTAACCCAGCCATTACAGTACCCAATACCAACACAATTGTGTCCAAAGATAGTACAGTGGGCTGGGTTGCCATTATATTTCGTAATAGCTTTCAATGTAGCTCCTTTGACATGGACACCCTCAAGGGAGCAGAAAGCCTTTGTTTCTCCTTCAAAATTAGCACTTCCGAATCCTGTGCTGGCTGTCTTCTTTATTGCCCTCCAGGCTTACGGTCCATGGAAGGGTAGGCATCTAGCCCTCTGGTAGTCGGCTATGCTAATGTTATTATGTTAGGAGACTTTGATCTCCATTTTGATAATCCAGATAACTCTGAGGCCAACTGGCTCTGAGATATCCTAAAAATCTTAGGACTACTGCAACTAATACGTGCTCCGACTCACTTATGGGGCCACACCCTCAATGGAATTTGTACTAACCATCCTAGCCTGACACCTGGTACACCCACTACTCAGTCCTGGATGGATCACTATCTAGTCCTATTTAATATAACTATCATGTCCCCAAACCCTTCCCCTCGCAAAACCCAACCACCATATTTTACTTGCCGGAAATAGGGAGCAATTAATTCAAAGACTATACTGATTTCCCGCCTGTCTATCACTGCCCTGATCCTCAAAGGGAATCTGCTGGTAGAAATCAATTACTTCAATGCACGGATCACTAATTCAGCATTAGATCTTGCACCTCCCATTCTCTCTTGAAACAGCCAGTACTCGACTATTGCAACAGCTTATATGCAGGCTGCGCAAAACAGCTAATTTAAAAACTTCAGTTGGTCCAACACGCAGCAGGCAGAGTGGTTTTACACCTCCCTTAATGGAACTCTGCATCAGCCGCATTAAAAAGACTCCATTGGCTACCTATACATAAAAGAATCTTGTTTAAGGCACTGTTGCTAGTCTTTAGAGCCTTGAAGGCTACAGGCCCGAAATATCTCATGGACAGATTCAGCCACCATGAGACCCTGAGAACACTGAGATCCTCAAGTGAAATTCTGCTGAAGCTCCCCTCCTTCAGATTAAAAAGATGAGGTGGAAAATCCTTTACGGTGATAGGCACCAAAGCGTGGAACCAACTGCTGATTCATCTCTGATTTATAAATATGGATGATGTTTTTAAAAATATCGTACCCAGTGCTAGTAAGTTAAATGTCACCAGTGGACTGCAGCACTTATTGTGCCACCATTGCTGTGAAAATGTGCCTCTAGGTCTGCCATTGAAGCCTAGACGGACAGTTTACAAACGGCCAACTCGACATCCTTCAATATCCCTTTACCCTTGCCAAACCTTCCTGTTTAGGTCACAGCCTACCATACAGCACAGGGTTGCTAAAGACATCTTGGGGACTTTCAGAAAGTTGACCTAGGAATGCATTCAACTTGATCATTACCATTGGCTTTGTGGTTTGTAACTCACACTGTCTAACTTTGCATTTTGCTGGCTTTATCTGTTTTAGGCTTTCCAGGTTCAGTTCATTCTTCCTGTTGCTGAAATGCATGTTTTCAGTATTCCTCCATGAACTTGCTTCCTGCTAACAGGCCTTTAAATCTTGTTTTTATCTCTGTGCATTCAAAGACTGAAGTCAAATATCAGGCACTGTCTTCCAAGAGTGCTTGTTTCATTTCTTTCTCTGACTTCAAAGTGAGAGGATTTATGTGACAATCCTGCGGAATACTGGGGGTAGGAAAGAGTTTTTTTCTAGCACATGACAACGTTTAAATTAACTGTAATTATTTCAGAAAAATATCAGAATTACGAACGAACAAATAAAGCACATTTTTTGTTATTTCTGAAGTGTGTTGGAAACAAATACTTTATTATGAACAAAATGAATCATTAAACTAGTTGATGCAATTCCCAAACATATTTGTCTTTGCACTGTATAGTTTTATTAGTAAACCTGTGTGTCTGTGAAAATGTAATGGTCATTTCAATTGAAAGTATGTTATCTGTAATGGCAGTGTGCTCCTGCACCAATAACACTCCACTATACACCACTACACCCTACTCTGCACCTCTCCACACCATTGCTCTCTATTCTGCACCACTCCACTTTACACCACTCCATGCCACTGCACTCTGCCCCACTCTATTCTATGCTGCTGCACACTACACCACTTCACGCTATGCCTCTCTACTCTACCCTGTATCACTGTACTCCAATGTACTCTTCACCACTCTACTTTATACCACTGCACTCTTCGCCACTGCACTCTACACCACTTCAGTCTAGGCTGCAACATTCTACTCTGCACAACTCTGCTCAATGCCACTCTACTGTATGCCACTCTGCAACACTGCACTCTATGCCACTGCACTTTATGCCCCTGCACTCTACGCCAATCCACTGTATGCCAATCCACTGTATGCCACTCTAATCTACTCTGCACCACTGCACTCTACACCACATTACTCTACGCCATTACACTCTATGACACTCTATGCAACTGCACGCTAATCTGAAACAATCTACTCTCTGCCACTCTACTCAACTCTGCGCCAATTCACTCACTGCACTTTATGCCCGACTACTCTTAACCACTGCACTCTACGCCAGTGCACTCCACACAGCTCCAATCTATGTCACTGCACTCTACTCTGCATCACTGTATTCTATGCCACTGCTCTCAACACCACTGTACACCACTGCACTCTGAAACTCTACTCTGCAACACTGCACTCTCAACCATTGAACTCTATGCCACTGTACTCTGCACTACCCCCAATCTATGCCACTACACTCAACAGCACTATGCTCTACTCTGCATGACTCTACGCCACTGCACTTAATGCCACTGCACTGTATGCCACTCAACTGTATTCTGCACCACTGTTCTCTGCATCACTCAACTCTACGCCATTCTACTCTGCACCACTCTGTCACTCTACTCTGTGCCACTCTATTCTATGCCACTGCACTGTATGCTGCACAACTCTACGCCACTTTACTCTGTACCACTTCACTCTGCGCCACTACACTTTGCCCCACTACACTCTACTATGCACCACTCTAATATACGCCACTACATTCAATGACGCTGCATTGTATGCCGCTGAATTCAATGCCACTGCACTCAATGCTACTGCATTCTATGCCACTATACTCTGCAACACTCTACGCCAATGCACTCTACTCCATGCCACTCTGTTGTATGCCACTCTACATGACTCTACACTATGCCACTCCAATACACAACACTGCTCTTCTCCAATCCACTCTACAACTCTCCATGCCACTCTCCTCTATGCCACCAATGTTTAACCATGCTGAACAGAAGTCACACTGGTCAGCAACATGGCTGAAACACATTGGCAAAGCCAACAGCTCTTGCATAGGCAAGAACTCTTAGCTTTGCCAATGCGTGTTAATATTTGTAAGTATCCCCTGGACAGGCCTTAAGTGCCCATTAGGCTGGTTGCCAGACTGTTAAAAAGAAGGACATGTCGAATTTAAACTTCACATGTCCTGACAGTGAAAACTCAAAATTGATGTTTTCACTGTAGTAAGGCCAGTATTCCTATTGTCTAACATGGAGTTTCACCAGGCCAAGCGCTAAGTGCTAACTTCCATTTGGGACCATCAAATGTAGTATTTCAATGTATCCAATTAATTGCTACATTAAACTTGACTTATTGCTGAAGTCAGATTTAAAAAAAGTAACTTTAGAAAGTCACCACTTTGTTGTCCCAAAGTTCTAGACGCTGTTTCTGATTAACTACAGCAGTTGTCACCAGACAACATGCTGCCCTCCTAACAAGAGTTGTGGAATGCTCTCAGCAATAGAAAACAAAAGCCATGTTGGTAGGAGGAGGGGTGACCTCCTGCAGCACGATGGCTTGAGCATTGTAGCCACAGATGCCCACCTTCAAAGGGGCCATCGCCTATGATAGGCAAATGTGAATCACACTGCAGTCTGCCCTTCCCTCTGTGCAGGTAGACAGGCTGGTGTTTCTTCCAGTGGGGAAATCCATTTCAGAACCAGTTTTCCAGGGGGGTGGATAATTATACTGGATACAGTTCAGGGATGTGCCCATGCTGTGTCATAGGGAAGAAAGGTCCAAACATCTTGGATTGGGCAGAGATGCACTGTGGGTTTGTTTAGAGCCAAGCCCCAGCCAGGAAAATATGTACATTTGGGTAGGGCTGAGCTGTGGGAATAGTAGCCCCATTGGCTAGTGAGTTCTTTCCACCCTCAAGCTCGAAATTGACATAAACGTGGTACCCCTAGATTCCTGCCACAGTACACCACTTGACTTGGAAAGAACAGAAGAAGGAAAATACCTGCATAACATGTGGACCACAAAAGGCTACACCAAGGAAAACTGCACTTGCTGAACCTATTGAGCCAGGACAGGATTTCAGAAAGAGAAGGGCTGGAACTGCCGTTGAACCCATGAAGAGAGACCCCCATGGGCTGAACCTTCTCCCACTCCTGCCAAGGTCTAATGAGTGGACTCCTAAAAGCTTAAAAAGTTGCACCTACAAAGTGCCTAGCTGACCAGTTCGCCCTGGAATTCCCTCCACATTTTGTAGCTGAAAGATCCGGTTCTAACCTTAAAGCGGACCCCCTCAGGTCCTGGATCCTTGGCTGCTGCTGGAGTGGGCTCTTTCTCCCCACAGGACTGCAACTTTCCAACTTAAAGCCAAAGATAACGGTTTCTGATCCCACAGTCTAAAGTCACAGAGTAATGCTACTTGCTGGTTTGTGGGTAACCTTGAATGCTGCTAAGACCTGGCTTCATCAACCTCAACCCCAAACTAAAATCTGGACTCTCAGTACCCCACCGACCTCACCGTTGATTAGAAAAGAAAAACAGAAAGGTTTCTAAGTGCATGTATGTTCTGGCGAAGCCGCACACAGGGATACGTAGTAAAACTCTCCATCTGTAATCTATAATAAGATGTTTTGTGATAGTTCTAAAATGTGTTTCTACTCTGACATGGTGGGTCAGTCACATTCATAATACAACCTCCTGGAGCATCATAAGCTGTAACTGAAAATAGTGAGTAAAATGATTGCTTGTGATTTATTTTCATTGTTTATGGCACTTGTAATGTGTTTGTTTATTCACTGATTTCAGTGCTTTATCAAGCATCAACATGGTGCATTTTGGCTGTTTGAGTGTCGCATGCATATTTAGGTTATGAGAAAAAAGTAAAGGCGTTGCATATGAATGATTACCTTGTGTGCACCAAATCTACACATTTGATCGTGTCAAGGTGTCATTTCAGCATAATACAGTACTGTTTTGGCATAGGTAAGAACAGGTGAACCCGCGTGCAGAGGTGCTGATGGGTCAGCTGTGAATTTCAAAATAGCCCAGAGTTTCCCCATCCCAGAATTACTGTAACAAATGAATCAGATAGGCCCAATATCTCTAATTCTTGGTGAATGGGGTAGTACTGAACTGGTTACCAGTCCTCTTGTAATAAGGCCTTACTGTGGAAAGTGAGAATTTTAGATGGGTGGGAGAATGTGCTTGGTTTGTAGAATTGTTTTGCAGATGTGTTAGGGCTGTGCATCATAGGCAAATGAGCACTATCATTGAGAGCTAGTAGTTAAAATATAAGCAGTGATTTAGAAATATCAGCACATGGTCTTGATGGATTCAACAGTCTGCCCCTTTTTAAAGCCGGTGTCTGGCAATTCTAATGGTACAGTAGTGGAGTAAGCAAGAATGCTTGATTTAGACATCATGAGAGCTTTATAGAAGGTCACTTTGTTTCCACCCTTAGGGGCTTCTTTTTAAAGGGGAGCTTTTTTGAGTAGAGTCCGAACATGTTTTTGAGTCACGTTTACTGGTAGTTTCAGAGTTGAGTTGCCTTTTTAATTTGAATTTTAGACACAAACAAAGCTTTTTTCTCATCGCAAACGGCCCAATTCCCAGAATCTGGGCGTTTGTGATGAGAAAAAAAACATTTTGCGATGTACAGACCTATTTTTGTGATTCGATAATATATTTACTGAATCGCAAAAAGGGTTTGTGAGTCGCAATTAGGAAGGGGAATTCCCTTCCAAATTGCGAGTCGCTCTTCGATGTAGGATTGTTTTGTGACTGTGAATGCAGTCACAAAACAATCGCAGTTCGCACCAATTTCAAATTGGTGCTCGTCCATTCTCAAACAGGAAGAGGTCCCTAGGGGACCCATTCCCCTTTGTGAATGGTAGCGAAAATCATTTATTTCGGAGCAGGCAGTGGTCCCACAGACCACTGCCTGCTCTGAAAAAATGAAAAGAAAACTTTTCATTTTTATTTTTGAAATGCAGCCCATTTTCCTTTAAGGAAAACGGGCTGCGTTTAAAAAAACTGCTTTATTTAAAAGCAGTCACAGACATGGTGGTCTGCTGTCTCCAGCAGGCCACCATCCCTGTGAGGGCGGCCATTCCCAATGGGGTCGCAAATTGCGACCTACCTCATGAATATTTATTAGGTAGGACCTTTGCGACCCCATTGGGAATTGCAAACAGTGTCATTAACACTGTTGTACATCAGGTTTTGCGACTCGCAAATTGTGAGTCGCAAAACCTAATATTCGTACATGTGCCCCTAAGAAACGTGACTCCTAAGAGGACTAGGGGAAATGTAAATCAAGGCACGGTTGCAGGTCAGGCGGATGTTGGCTTTGTAGAAATGTATCTTGCTGTTTGTTTAACTGCGAGCATGCAACTTCTGTATTTTCAATCACACATTTCATCGTTGACCTGCCTATCCTGTTTTATTTTCCCTTGCCCAAGCATGGCCAGACAGGCCTCTTATTCCACCAGGCATTTCCCCGGTGGGCTGTGGCCCTTAGAGACTAGTGCTGAATTGCCAGGGCCCTCCTGGTGCCTCTGCTGCTTTCCCCAGTTCCATGAGATTAATTGCAGCAGACAAAGCGAAGCTTCAAGAGAGGAAGAGAAGGAAGGAGGGGAAGCTAAAGAGAAAGTGACCAGGGAGGGAGAAACGAGAGAGTAGAAAAGGAGGTGGATGGATGGATGGATGGATTATATGACAAGAAGAAGGAAGTTTTAACGGTTTGAACATTTTTGCCTGAGGTGCTTTTCGCTCCCCTATCCAGCCAGCATTTCTGGGTTCCCTATGTATTATGAGGTGGGGTACCCAGGGTGTCAATGTATTTAGTCTTCTACACCCTGCTCACTCTGTTCATGCCAATCGTTTAGGGGGTCACCAGGGACAGCAGTACCCCTAGACTTTCAGGTTTCAGGGATAAAGACACCAACATGAGAAACAGGTTTGCTTGTTTGTACTTTCAAACTATTGCCCTTTACCTATGATTTCATGATCAAATAGAAGACATTTTAATTTCTAAAGGTGTGGCAAGGGTTCAACCCTACAATGTCGTTCGGGCCCAAGAGTGTGTGATGTCACTTTTATTGTCCTAGACATTTTAATGAATCAGCACATCTGATGTGGTATTTTATAAACTATGACATGTCCCTCTTTTGTTGAGTTATTTTTGTTGGCTGGCGTGATTCTGTATCAAAATGTGTGTTCTAACTTGTAATTGCAGAAAAAATTTAATATAAGAACCTTCATATCTCCTTAACCTGTTGGACACTATTCTCAAATTAATTTCTTTAGGGAAAAAACTCACATGACCTTGTGATAGCCGGTAGTTTTAGCGGGGGCAGCTGCAAGCCAAGACAATGGCAAAATAAAGCCAGACCTATTGGTTTTGCCAATGTTTGTTTATCTTTTGTTGTTTTCTTTTTAGCAGTTAACGGCGTGCAATTGTCTTCTGGGTCTCTGTGAGCTTTTAGCTCTAGTCTAGTTTCAATATGACCTGATCTGGTCCAATTACAGATATTCTCTCCACAGAGTCTAAAAGTGTATTTAACAAGCAAGGCCACATCCCAGGAGCATTTGACAGGTGAAGGTATTCACTCCAGATAGTGGCAGATTAATGTCTCCCTGGGTTGATAAGTGCTATCGGCTGCTCCTCATATAAACACTGAGGTAAACTAAAGCCTTTTACCGTGACAGCCATGTCCCTGATGTGCTTGCACATGTGATAGGGCTAAGAGATTGACTGCTCAGTCTACCTCACAGAATGTATTTTAATTTATATCCAGAGACATCCTTTGGCAATGTTCTTGGCATAAAAATAATATAAAGAGAATCGGGCTCCAAAGTTCGAAAATCACCACAGTTGCCACTTACAGACTTGTGTTCGAGTTTACCTGCATCCGCCGTCCATCTGTCAGAAAAATAGTGATAGAATCAGAAAAAATGCAGTTTGAGTGGTTTTTGCAGCGAGACACACAAAAGTGAAGTTTAGTCTCAACAGAAAATACGGTTTTATTGTTCAATGCAGCTAAATGAAAAGGAAAAACAAAAAAATGATTGGCTGAATGCTTGCATTAGTCTTAACCACTGGTAATTACTCCAAGCACATTCCAGTCCACTGTTTTGTTTTGTTGTTTTGGTTTTTTTTGCACATGGTGCCACTCCACGTAAATTGGCTTATACCCACCCTGTTTGGAACAGTCCAGTCTGAACTGCTAGCTGATGTCTCTGGATGGAACAAAGTAGCCTATGACTGGTCTCAGACTCCACATAAAAGCAAACTGTACATAACGGGGAGCGTTTTTTCATTGTGTCTGCACGTGCTGCGCTGATTTTTACACAACGTCTTCTGTGGGGCGTTCAATTTACTAACAAGCACAGTGACTGGCTTTATCTTTCTTCGCTTTTCATTCAGATTCAGGAGAGGATGATGAGAACACATTCAACGAACTTCATTCGAAAGCGACGTCAGTGCGGACTGTTACATCCTACCTCAAACACCTCCCCTTCCTCGCCCTTGCCTACGCTGCCCTGGAGATGTGATGAACCGGAAGGACAACTAAATGGGCTTCAAACGGAAAGACGCTCTGTGGCATCTTATAGGATGCGGACTGGACTGCACACAGGTCTAAAGAGGGGGTTCATGTGAGCCAGTCCAGGACTCTTGCTTCCCATGCTTTAACCGGTGTGATCGGTGAACACTACTTCTTCCAATGGAAGAGTTTAAGAGCCGAGCTCTCTATTTATAATGTATAAATCGATCACCGAAATTCTATATATGTCAATGTTTTTTTGTAGATACGACGTTATTTTAAACAAAGCGCCTGCATCTTCAGGCGATGATACTTGGAGAGTTCTTACATTTGCACTGCACTTTTGCTGAAGAAGCTTTTTCAACATGTTACTTGCTAGCCAGACTCTGCTCAGTCTGCGCCTGAACTTTCCCCTCATGGTGAGAGTTCCTCCAATCTACTATTATTGAATGTACAGGTCTAGAATATGTGTCCGGTTTTTGAGTCAATTGAAGTCTCTGTTTGGAGATTGATGACACGTCAGTGTAGTGTGCTCAGCCTCCGCCTCTTTGAACCCAAGACTCTCCTGAAATTGGCTCAGTTTGCCTCTGCTTGCTCATTACTATCTTCTACTCTCAGCCCCAGGGTTATTTCTAACTTAATTCACTGGTCATGTTCCTTGCTCTTTTCTTTCCTTTTGGGAACTCACATTTTTCTGTTTTTTTTTGCTATAGTTTATTGACAAAGATAACTTGTATAAATATAGTCACTCTTTTTGGATTGGGTAATTGCCCCTTTCCGAGCCTACCTGGCTGACTTTGAGGTGCATCCAATGCGTCTACTGCTTTGTGATGAGAACAGCACTGCAACTCGGTGGTTTTATAACTGTATATCACTGATCTTCCAAAATGTGAACTCTACAGACCCTCTCTTGTTTAAATGGACGTGAATAAAGTGGCATAGAAATCAGAATAGCTCAGTGAGCAGAACGTTCAGTTCCGGATTATCAAATAGGCAAGGTAGGCACCGGCCTATGGGCCCCGCTCCTTTTAGGGGCCCCACGACGATTGTTGGTTGGTAAAATGAAAAACGTATTAGGAGATAATTTGCTAGGGGGGGAAGAAATTTCGACTGCCTAGGGATCTCCACTGGGTTTAATCCGTAACGGAGAACGTTCATCACTGACCAATGCAGTGAGCTGATGGTCACACGTTCTAATGCTGTAATGCATGCTAGGTCGGTAAATTAACCATCATAAATTGTGTCATTTTATCATCTATTCTATACTGTACTTAGAAATGGTTGAATCGCTAAGTAGCAAAGTGATGCTTTGGGTTGTTCCATTGAGAAGAATTTATTGGTAGGTCTACTACATAAAGAATTCAGGTCATAATCAGACAAGTACCTCCAGTACTGCAGACTTCATATTTATGGACATACATGAAGATCCTGTCCCTTCTCCTAGCACACCAATACTTCACCCATGTTCTTTGAAAAGTCCATTGGTGATCCAGCAAAATGCAAATGATAAAGTGGTGATTCTTGCACTCACAAGAATATAGCCTTTGTAACTCCCTGAAAGCTACTCAAAATGCTATAGAAAGGCCTGAAAATTGACATCTTCTGTCGAGTAAGTGCTCATTTCCAATTGGCTGTCATTATTCAATAACAAGGGTAACCAGAATCCGGATAAAACGTCAGTAATAGACCAGAAAGAATATTTAACTGTGGAGAATCAATCCGAAGGGATTTGAAAATACTGGCTGAGCTCTACTGGCTGATACCTGCCATCATATTTTCTTTAGAAAGAAGGTATTTTTTAAACAAAGTTTTTCATTAGTGTTGCCATTAAAAATGACTCAATAATTCTGCTTAATTTAATATCCACTAATCACGCAGTGCATATTATTTCCATGTTTATTATGAATTTGTGCAGTTTAGTGGAACTGTGACTAGAAAGGTTGGAGGCAAGGCTTCGTCAGAACTTGATAGTGGGCTTTAGATCTAAATAAAATGACTGAACTCTTGCATGTATAAGGGATGTGCTTGAAATTAAGCGATTACGAGAATATGGAATATCAATGCACAAGTGGCCCTGGGTCCGGAAGCAGCAGCAAGACGGCTAGGAGGGATATGAGGTGATGTGTGTGTGTTGGGGCGGGCGTGGGGTGGCTTGAGTGTGAATGCACACACCACTTAATCCTGCAGGCCAGACGGGTGGCTTGAAAGCTAAGATGGTCGGTGGTAAGTGTTCAAATGCTACCCCCCCCACCCTAAACCCGCCTGCCTCTACACTACTAAACTGACTGCAGTATGAAAGGGCACTTTAAATAACTGATGCTCATGCCACTGCGTTTGTAGGATACAAACAACAAATATTGGTCTTTAAGTTCAAAAATGTATCTGTTCATACGTGTTAGGGCGACCGTTGTCAGTTTAAAATTGTTAATCAGAGCAAAAGGTATCTAGCGCCTTGGTTTTATCGCACAGCATGTTTCATCGTCCTTCGTGAGAAAAGGGTTTTTCTAATTAAAAAAAAAATACCATACCATTATTGTATAGTTTCTTTTTTGTGCTTTGCACTACCGCTGTTGCGTCAACCGCATACCAGTACCAGTCGGAAATAATTCATAGGTTCTGTTTGAACTTTTCCTCACAAACAACTGGAAAATAGCAGAAAAACGAAAGGAACAACGGAATGCAGGCAAATTGAGGCTGTCTCCTGTGTTATCAGTCTCCAGCTGTTCGCATCAGATAAGAGACGCCCCCTTGCCCTCTCCCACCTCCTCACCTAATCAGGACGGGCCCTCAGCAGAGCAATCACCAGCACTTGGCTGCAGCCTGCTGATGACAAACGTTGCCCTTTACTCCAGTAGCAAAGAAGAGACTTTTCAGGCCACTCAATTTAAACATTCATTAGCCTGGCAGCAATGTCACTGTAAACAGCGGTCCCCGCACCCTTTACTCAACGCCGCCTGCGAAAAGGACGTGAGCATTAGGCACGGATACAATATAAATTGTTATGAGTTACCTAGAGTAGACCACCAGGTCACATGTCCAGCATGGTGAAGGACTGAAGCACATGCAACGTGATTGGCTGACTGCACACCGACTCTCGCGCCTGAGTGCAGCCATCCTCGAACGGTGCCACCCAGGGGCAAACAAACAACACGTCACGCACGTTACCATTATTGATGGGGAATGCTGAAGACAGGGACAGCAGCAGTGGGAAGGAACGCCTATTTTGTTTTTGATCTTTTAGGGTGGCGTGGGAGGAGGCTTAACTTTCAGTTACAGCATGCATGCAACAGAAGATCTGTAAATGTGCGACAACTGTATCTAAGAAATAATTTACCCCTCTGCTTCTTTTCCCACTGAAATTACTGATAGAAGCGCCTCAGGTGATTTTGAAATGTAATTCATTATATTATAATCTTTTTATTTGAATCTTCATACTGAAGAATCTGAGATGAAATGGTCACTTTAAAAATAGCAACGGAACCCCTTCGGAAATTGCATTTTGTTCTACTCCAGAGCTGTGGTGAAACAGATAATACCGGACATCAGATTTTTCAAACCCGAGAGGCATAAACTAGTACATCACCACTCAAATTTAATTCAGACCTTGTGTGTGGGACACATCCATTGCACTGTGGGCCATTTCTGCGTCATATGTAATATGATTTGTTCACAAGCTTTGAATAATACCTGGCGATTTAATACAGGCAGCCCGGTTTCTCTGCATACCAACTGGTGGGTAATTTATTTCATATCTGGTCTGTGTGCTTGTGGAATGGCCTCTGTTGACCTGCGCTTAACTTCTAAGTTCATGTTTGTAAACCACTCTGGGTGTGGATTTTAGTCTCAGAATTGTGGGTATGTTTTGCTCTGTAGAGGAAGTGCGCCACCTAGTGGCAAGAGGTCAAGTTAAGGAGTATTGTGAATAGCAAAGGATCAATTAATAATATGACATAAAATATGCAATAAAATGCGTTGGAATAGAGGGCAGTTTGAGTGCTCTGACATAACGTACAGAGTGCCATTTCATTGTTATACACAGTTTACCTCATAATTTGGCCTTGAAAAATTGAATTAATTACTCAATATCTTTTCATAGTTTGCCCAGAACTGTTTTTTAACGGGCAGTTTTATTCAGAATTGTTTTTTTTTTTTATTAAAGAGTAGCATCCATACCTGTGTGTGAAACTTGTGTAATCTTGTTTTTCTTCCCATTTTGGGGCTTATCTATAGATATATTTAGTTGTCCGTCAATCACATTTTTTTCTACAATACATTGAGTGGACTTAAAATAAACCTTTTTTTTCCAAAATTGGGTGGTTTTCTTGTCTATCTCAGTTCCCTTCTTGGATGGCGGTCTTAGCGTTATCTTGGTCTCAGCCTTAAGCATTTTTTATATCCATTTTGATTGGATGTGTTGCATCCTTCCACTACTGGCATGATGCAATTTATTTTACTTTTCTCTTACCCCCACCCTGTTTTAGCTTTTATTTATGTATGTTTGCAGACTGAACTGGGCCACTCATTTGTTCCCATTAGAGTGCAGATTAATATAGGAATGTTGCAAACCTCGCTTTGAGACAAGCTAGTGAAATGGTTCAACCACTATTGTTAATATTTATTAAAAATCCAATTCAATTATAAAGTTCGATTTTTAGGAAAATAAACTATTAGAGTGTTACATTTTCCATGCCAGAAGCTTCTGGATGTTAATTTTTTTAGCCTGTCAGCAGCCTCCCCTGCCAGTGTCTGATTTTAATTCAGTGTGAAGACTGCTCTCAGAGCAGAGACAATGGCTAAGGGTTGATGTCAGGATGGTCTAGGGATGAGGCATGTGACACTTGTCAGCCTAGGGGGAGCAGCTAGGAGGCTTCAGGATTTTAATTTAATTGCGATGGACATTTACAGTCAAGTGTAAAGGGGAGCCTGAGGAAGGCGAGACTTGGATCATTATGCCCTCTGTAGCAGATTAGGCACCAGCCCAGTGGGAGGTGTAGCTGGTTCTAGAACCAGTTTGAAGTAGCTGAGGATGAGGGCGGTGCTCATTTCTCTAAACACGCCTCTGGCTTCCACCTAGGCTCCCTTCATGGGCAAAAGGCCTCTGCTATCTCGGATTTCCCCGAGAATAGTGACCTAAGTGATAGTTTGCAAGAAGGCAAACATGATGTGCTGAAAAAGTTGGAAGGATTGCCCCCAGGAACTTTTTCCTCATTTGTTAGGAAGTATTCAGGAGTCTCATGCACACACTGGCTAGTGAAGCCTACTAAGCTGGCACCTTACCCACAGCTCAACAGAACACTTTCTAGACCTGCTAAAAAATTGAAGAGGGCTCAATCTGCTATCTGAAAACTTAGAGGAGGCCTGAAGGGCTGGGCCTGCTCTCAATTGTACCAAAACAAAGAAGTGGACTCTAATGGTTGTGTGTCACTACTGGGATACCAAATGTAGCAAGGGGCCCTTTTCCTTGCATGGCCAGTTACAACTGGAACAGAACTAGAACCAGCAGTGGGCTCTGCTGGAGTGAATTTTGGCCCCTAAGGCTGTACCTGAACCCCTGGAAATTTTAGTGATACTCAGAAGGACATATTCTAAAATCTCTGAAAAATGTGAACTTATAGAGTTCCAGGGAACAAGTACCAATCAATCAAGTCAATCTGCCCAAGGTGTGATCTTCTGGTTAGTCCTGCTCAGAGCTTTTTGCTGCCTGAAATCCAGTTCAGCAGACCCTCACTGTAAGCCTATAGAACATCGGTTCAACCCTTTCGGATACAGCATGCTGCCTTGTCCCACTGAAAGAATCAGCGATCCAAAAAAAGAGACTAGGGGACTGATTGAGAGTTTGGTGGATGGGTTACTCTGTCATAAATGTGACGGATATCCCACTTGCCGTATGACGTTTTCCGTAGGCTATTATGGAATCATAATACAGCTGACAGGATATCCGTCACGTTTGTGACAGAGTAACCTCAAACTGTTAATTCAGGCCCTATGCCTGAAAGTCAAAATCATGAGTGGGCAAAGGCACCAAAAGTATCCAGCCTGTAAGAGGATTTCCATGGACATGATATTTGACATTGCCAGCTCAGAGTTTTTCCAGCCAAAACCAATCACTTCAGTGAGACCTCTCTCAATGCCTATTTGATTTAGGAGGGGCTTTGCCAGGTAAAACCTGTTGTTGTGCCCTACTGGAGGTTTTTGACTTCCATGTCAGAGACTAAGGGCCTCATTATGAGTCTGGCAGTCTCAAGACTGCTAGACTTGTGGTGGTGGTCGGACCACCACACTCCTGGCAGTCGGACTGCCAGTGGACCGCCTCTGCGAACTGGTTGCTGAAGGGGTGGTGGCGGTCGGAGTCATGGTCAGCCATGGCGGAGCTGAGTTTAGCACTGCCGTGCTAATCACAAGTCCTCTTTCCATCAGCCTTTTCATAGTGGGGACCCTGCCATGAAAAGGCTGGTGGAAAACCAGTGCTGGGAGTTGCAGGAGGGTCCCTGCACTGACCACGACCATATGGCAGACAGTGTGTAGTCCGAGAGTGCTGGGAGCACCCTATGTGCGACAGCATTGGCCTCAGCTCCATGAGGAGCCAAGGCTAATTCCTCCGCACTGTTTCTACTGGGCTGACCATCAGAAAACTCAGATTTCTGAGGTTTCTGCCAGTGAGCCCAGTGGAAACATTGTAGTAGGGCCAGGGGAGAGACCGCTAACTACGCAGCAGACTCTTCCCCATGGGGCTGTCGGGTCATCAGTCGGCCCACCAACTTTGTATTGAGGCCTTAAGTCAGAAAGTAAAAGCTTTGACCTGGATTAACCTGCCTGATGTATGTGACCCATACTCCATTGCGGTCAGATTCAAATCATGCCTAGGTCCCGGTCACACTGCCTTACATTTTCTTGGAGCTTTTTCCTCTTAAATCTTCAAAAAATCATATCTCTGGTTGTCTTTATTGATTTTTGTCATTTTGTTATTACATTTGTTCTCTGTATTTGCAAATTGAAGTGGAATTATTGTTGTGTTTTTGCCTTTTTAATTGTTTTGGTACATCTAACTGATTTACACATTTTCTCTAAGTTAAGTCTATCTAGTGTGTGTCATAGCAACAACAGTTCAGCTCAAGTTCAAATTACTGAAACCTTTTGTTAGTGTAACAAGTTGGTGACTTTATTACTTGCAGTAGACTACCATCCATTCCAATTAGTTCACTTTCTGGCAATTACACTCATTCAAATCACACTATACAGGTGATCGGTGGACATTTTATAACTATACTATAAAGGCAACCAGTCCTGTGCTACAGTGCCATGCACATGGAAGAAGGCACAATACACATTCTCCACTCTACTCAGATGAATCACGTCCTTGAACTTGTATGGCTTACTAGCAACCAGCCAAACATATTCAATTCAGTTGATCGCAATTAGGTACAGTCCTAGGCATGTAAGGGAAGGGTGCCCACATTTGTGACAAGTCTCTCATTGTGAGTCTGTTTCCATACCCTACCCAAACAACTCTTTAACCTGCAGTTGCTAATCTTGTGCTGACTGACTGGGACCCTATCCTGGAAATTCAAGGACACCACAGGTGGTCCATATGGTGCACCTGAAGGAATCTAGAAATTTGCTTACATGACTTGAAGGAGGCAGGTCTCATCAGTGGCAGGAGCTGGTACCGGATGAACCTCTGCAGTTCTGCCAGTTATTTTGCCTTCTGTCTGGTCTTCTTCTCTGAAGGGGACTGTTCACTCAGGTTCCTCATCTGCCTCAAGCTCTACATGTGCTGTTGCAAGCTCCTCTTATGCTGTGCCAGCGTTAGGGAGTTGGCCTCAGTTAGTGCTTCCCCCCTCCATTGCCTTCATCAATTCGGTGATATCTTGCTTACCCTCACTCTGGTGTGGCACAGAAGCCATGCACCCTTCACCCACTTCAATATCTGGTCCAAGCAGTTGTGACCAAACTGGCACATGAATTATTAAAGTCCATTCTAGACTTGATAGCACTAAATAGTCCTGTGTACATTTCAAACATCTGGTATCAGGACCCGTGGTATCTGCTGTACTACATGACAACAAATAAAATGCACTGGCAATAGAATTTCTCATTGGAAAAATGACACTCTAAAAACATGTGTTTGTGGAACCTCTCTCAGGTTTAACTGGCATGTATACACTTGATCCCAGCGCATCGCCTCTATAGACTCCCTGATCCTTGCACTCTCTGTTGGTCCTCACAAACTACGAGTCACATCAAAAGCTAACTCTCTCCATGACACTTAGCCCAGAGATGAGCACCTGCAGTCGTTTCACAAATGCTACCTCATCCAAGCGACGTGTCTGGCCAACATATGACTATCTCATCAGCATATTCTTGCTATAAACCATTAATTCCTACTACGTGCACTAAGAATCTGCTTAGGTCGTGTTGGCACTAATTTGCACAGGAGCTAGTACACTTCCTTGTGCATGTGTTAAACATTTTGTAGGGACATAATATGTTTCATGCAAATCCAATTGCGTACATTCTGATTCCAGGTTTATAAAACATTTCTCTTGTTTAAAAAGAAAGACTCACAAGGACGCAAGGTACGATAACTTTATTTACAACACCTCTATCACAACAAGTCAAATACAAGGAAAATATAATCACATCTGTCTAGGAAGCCATTTACAATTCTTTTGGGGTATTCAAATATATGTTCTGTAACTCACTCTCTCTGCCATATTGGCTGGCACACATTATTGAGGTAACCTTTCCCCTTCCACTTCAGCCTGGACACAGACACCCCAGTGCTTCCCCAGAAGTGTGTTACACCTAGAGTGGAAAGGTAATCTGTGACACCCCATCTAATCTACATGCAGCTGTGAGAAAATGTCCCACTAAGCCCTGCTGGGCACTCCTACATTTTGGACTATGCCATGATCCATAGCAGGAACAGTCACAGGCATGTGGCAGTGGGCCAAGATCTGTGCGAAAGATCCCCCCTACTTGTTGTATGTGTCACCAGTGCCTAGTAACTCACCCACAGGGTTGTCATGTTGCCTGCTTACCGCCCACTAGTGCAACAACTCCTCTCCATCTTTCTGCATCTTCTGTGCCTGCATGACCCTCATCACTCAGCAAGGAATTGTGCCTTGTCTCCCAGGCCTTGTAGCTGTTTGGGTCTGGTCCTTCCTGTCCGACTGGAGACCCTGGACTAAAAGGATACTGGGTACATTAATGGATGATATCTGGTTCTTACCATTTATGCCAAGCATGGCACAGAAGAAGCCCTGCAGATTAAGTGCTGCTTAGTGACCAGTGCTTGCCTCAAATCAAGACTGAACCAATGCCTACTGGAAAATTACACTCATGACATACACTTGCATATACGTGCCATCAGCCAATCGGACAACAGTACTACTACCACTTCTATAATACATCATCAGCCTTCCTTGCTAGAGGATATACATTGTTTGCTTTCTCCCAGGCCTCCAAGCACGTTGTGTGACGTTGCACTGCTGTTAAGGCACATGCTGCAGTACTCATGCTTCCATATGTACACTCACACATAGCTGGAAGGAAGGTGGTAGTACATATATTTAGCTGCAATATCAATTTACCAGTGGCGGGTGGTGATGTTGGAAAGTGGTGGGGCTTAAAATTAAAGCATGACTTTGCATGAGTGAGTGAGTGCAGCTAGTGAGCATACTTATCCTCAAGAGCGCTCAAGGAAGGGATCTCCCCAAAAGATTTTTTCTCAAAGGAGGGTCAAATAGTGCTTTTTTTCAGCACAATGTCTTAAAATAAAATGACCAAAAGCAATAATTTTCAGGGGCATTTCTAAAGAAACAATTTTTCATGACGTATGCCCTTCGTGCCCTCTCTGATAATGGTCTTTGTGCAGGCAACAGGTGCCTCAGAAAAAATATAACAATAATTAGACTAGAGAAATAATAACACCAGCGTAGAGAGGGTTAGGAGTGAGGTGATGTGGAAGTTAAATGGCGAGGGCAGGAAAGACAAGTGGGGTGGAAGAAAAAGCCAAGTCAGAAGTGAGGGAGGTGAGTTGCACAAAACAGAGACAGCGAAGAGTAAGGCCGCACTTCAAACCATTGTGTGGCCTCTTGGCAACTATCCCTAAATATAGAAGTTTTGGGCAACACAATTTCTTTGTTAGGGTAGCAAATTAATTACACTGGCCAACAGGTTACCACAAATTCTAAACAGTCTTCTTTATTTGAGGTAGCAGTAAAACTGGTAGTTGATTGAATATTTGCAGCAGCAGAAAGAGGTTGAGTACAACATCAAATAATTTATGCTGCCTTAGCTTTACTAGTAAACCTCTACTAGTACCCTCCTTCAAAATTATCTTCAGAGATTAAAGAGTTCCTCTATAGGAGCAGTTGCTCCTCGTGACATTTCTTTTTTGTGGAAGAATTTAGGGCCACTTGTACGAATGTTAAGTTTTGTGACCTGCAAATTGCGAGCCATATTGACTCGCAATTTGCAAGTTGCAAAACCTAATGTACAATAGTGTCAATGACACTGTTTGCGTTTCCCAATGGGGTCGCAAATGATCTACCTCATAAATATACATGAGTTAGGTCTCAATTTGTGACCCCATTGGGAATGGCTGCCCTCACAGGGATGGTGGCCTGCTGGGGACAGCAGACCACCATGTCTGTGACTGCTTTTAAATAAAGCAGTTTTTTATGGCCGAGCACAAAGTGCTCCGTCCATTCTGTAATCTCTCCTTTGGCTTGAAACCACGCCCATGCCACGTCAGTCACTTACATTGGTTCATGGGCTTGCCTTTTAAAATCTGCTTACTTTCATTTGTGAAAGGCATGCATACGTCATGCCTTTTCCGGTGTTTAGCCCAACTACACAGCACCGGTAAAGTCCCAAAAACATACGAGGCTCGATGTTCTCAGCCTGGTATCAGGACTACTTTATCTGTTTATTTTCCATGCAGCGCAATCGCGCTGCATTTTTTTTTGCTTGAGAATGTCAATAGTTCTAACTCAAACAAATGTGAGACCCGTTACATTGAAAATGCTTGTTGTTAATGCATCCCGTTTTTCTTAAAGGAAAACCGGATGCATTTCAAAAACAAAAATGAAAAGTTTTCTTTTCATTTTTTCAGAGCAGGCAGGCCTGCTCTGAAAAAATATTTTCGCTACCATTCACCAAAGGGGAAGGGGCCCCAGGGGGACTCCTTCCCGTTTGGAAATGGGTTAGCACCAATTTGAAACTGATGCTAACTGCGATTGTTTTGTGACCCCATTCACGGTTACAAAACAATCCTACATCACTCTGCGACTCGCAATTAGGAAGGGAACGCCCCTTCCTAATTACGACTCACAAACCTATTTTGCTATTCGATAAATAGATTACCAAATGGCAAAATAGGGTCTGTACATACCAACATTTTTTCTTTTTTTTTCCTGTTGCAAATGGCCCGATTCTGCAAATCGGGGCTGCTTGCGACAAGAAAAATGGTACCTACATCTGGCCCTTGGTGCTTTATTGATACCTGAAACAAATACTCCAGGAACACACAAATTAGGCAAAGGTGGACTCGGGTGGAATAAATCATGGTTAGATTTAATCAACAAGTACATATGCATAATTGTTTTTAAGCTCAGACTCCAAATTTAGACAGTAAGTTGGTCCAATAAACTTTATTGGCCCCAAACAGGCCATATGTTAAGATAGCCTAAAGTGTTGCTCCCATCAGGTCTCAAAATATAACTGAGTAAGGCTTTATGGTTAATGAACTTGATGTAGAGATCTGGGTGTGTCTGAGCGGTAGATCGCCCATTTGAAAACAATGAAATACCTTGTAATGTTAATATTCTTACTATACATTAACTTAGTGCAACCAGCAGGTCATACGTTTATATGCTAGTGCAAAAGCTTAGTGAGTCGGTGCAGTATTTACTGAGGTGCTTAAGTTACCAGCATTGTACAGGTACAAATTCTGCTATAAAATGGGCTATGTTAGTGTGTTCATGGGCCTGGCAAAGATGTTTGTAATCTGCGAAAACACAGTCTGTGTCAGTTGTAAAGCACTTTTGTGTGCTTTGGAAGTTGCATATTATGTAACTGCTAATAATAAAATGTGGATTCTGCTTTTCACCCACGCTCTAATCTCCTCCTCCAGGATAAAGCTTTCATTATTCTTTGATTTCAGAAAGAGACACACTTCTAGTGACTTCCATAGTTTACTACTGGAAATTCTGGGATCAATCTCTGCTTTCCCTCTTGATCCACATGTGTTATCCTATGCAAATCATTTATTTTACAGATTATTCTTTTTGTCCATTATCGCACGAGAGCATCTTCCAATACATGTCTGTTTGAGATGTGTGTTGTACAATATGAACACAGAACTCTCGTGTGTTTCAATTCATTATAAAATGTTGATCACATGATGTTCTTTCTACCTGACAGGTGGCAATTTGAACATAGAACTTCACTGGCTCAACCTGCCAGTCCCCCATCCAAAGCCTACTCCTTCACATTCAAAGCTGTGACCTGCAGCACACCGTCCTAGCTAGCAAGATTAATATTTCCACCAGAGTTTGCAACGCCTGCAACAGGGACTTTGCCAAATTTGAGATCAAGAAAAGCAAGCAGAGGCAGACCACAAGGCAAACAATTTTTTGACCCGACTGCGAGCTGGAAGGCCGTCAGTGCAAGGTCTTTCCCGCCCCATTTAGAGAAAGGTTCGTTATTTCGGAGAACATTTTCTCTGCCAGCGACTAGGCCCATTGCATTTGGACGAAGGACAGTTGATGAAGAATAACGAACATTTTGAGTTAGTAATTGGAAGGTTCACAACACACTTCCCTTGCCTCCACATCCCCTCTTCTTATTTCCCAGACTGTTGTTTCTCCAGCTCTCTCCATCCGCTGATACTGCTCCGCACACTCAAAAGACTCCATAAAGCATCCACAGATGAAAGAAGGAAAGGGGGAATAACAGAAGAAACGGGATGAATTTGGGTCTCGCTCTTTTTCTCAGTAACAGCCGCACCGCACACACCTTCTGTATGGGCAGCTCTTTAGTGGCTGACAAGTTCTTGGTCATTATTACAATTTTACATAATCCAGGAGGAGCTCGAGGCCCTGGTCAGGAAAAGGTTTCTTGCATTATTTATTCATTTCAAGTCAAAACAAAAGGTATTCAGTTAGAAGGTAGTTAGTTAAAAAGGGTATTGTGTCGAGAAGGAACTGAGCTTTTGAGTGAGAAGCTGTCACATTGCCAGTGCTTCTCAATCCCGCAAATATACGAGTGGTTTATTTTTCTGAGCATGAGGTGGGGGTTAAGACTTTAGTGAAAATGTATTCGGTGGAATGGCTTAGTTGCTAATTCTACTGCTGCCTTGTCTCTGGTTTGAGTTCCAGCAGCAGGCCTGCAATTCAGTTTCCGCCCTGGTTCCAGCCTCTCGCAGACAGACCAACCTAAATGGTTATGTCTGTTTGCTTACCTAGTGTGTACCACATAAGGAATTTGCTTCTAGGCGTGTTTGAGAGAGGCAACTGGATTTGGATTTGTGCATGAAGGCTGAAGTGTAATGTGCTCGCTCACCCACCGCTAGCCTGCACCGCGCGCCACTCCTCCCAGCGGCGGCTTTGGAGGGTCACGCAATGGACTGACAACTGCACTGCTTTCCCAAACTCCACAGACCAATCTGTCCTGCAGAGGCTGCCCAGCTGGATTGGTAGTGGAGGGCTCTGTGACAGTGCTTAATTTGTAAATAAAAAGGTGCCGGTGCCCAAAGCCCTCCCCTGAAACACGCGGCTGCTGCAGTTAAATGCACGAGCACAGAATACTGAGGCGCCGTAATCCTGAAGCCATCTTGGGCCTCTTCAATCATTATAAAGCCACTCACTGCCCCTTCAGCTCACTCTTGCAGCTTTCTGCTTTCTCCCTTTGTGACGCTTTTTCGTTTTTCTCTTTCTCCGTCTTTCCCATATGTGTCTTTTGCTCGCAGTAAATGCCTGAGGAGGAAGAATAAGCCCTGGCCCTCAAAAATAAGTACCAGTGCTCAGCACCGGAAACAACAAGCACAAATTAGGCACTGCTCTGTGAACTGAGTTCTCTGCAGTCCATCATACAAACTCGAGCTGATACACTGCACAGAATCCAGTACTCAGCTTCCTTGATGCAGCCTCTGAACCCACCCTTCCCTAACTAGCCACTGAGTGGGGTGGGGTGAGTGAGGCTCCCTGACCCCACTCCAGTCTGTGATGAGTTCGGCAAGGGTGGAGTAGCATGACACCACTCTTTGAATGATGTGAAGCCCCTGACACCGAAGAGCTTTACCATCAAGTTGGAGCTCAGCCCGGGAAGCTAGCGCTTTGCTGGGCTGATGACCTCACAGGCATAAGATCTGTGGCATCGTCAGTCTGGCTCTTTGATCAAGGTCAGCCCAAAGCCAGGCTGTGCAGAGTGGGCATGCGTGTCATCCACAGACTTTGTGACTGGAACAGATGGTGAGTGCTGTGCATGGGAGAGTGTGTGTGAGAGCGAAGTTCTGTGGTTTAGAGTGACTGAAACGATGAATGATATTGTAAGTATGAGTATGTGTCCTTTTTTAAAATCCTCAAATCAAAAACGGGTGGTGCCTATTGGTCGAAGTGTATTAAAAAAAGTATGGGAACTGTGATGCCTCATGCAAAGGGGGCAGGGTGAATGAACGTGGGAACGTGATCAAAGGCATGGTTAAAAAAATAGTCTGTAACTTTATTTGGTCTTTCGCCTTCAGATAATTACATATTAAATAACACACAGCTTAAATGAAAATCATATGTACGTTATGTTAACCCATAGGAAATACACTATTATAAATTATAAAACCTATAATAATGAATGCACTGCAACAGAGAGCCAGAGAATTGAGTCCTGATTGGTGCAGTGGAGAATAATGACTTGTGTATGTGTAGTGTTACAAAGTCCCAGTCTGTGACAGAAGGCACTGTAAACATGCAGGTCATTGTTTTAAAATTACATTGCACACAGTATAAGATAGGTTGCTAAAAAATGCGCAAAAAAAGGTTTAAGGCAAAAAAGTGCTTCCAGAATAGAGATGTTTGTTATATCCAGACTGTACATAGTGCAAATTTGCTTTACAACTATTTTTAAAAAGCACACCTTCACACTTTAGCTGCTAGCTCCCTTACAATACCTCTCAAAAAGAATAAATGTGTATCATAGGAAGCTTCAAGTGATTCCACCAATTAAAGCCAAAATCTGCTTCCAAGCAACATTTACAGATTTACCAGTTGTGCATATTTACATTTCTTTCAAGGAAGTAGGCACCCTGGCAAGAAGGCTTGTTTAGCTGTCTGTCCGCCTAAGCTGTTAGAGCAAGGAAAGCCTCCCTGCCTTACACTTCAGCTAAAGCATTTCAACTGTTGGAATTAACCATCTCGGGATGGGTGTCTTTTTTTTTTTTTTTACAAAATTAGGGGGACTATTTCATGCCCCTCGGATCCCTCCTACTTCAACAACTGGTGGCACTCCAATGCCCACTATAGAAAGTCCCTGCAATTTACTTATTTTACAACTGTTGTATTTTTCATTTTTAGAACTGGCTCTATTTTTATAAGTGGCAAAAACAGAAACAGCATGGGGCCCTTCAAGACCCTTTTTGAGTTACTGAGCTTCAATCCATGACCTTGAGGCAGTTTTAAACTGCAAATTCGACTTGTCAAAGTAAATCATTTTTACAGGCTTAAACCTTCTTCACAAATATTAATGTCACCCCTAAGTAGGTCGTATTGCCAATAAATTCTATATGTAGGATTTTCAAATGTAGAATTGGTAGAAATCAACGCTAAACATGTCCATACAGTTAAATATGTCTAAAATCCATTTTAATTGTAGCGCGGCTGACTGCTGCTATCAGTTATCTTTGGGCTACATTGTTAGATTTATTACACTGTTAGATTTATTTTTTACTGCTAGATTTATTAAGAGGAAAATTCGGACTGGTAGCAGATAGAAAAATACTTCTTCAATTCATGTTAATTGTAATTTAAATTCCTCCTAAATGGGAAAGTCAGATTTCAAATAATTTTGGAAATGTCCCTTTTAAAAAGTTGGCATTTTCTTGCCTAACGTTTCTTGGACCCTCCTGTGAGTTGCAAGCTGCCTGGGTTAGTGATGACTCTCCCACTGAGAAATGTATTTTGGGGCCAGACAGGAGACAAAGGGGCCTGGGTGTACAGGGGAGTGGGCCTTCCTGATAGGATGGCTGGGAATAGCCGTGCAATGCCCTGATTATACTTCAGAGGAACCTTCTTCCAAAACACACACAGGAACCTGACACCAGGCCTGCCCCTATCTTTGTTTCAGAAGCCAGGCTGCAAACAAACTCAGGGGAAAGGGAGGAACTGATCAGAGCCAGTTTTAGGGCCAGACAAACAAATGTCCTCCATCCATAGGCTTGCACCTGTCATAAAAGTGACACTCCCAAAACGTAAGTGGAGAGCAAGACTCTGGACCAGGACGGCGACGGTGGCAACACCATGGACAGCTACAAAGACAAGCCATCTGATGCCCTGATGGACTAAGAAGTCTGTCTGCAGCTGATCCTGGAGTAAATGGGTCTCTCAAGGGCCAGTGATGCTGCCTCCTTACACCCTCATTGGGATCAGCAGGGAGAAGACCCGGACGTCTTTGCATAGCAAGAGAAGGGGCACCTCAGGAAGGAAGCAAAGGTGAAAACTGGTGTACAATGCTAGTGAAGCCAGAAGGTGAGGTGAAACTGCTCCATGTGTCTAGGGGTACTTTAATGCCTGAGGTTTGGCATTTTAACGATCCTGACCTTTGACCTCTTTCGAAAACCAGCAAGCATGAGGTTCCACCGCAACTCCTTTTTATATTACCTCATGGAAGGCCAAACTCCTGTATGGGTGACACAACACTTCTTTACTAAATTGACGAGAGACCTGATATGCTTGAGGCCTCCTCCCCAGACTCTGCATCCGAAACCAAAACTACTGCATCCAAAAACAGTCATTGGTTGCTTGTGTTTCAGTTAAGGGAGGATCTGCCCTGGCAGTTCAGACTGGACTGTTCTCAATGGAGCAGGGACAACACTTATTTGCATATGGCTGGGTCTAAACTAATGTGGTCTGAAGTGCAAAATAACAATGGACTGGAATGCGGCCCTAGTAATTACCAGTGGGTGAGATTAATTCAAACATTCCATCCATCACTTCTTTGAGTACAAAGGGAAATCCATACACATGTTGCTTAGGCTACACAAGTGTAGTGATGTAAGTGCCAGTCTCTATATTGTGCCATATTGCATGTTTGCTCACAACTCTAGCCTTTTGCAGTTCTCAATTCCATAATGGTGTTCTCCTACAGAGAAAGCCAGCTTTACCTATTGTCACTACAATTGGGACCTCACTCATGAAGCTGTCACTGATAGTTTAATTTTACAGTCTGTTACTAACCAGCCAACTCCTCCTGAGGCCTCCGGAGAAAACAACAAACAAATAGGAGAGTGGTCAAAATGCTTCTCAGGCCCAAAGCAAAACTCTCCACCCAAACAAGGACAACCGCACACCCGCACTAGTTCGAAGGTCTACAGCTGAGTCTGGAGCGTGCACTGTAGAATTTCCATGCAGTGACAGGGGTCACTGGGTCTTCAAGGCACTCAACAGCACAATCTGTCAGTCCCTGGAGGCTCTCAGGCTAATGCCTCACACGAAACTCAGATCTTCTTAACCATGCAATTTGGTTCTGCTTTCTACAGCACTAGATGCGAAATGTCAGGAACACAATCAGGGGCATGTTTGTAAACAAGGACTGCAATCTTGAAGGGGCACTGAATTCTGGGGCACCCTGGACCCCCTTTTGAGTCACTTTCATTTGTGCAATTTTGTTCTTTTTCCAAACACCCTGCTGATCATTCCCAGAGAATGGGCAGAGGTAATCCTCGAGGTTCAGTGAGTGCAAATAGTGGCACACTAAGTGGTAGATGCTGCCATAGTCTCCGGGCAATGCTGCAGCTATGGTGTAGGTATGGTGTCGCTAAAATGAGTCACTCATCCTACTTCCTGTGGACAGCTCTATTCTAGTCAGCTATGGCCAGGTTTCCCTTCAGGGCAGACTCTTTTTCTAGGAATATGTCCAGCACATCTCTGAGTTGACCAGACAGAATCCTATTTCAAGCACACCCACAGCTCCTCCAGAAGATTGTTGCAGACTCCTTCAAGTGATGTACCCTCACCTAATGCAAGCTGGCTGTCAATGATACGAACATTAGACCTCATAATATTACTCAAACACCCTATAAAGGTGTCTCCTACACTAGTAATTGAGACGTTCTGGAACACTGACTGACAGCTTTCATCATTCCCTCAAATGTCTTTCTCAGACATGGTTAGAATGCTCATGTGCCACCCAGGAACCAGTTCGAGGGAGCTCCTTCACTCTGTGTATTCCTTTTCTTCCAGAGCAAACTCAGGGGCTTATTTACAAGCTCCTATGTGCCACCGGAGCATCACTTTTTTGATGGTTCTGTGGCACACAGTGCAGACCCATATCTACAAGACCATACAAACCCACCCTCAATGGCTTTTCATGGCCTTGTAAATATGGTGTAAGGCAATGCAGCGCAAGTTGCTCCATTGCCTCACACTGCATTTGGAAGGCATGCCATTGGCGTTGCTGTGGTGTTCCCACTCAACACCCATGATTTTTTACACTGCCCCAGATTTACAACGTAGCATACATCTGGGGCAGCACCAAAAATGTACACCTCCTCAGAGTAGGTGTAAGGTGGAGAAATGTTTGCACATTCTTTCTACATGTGCTTCATTCTGCAGCACACATAGAATGAGGAAAACACCTTTTGTGATTGTTTTTGTGCAGTAAGGTGCCCCCTCCTGCACAAAAACAATCATGCCAACCACAGACACCCTTTCACCATGGTGCAAGGGTGCCTGCATTGACGCTCGGCTGCAATTTGTGCTCCAGCACTGGCTGAAAGGACAGGCATGCACTGTATCATGCAGATATCGTGCATTCCTCCCCTTTTGAAGTGGCGTAGGGCAGCCCAGCAAAAAGACTTGTGGCTCTGTCGTACACCAATTCTTTGTCGATAAGGCCCTCAGTTTTTGGCTCCAGGTAATGATATACAATAGGGAGTAATCCTGCGAGTCTCCACTGGGAGAAACCTACAATTGAAGCACAAACAGGAGGGAAGGAATTTTTAGCGATGCACCTCTGGGAAAACTAAAGGACAGACCTTGTCTAAAGGCTAACCCTGCACTTAAAAGGAGACTGCTCAGGAGCCCTCACATCCTCCAATTTCTTTAATGGAATGTGCTGCTCGAAGGAACAAGACTTGACACAGCAAAGGTTGCTTGAGCACCACTAATGGTGTTCTGTCTCCATCCTTTCCACACTTCAAAGTCTGATACTACACAAAAGCCTACAGAAAGCCAGCAGCATACACTGCTTCTTTGGCAGGCTACCTCCAACCTCCATCTTGTACTCAGTGACTATGAGTCAAAACACAAGCTGCCACCACTGCCAAGCTTGTGTGAATCAACAAAAGGATAGTAGTCACCCATGATTTGGGAAGGAACACCTGATGCACCTACTGAGACCACTGAGACATTTTCTGAGTCATTTCTTCAATTTAGCTACCGTTGATTGTGTGTGCTGAAGCTTAAGAGTAAAAAAAAAGTCAGAGACCTTCACTTTAGCAGCTGAAGGCAAAGATGCATACATACTCCCAATATCAAACAGGGAATGTTCCCATCTCAAAAGCATGATATCCAGTGACTTTGGAGTTGCACCTTTGAGGCAGATATTCAGTGAGGCATGCAGCATCATCACCAGACAAGAAATCAGGAAATTGAAAAAGTAGAAGACTCCTGCTATTTTTCAAAGATCTGGAATGCTACACTAGTCAAGACCTGTCTGGATCGGCCAGGAGATAAAAATACATCTCTTCAAGCAACACCTCTCTACAATGTAACCATTTGGGGAGCTGGACCACCCCTGGGAGCAGTGGCAGCTGGTAATTGTATCAGGGATGGGGTGGCAACACATGCAGACATATATTTTCACTCAAACCCATGCATTCGCACATGCACACACTCACACACCCATTCACAACACTCATTCACCCAATTATGAATACATACATATGAGCATGCAGCAAACAAAAAACAAAACTTACTTTTCCTGCAGCTCTCTAAGAGGGAAGACTTGGAAATCCCAGGAGGTTTGAGACTGCTATCTTCCCTCTTTGGCTGACCTAAAGTCAGCCAATGAGGAAAGGAACCAGTCTATCACTCGTCACCGAGTGGGATGGGGTCAGTGAGACTATGGTGAGGTGTCACTGATTGGCACTTGGCTCTGTGCACTTCAGGTCTTAAAACTGAAGCCCCAGGCTCAAGGCAATCAGTGATATCACAAGGGGGAGGGCCTCAAGGCACTTTTGAAAGGCTGAGGAGGTTGTGCCCACAAGGTTGTGAAATCCTCAGCCTGGCAAAGTTCAGCTCATGCTTTCAGGAGCCTACACATTTAGCACATGTCTAGCTCCTGGATGTTCAGCCTGACAGACACTCTTCTTGTCATGGAAGCAGGTGGGGGGTGTGGCCCCTCAGCCCATATGGGGCTGAAGACTTCCATTTTCCTTTTTAGTTCCTATTTTCCCTTCCCAACGTTGTTCCGCCCAAAGCTCTGCCAGACGCTTCATCCCTTCACATCTCCACTTTAGCCACACATTAAAACCCTAACACCTCTTCTTTGTGACAACCTGCCTGTGTTGCAGGTTGCCCCTGCTCCCCTCCTTGTCCCCATTCATCTACACTACCTGTTGTAAAACTCTATTGGAGTATAGTGCTCGACTGCTTACTAACAAGGTTCAGGCTACATAAGTCACACAAGCAGGTACCATGACATTGAACTAAAAAATTTGGCCACACAGGGACTCTTGAAATGCTACTGCGCTTTGAAGTATTAATGAAAAAAAGAGTTGCATACTGCGCATGTCATCAGTCACGCGTTTGCTGAAAATACCAGTTTAGTGAAATGCAAAGCATCAGATCACGGTACAAGTGCACACAGGTCTAGATTTAACAGATTCACATGCAGCTCAGCAGCCAAAAAATCAGCGCTGCATGAGAAGGACGGAGCAGGCGAGCACCATATTTATAGAAATATGGCACTCTCTTCCCCTCTCCCTAGTGCTGGTGCAAAAATGTGCTGCTGAGCACCACGTACACAGCTTTGCACCACAGTGGAAGGGTGTCTACGTGAGACTAGAATAGTTTTTGTACTGGAAGGATGCCCTTCCAGTACAAAATACTATGCTTAGAGTAACCTAGAAACTTTTCCCACCTTGCATGTGTGCAAAGTCGGGAAAAAAGGGATAAATGAATACATTTCTCAGTGTTTGTGCCTGGCTGAAGTGGCACCATTTCCTGATCCTAAACCTTGTCTACTTTTTAAAGTAAATAGGGTTAAGCATCAGAAACTTTGGGTAGTTGTATGGGAATGTCCTGTGGTATGCTCCCTTGGCGCTAAGTAAGGCAAAGCAGCGCAATGTGCTGCTTTGAGATACTTTGAGTGAGTTTCCGGCGCTAAACAAGTTTAGCACTGGAAAGTAAATTGGTAAAAAATAGTTAGGGGCATATTTACTAGAAAGTGGTGCATCAGTCCCAATGCATCACTTTCCTTGTGTCGCCCCTGCCCCACCTTACGACACCATGATTGCGACATATTTATAATTATGTGCACCATGGCAGTCGTTAGGACAATAGTGTCAACATTTTTGATGCTATTGTGGAGCTTTGCTGCACTATCGTCAACAATGTTGATGCTAGTGCAGCAAAGTACATAGAGGCCAATTGATTAAAATGGGTGCATCATTTTAATCCCTGCTCTGAGCAGCTGTTAAAAATAACAGAAACAAACATTTGAAATGCAACGGGTCTTGCGTTTGCTCGTGTTAGAGCTAATAGCGTTCTAACCAAACTTTTCACTCGTAATTAAACCTACCAGCAAAAGTGCAATTATGTACGTAACCAGAAAAAGTGCAATTAACTGTGTAACAGGGCCGATATTATACAAAGCGCTCGACTTCTGCCAAGCGAGATCGCGCTGCGAAAATAGAGAAAAAGTAGTCCACGAACCAGACGGAAAAAAGCAAGCCTCGTATGTTTTCTGTACTTGGTCGATGCGCTCGAGGAAGGCTAACCACTGGAAAAGGCATGACGTATGCGTGCCTTCCACTAATGAAATAAAGCAGATTCTAACAGGCAAGCCCACAAACCAATAAAAGACACTGACGTGACGTGGATGGGGCTCTGAGCCCTTTTTAATTCCTAAAGGGTCTCGCTAGCGAAACACATGAGCAAGCGCATGCGACGCAGGCTCGACCCTAAAAATGGTGCAGTGAAATCTTGTAAATTTCACTGCGGCGGAACGCCCCCCCTTGCATACATTATGCCTGGTGCAGGTATAATATGGACCAAGGGTTTACAAAGTGGTGCAATGCAAGCATTGTGCCACTTTGTAAATAGGGCGCAGGAAAAAGGCCTCCTTAACGTAAAAGATATGACTCTAGGGTGGCGCAAACACAGTGCTAAAACATAGTAAATATACCTCCCAGTCTATACACATTTCCACGTGCTAACAATTGTCCAGCGGTGACATTTCATGGAATTTGTTCACATAGCGCATCGAATTATCACACAATATTGGGCTTGCCGATTGTTTGCATCTGGTTTTATTTAGCACTGTGATTCCACACAAAGCCAGGTCGCAGTACCTAAAGGAGATCTGACTTTGCTTGAACGCCTTCGTGTGTTTGTCCTGTTCCCGCCCCATTACGCTCCTTTCCGTTCATTGATGCAAAACATTTGGCTCGCTGTTTGTACCAATAATGGGTGCAATGTTTTTGTGTGGACGGCTTCACGTGAAAGATTAGTCGTGTCACCATTTGCGCCACTTTGTTTTGTGCTAATGCCCCCTTCTAATCAACAATACATCCTGGCCTCTGTCTGTCCTTACATAACAGACCTCTTAATAAAGAATATTTAAAAAATGAATATAATGCTTCAGAAGATGACAGATAGGGTCAGGTCGTAACTCAACTCTGTAAATAGCGGCAAGAGGTAACTGTGCTTGCAGAGGGCACTCCGCAGAGCCATTAGTTTTTAATCAAACAAATAATTAGTTCTATTGCTGAAAATGCGCAGCCGATTAAGTGCCATAAGGGGCCATTGCTCTGTAAAAACGTATTGGCATGGTTTCTCCCGTCAGTTATTTTACACTTGCTTCTTGACATGGATGATGGGGACCTCTAGTGGCTATTTGCAAAATCTTAAAAAAAGAATGCGTACTCGATAGATTCAGTAGGATTGATTTTTGCTTCCTACCCACTCACCGGGCGATGCCTCGTTCTCCAAAGGTGTCTTTTAAAAATACATGAAGCAGTGCTCGTAGAAAGAAGTGCATACAGAATATACGAGAAATGGGCAACTCCATGGTGGTTGAAAAGGCAGAATGTGGAGATATTTTGAGCCTGTACCAAAGATCGGGTCCCAAAGCAGTGTTGTTTTTGCACACTGGCTACTTTGTGTTCCTCGTTTTCTGCTGTGTCAATTGTACTAATGAGCCCCAGGGCAAAATGATAATTTTCTTGATTTGCAGTGTCCTCGTGTTTCATTAATATTAATGAGGCAGGGTTCTCTTTGTGAATCCCAACCACCAAACGTCCTAGGAATGGAAAGGAAGCTTGAGAGGGACAACAGACCCCTATCCCTGCAACTCCTTTGCAGAACGCCGACTTTGTTAACCTCTTCGCTGCCAGGCCTTTTCACCCCTCAGGTGCATGTTTTTTTTGGCTATTTGGGGCAGTTCGCGCTTAGGCCCTCACAACTTTTTTCCTACATAAGCTACCCATGCCAAATTTGCGTCTTTTCCCAACATCCTAGGGATTCTAGAGGTACCCAGAGTTTGTGGGTTCCCCTGAAGGAGATCAATAAATCAGCCAAAATACAGCAAAATGTTATTTAAAACAAAATGGGAAAAAGGGCTGCAGAAGAAAGCTTGTGTTTTTTCCCTGAAAATGGCATCAACACAACAAATGGTTTGTGGTGCTAAAATCACCATCTTCCCAGCTTTTATGAACAGGCAGACTTGAATCAGAAGACCACATTTTTCAACACATTTTGGCATTTTACTGGGACATACCCCATTTTTACTATTTTTTGTGCTTTCAGTCTCCTTCCAGTTAATGACAGAAATGAGTGTGAAACCAGTGCTGGTTCCCGGACAGCTAAACATTTCTGAAAACTAGACAACATTCTCAATTTAGCAAAGGGTCATTTGTGTAGCTTCTTCAAGGTTTACCTACAGAAAATAACAACAGAAATAAAACAATATTAAAATTGAGATGAAAAAACAGCCATTTCTCTCCACATTTTACATTTTTCCTGCAATGTCAGATTTTTTAAAGTAATATACCATTAAGTCTGCTAGACTCTTCTGGTTGCGGGGATACATAGGGCTTGTAGGTTCATCAAGAACCCTAGGTACCCAGAGCCAATAAATGAGCTGCACCTTGCAATGGGTTTTCATTGTATACCGGGTATACAGCAATTCATTTTGTGAAATATAAAGGGTGAAAAATAGGTATCAAGGAAACCTTTGTATTTTTAAAATGGCCACAAGATAAGGTGTTGAGAAGCAGTGGTTATTTGCACATCTCTCCCCATACTATCATGTGAATTACAGGGCATTTCTCAAATAGACGTCTTTTTTACACACTGTCTTACATTTGGAAGGAAAAAATGTAGAGAAAGACAGGGGGCAATAACACCTGTTTTGCTATTCTGTGTTCCCCCAAGTTTCCCAATAAAAATGGATCCTCACTTGTGTGGGTAGGCCTAATGCCCACGACAGGAAACATTTTTACATTGAAGTCTGAGGTGTTTTTTGGAAAGTTCCTAGCCTCTAGCTTAACCGGCACCTAGGGAAGTCTACCAAACCTGTGCATTTTTTAAAACTAGACACTTAGAGGAACCCAGGATGGCTCTTTCACCAGGTTCTATTACCCAGAATCCTTTGCAAACCTCACAATTTGGCAAAAACTAAAAACTTTTTCCTCATATTTCGGTGATAGAAAGTTCTGGAATCTGGGAGAAGCTACAAATTTCCTTCCACTCAGCATTCCCACAAGTTTCCCGATAAAAATGGTACCTCACTTATGTGGGGTAGGCCTAGTGCCCGGGAAAGGAAATGCCCCAAAACACTATGTGGGCACATCAAAATGATCAAATACAAAACTACCTGTTTTTGCGGAGGGGGCACCTGAGTTTTTGGTCCTGGGCTCAGCAGCCATCTAGGGAAACCTAGCAAACCCAGACATTTCTGAAAACTAGACACCCGAGGGAGTTTAGGGAGGTGTGACTTGCGTGGATCCACCAGTGTCTTCCTACCCAGAATCCTCAACAAACCAAATTTAGAAACAACAAAAATCAAATTTTTTCCACATTTCTGTTTGAGCTCACAGCACTCGCACAAGTTCCCTACCACCCAACGTTCCCCTCATTCTCCCGATAAAAATGATACCTCACTTGTGTAGGTTGGCCAAGTGCTTGTGGCAAGGAAGAGCCAAAAACATGTCGAAATTGAGGGGGAACCGAAGTGGGTCCAAAAGGGCAGTTTGGAAAAAAACATTTTTAGGCTGACAAGTGCAGCAGAATTTTTATTGGTATAGATGCGACAGTGCTGAGTGGTAGGAATTTTATGGATTCCTGCAGATTCCGGAAGGTTCCATCACAAAAATGTGGGAAAAATATAGGATTTCAAGCAAAGTTGGAGGTTTGCAGGGCATTGTGGGTAAGAAAATGGTGTGGGGTGCATGTGAAGCACACCACTCTGGACTCACCCAGATGTTTAGGTTTCAGATGTGTCTAGGTCTAGTAGATTTCTTTTACATGGCAGCGTCCCAAAGTTAAAAAAGTGCAGCCCTCACCATTCCAAGTGGGACGATTATGAGAGTTAGCCAAGCTCTCATGGCCCAAGAGTAAAACCAAAACCCAAAATAATCAAATCTCCTCTTGCTTGCAGTTGGGATAAGATCCTTTAGTATGTGGGGGGAGAGCTGAAAGACTGTTACCCCCTTCAGTTGGGGTGGGGGCATAACCTTGCCCATACTGGTTGGTAGCCACCGGCCCACTATTTTTTATTTTTATTCCCTTGCATCTAGTAGTCTTTCTGCCCCCCCCCGGGGAGTGGATCAGGGTTAAGTGCCCCATCTGTCCACCAGTGGGCAGAATAACTTTGGCCCCATGTATTTGAAGTGGGGGTATTCCTATACCCCCACCCTCTTTTTTTTAAACAAAATCTTCCCTGGTGTCTTGTGGGCTTTCTGCCCCCCTTTGGGGCAGATAGGCCTTATACAATAGGCCAAGGGGGGCAGAAAGGTCCAACAGTAATGTGCCTCCATGGGGAGCGACCCTTGCACAAGGGGCTGACCCTCCAAACAAAACACACACAGATCGGCCTAATAGAAATAGGCCAATCTGCCTCCAAGGGGGACAGAAATGGCCCAAAATAAAGTTGCCCCCTAGGGGAGCGATCCTTGCCTAAGAGGTCGCTCCCAATCTGTAAAAAACAAATAAAAATCCCTGGTGCCTATTGGTTTCTGCCCCTTTGTGGGCAGATTGGCCTAAAAAAATAATAGGCCGATCTGCCCGAAGGTGGGCAGAAAGGGCCTAAAATAAAATTGCCCCCCTTACCAAAGTGGTCGCTCCAATCTGTAAAAAAAAAAAATCCCTGGTGCCTAGTGGTTTTTGCTCCCCTTGGGGGCAGATAAGCCTAATTAAAATAGGTAAATCTGCACCCTGGAGGGGCAGAAATAGCCTAAAATAAATGTGTCCCCCAGAGGAGTGACCCTTGCCTAAGGGGTCGCTCCCCTTGCATGAAACTCATGTTAAAAAAAAATCCCTTGTGTTTAGTGGTTTCTGCCTCTCTTGGGGGCAGATTGGCCTAAAACAAATAGGCCGATCTGCCCCCAAGGGGGCAGAAATGGCCTTAAAACAATTTGGCCTCAGGGGAGCAACCCTTGCCTAAAGGGGTCACTCCCCACATGTAAAAAAACAACAACCTCTTTTTATTTCTGGTGTCTAGGGGGTTCTGCCCCCCCCCCTCCCTGGGGCACATTGGCCTAATTAAAATAGGCAGATCTGCCCCCATGGGGGAAGAAAAGGCCTAATAAAAAAATGTCCCCCTTGGGGAGCGGCCCTTGCCCAAGGGGCTGCTCTGCTCGCCTTATATGTTACCACACATAAAAAACATAAATAAAACATCCCTGGTGTCTAGTGGGCATTTCGGCAGCCCTATCGCTTCACAATCAGGATGCAGAAATTCTCAAAGAGACATGAAAAGAAAGGAAAGGCCTTTCCTTTCCTTTCATGTCTCTGTGCCGTTTCCCACCCCCGATCAGAAGAGAAATGCAAATCGTACTGAAAGCTCAGTGGGCTGCCTCTAATGAGGTCAGAGCGCAATCGCGCGCTGACGTCACTGGGGGGTGCGGGAGCGATTCCCCTTCTATGCCTGCCCCTAGACCCATGAGGGGAGACCTAGCTCCCCCCATGGGCCTGCTGCAGGATGTAGCGGTTACGTCCTCGGTACCCAAGCGGTGCTGCCGAGGATGTAACCTTTAGATCCAAGGCACCCAAGGGGTTAAACTTCATCCCCACCCCAGTTGAAAAAGCGCTGCAATCAAAAAATAAAATAGCCATTCTCTTAAAGTCGAAAAGGTGAGGTACATGCAGAGATCCAGGTTTTTTTAGATGTCTTCCGCCTGAAATGTCCTCTGCTTCAATAGAAACCAATGGAGAAAATACATTACCTACCCAAATTACTTTTTCAAAATCCTCCCCTTCCTAAATCTAAAATGTTGGCATGTATTATGGCTTCAGACCCTCAGCCCTATTGTGTGTCATAGCCCGGGTTGCAGAAGCTTCAAGAACAAACAGTTCTTCAACTGATTAATGATGGGCAGTGCTGTAGATTGCTCCTCAATAACAGCCTTGTAAAATGTTTCAGCCTTAAAATGTATGTGAACTATGTTATAATCATGGGAAAATGCATTCTTTTACCTTATGAAAGCTCAATTGGCTAATGTGATCACTGCAGGCATCTGGTTGTGTCACCAGAGATCCAAAGATTTGAATCCTTGTTGGTGCATGGAAGAAAACTGACGTGTATTACAGTGCTGCGTGCTCTTATCCTGCAATTAAAGAACTGTGAATATGCATGTCATTACTTAAAAATTGTATTTCACAGTATGTGAAAATGTACAAAGAGATTTAAGCCTAGGTACACCAAACCTTTATATCACACAAGACGACGCAGCGCAACGCAAAGGCTTATTTGGGATTTGCATGGCTTTGCTTGACTTTGTAAAGAAATGTAACGCAATGCAGTTGCTTGTGCTGCATTATGTTACATTTCTACTTGTAGGCATTTCATGGGTGGAGATGAAGAGGAAATAGTAGTGTCATATCTGCTAACATATGGTGCTATTATTTTCCCTTTCTGCGCTAGCACACTTTAGGCTATCATGCACCAACACACATACTCTCACACTTTAGTGCAAGAGGTGTGTGCATTCTGTCAAGCATAGTGTTAGAAATTGGGTCTCTAGTTGGCAGAGGTTTTCACCCCGTCCAAGTAGGGACCACAATGCTAGTCGTGGTAAGTCAGTTACATTCCCTAAACTAACCCATGCTCACCACCTGGTAGCTTGGCACAGAGCAGTCATGCTTAACTTAAGAGGTAATGTGTGAAGTATTTGTGGATCACTTAATTACAGTAACACAGTGAAAAACACCACAAAAATACTCCACATCAGTTTAGAAAAATATAAGACAAGACAAAAATGACAAAAATCCAATAAGTAGAAGTCGAGATATGAATTTTAAAGATTAAGGGCCACATGTACAAAGCATTTTTCTAGTCACAAACAAGCCGGTTCACATATTCGGTCCATTTGCAACCAGAAAAATGCTTTTTGGGATACGCAAAGGCCAAATTGCGAATAGGTTACTTGCTACCGAATCACAATTTTGGTTTTGGGATTCGGTATTATGAAGGGGCATGTTCAGGGTATCTCTTCCTAATACCGAATCTGAATGGTATGTATGATTGTTTCTGACCGTGATTGTGGTCACAAAACAATCGCAGGTAGCAACAATTTCAAATTGGTGTTAACCCATTCAAAAACTTCCCCTTTGTGAGTGCATGTGAAAACATTTTTTAAGAGCAGGCAGTGGTCCCACAAACCATTGCCTATCCTTAAAAATAAAATTGAAACATTTCATTTTTTTCTTTTTAAATGCATCCCGTTTTTCTTTAAGGAAAATGAGCTGCGTCTTAAAAAAAGATGCTTTATTTAAAAGCAGTCACAGACATGACGGTCTGCTGACACCAGCAGGCCACCACCCCTGTGATTTTTGCAATTCCTAGTGGGTCGCAAATTGAGAACTACCTCATTAATATTAATGAGGTAGGCTTATTTGTGACCCACTTGGAATCGCAAAAAAAACTCAGTGGAGTTTCTTACTCTTGGAATCGCAATTCCAAATGTTCGCACATGTGGCCCTAAATATAAAAACAGTGCTTAGAAGTCATTAGCGGTCAAAAGGTTACTTGAGGTCACAAGGGACCAGTTCCAATTCAAAGTTCAGGCCACCCGCGATGGAGGGTAGGCCGGCTTCAGAACCCACACAGGGTCAGATGAAACAGTACCTTGGATGGAGCAAGTATCGATGTCAAGGAGCAAATGTGAAGGCAGTGCATCTGTATTTCTCACGCAGTCAGGTCCCACATTGACGTCAAACTTTAATGAGGTGAATGCTATGCATCATCATCAAGCTGCACAGTGTCGTTGTCAAGCCGTGCAGGCTATGGATCTGCTGATGCTGGGCAGCCTCTGCACCAGCGTCATAGGAGCGATAAGCTGATTTTTAACACACAGTTGGGTCGAAGCGCCACTTTTTGCCTGAAATAAAACAGGACTGGAGGGGGTACCTGAGGCAATGGTAGGACTCACAGTTGGCAGAGTCCAGTAACACCAGGAGAGTTGCAGGCAGTCTTTGATGTCCCTGAGACTGCAGGAGAACAGGGCCAAGCCAACAAGCCCTTGGAGGATCTTGGGTTCAGGGATGTAGAGAACAAGTCCAGTCCTTCTCTCTCCTGGCAAGAAGTAGCGGGCAGCAGGCCAACACAGGAAAGCAAGTAGCAGCATGTCAGTCCCTCCTACAACACACAGCAACCAGTAGGCCAACCCAGCAACACAGCTGCAGAGTGGTATTCCCCCCTGTCAGCACAGCAGTCATTCTTCCTGGCAGAATATCCAGCGTGGTCCGGTACCTATACCCAAATGTGCCTTTGAAGTGGGGGAGACTTCAAAGAGTCTTTTGAAGTGCACAAGGTCCCTGCCCTTCCTTCTCTAGCTCCAGACACTATACAAGGGGTTATGCAGCCTTTCATGTGGGGAGAGGCACAGCCCTACTCAGGTGTGTCAGCTCCTCCCTCTCATCTAGCCCAGGAAGACCCATCAGTCTGGTGATGGACCATCAGACGGAAACGTTCCACCCGGGCTCCTTTTGTGACTGTCTAGAGGGAATGCACAAAGGCCAGCTGTCATTCACCCCAGACGTGTATTCAGAGATAGACAGAGGCACAGAATGGTTAAAGTAAGAAAATGCCAACTTTCTAAAAATGGCATTTTCAGACTTACAATTTAAAATCCAACTTCACCATAAGCTGTGATTTTAAATTGTGAGTCCAGAGACACCAAGCTCCAAATTTCTATCTTTTCCCAATTGGGAGTTACACTTAAAGGAGGCTTGAAGGTAACCCCCGTATCAACCTATGGGAGGGATAGGCCTTGCAGTAGTGAAAACAAAGTTAGCATTTTTTCACTACCAGAACGTTAAACTTAAAAGTACATGGCTAACTTTTTAAATACACTGCAATCTGCCCTTGGGGCTTAATAGTGCCTACCTTAGGGGTGACATACATATAATAAAAAGGAAGGTAAGTGGGTGTACTTGTCATACCGAAATGGCAGTTTAAAACTGCACACAAAGGCTCTGAAAAGGGAGGCCTGAGACATGTTTAGAGGGCTACTGCAGTGGGTGGCACAATCTGTGCTGCAGACTCTCTGGTAGCATTTAATTTACAGGTCCTGTGCAATTTACATATAGTGCACTTTACTAGAGACTTACAAGTAAATTAAATATGCCAATTGTGGATAAGCCAATGGTACCATGTTTAGAGTACAGAGCACTTTCTCTTTATCACTGGTCATAAGTGGTAAAGTGCTTAAAATCCTTAAGCCAACTAAAACAAATTCAGCAAAAAGTGGAGGGAAAAGGCAAGAAGTCTGTGGATGACCATTCAGAAAGAGCCAGTCCAACACATAGGTTTTGCACTGGAAGTGGGTCCTTCCAGTTCAAAAAATGTGCTTTCATGCTTTTCCCTCTTCAATTTGGTTTTGCAGTGCAGCACAGATGAATAGTTGGAAAAATGTGGACACATCTAAAAGTTGCTCCACTGTTATGCTTGCCTCAAGGTGTTGTCTTTTGGAGCACATCCGTGTCTACGATTATTAGTAGATAGGGATTTGCATCAAAAAGCGTAGATGGTTGCATGGGAACACCCATCTACCATGCATGGAATATCTGTTTGATGCAAAGAATCACAAAGTAACACATAGCACCACTTTGCATTACTTTAGGCAATTTTCGAAGGCAAATCATGCTGTGCATTTTTGTGAAGTAAATCCCACTACAACACTTTGCACTGGGTTTGTGTCACTCTTGTGATACAAACTTGACACAAACTGTTTGTAAATCCGGGCCATATATTTTTAATAATATACCCTCCGACTATACCTACAGCAAATCTTTTTTTCTGTTTCCACTGGAAGGACACATTCCAAAAGTCATTTTATAACACCGTGTTTTGCTTTCACTTATCTTATGACCGAGCTGACAAAACTTCTCTGGAATGCACTTCTTAGTTTAAAGAAGACATTTATTATTACTTCACCACGAGGTTCCTGAGAGACGAGATTAGTAGGTTGAAGGCACACGTTTAAAAGTAGTCACAGCAATGAAAGGAAAATATATCAAAGTACTTCTCAATTGCAATGTACACAGCAAATATATGTGATTATATTATAGCATAACTTCAAAGCAAAGAATAAAAGTCAAAAGGGCCTATCACTGCTCGTCATCTTTCTCATGCCTGCAAGTTGATGACTCCTGTTCAACTGCGAAAAAGAGATTTTCCACCCAAACAGGAGGGCAGGCAGCTGACGTCTGCTCCTGACTGAAGTCTTAGAAAATTCCCCTGCTGCTGCCCAGGGGCACCCCTTATAACAGGGGCACCCCTTATAATGAAAAAGCCTGCTATCAGGCCCTTTCCTCTAATCACAGCCGGAAAAGAACAAGCAGGAGAGTGGCCAAGTCTCCAAACCTCGCTCCTTCCCAAGGCTGAGTAGAGAGGAAAACACAAAATATACGCTCTCTTATCACGCTTGGGTTCGGTGTGAACAAAATACGAAAAACACAGCTTGGTCTACCATGTGGAAAAACACAGCTCATCTGCAATGTCTCAACTGCAATGTCTAACTCCACGATAAAGCCAATAGGTAGCTAAACTGTATACAAAATGTAATGTCTAATGCCACTTTAAAGCCAATAGGCAGCTAAACTGAATACAATATGTAATGTGCTACTGGTGAACATTGAACAACTAATATGCGCAGTGGTGAAACACAAAGTCAGTGGTCAAACACAATTAATGGCATAACATATCCACCCTATGACCAATGACTTTTGTTTACATTTCTCTTATTTCAAACAAACACACACAAAAAAAACATTATAAGCAAATCAGGTTTGAATGATAAAAGCAATCACTGTAAAGCTATCGAAGTGGATTAACATATTGATCTCATAACCTTTCAAATCAGCACGGTCCACCTGAAAGGTTTTGGAATGTAAGTGAAACTCAGGTTTGCACACAAAAAAAACAGACAGTTAACTGGCAATGTTGCTTAGTTCCAGTGGAAGAATGTAATCAAACAAGTTGCAACGGTACTCTGTATTGATCCCATGTAGAACTTGAACTGAAGGCACCAGTTGCGCAAAATGGATCCATGGGGTTTGTCCTTTAATCAATCAGGTTCTGGTTGGGGGTGCGGTCCCTCCCTCCACCCCACACGCAGACACCCAAAGGGAGACCACACAGTACACTCATGGTCAGTGGCGAGTTGTGGTAGGATCTGCAAAAGAAAAAAGTATGACTTTTCTTAAAAATAACATTTGTCATCTGAAATGTGCCCTCCTTTCTTTTTTTCCTTTTTTTATAATCAGCAGGACATTATTGGGGCCCTTTGTTATTATATCTGCAGGTTCTGGAGGGTCATTTGGGGATTCAACCCACACCTTAGCACTGAGGTTTTTATCTGCTGCACCACAGCTTCCCTTTCCTTGCACTGTCAGAAGGGCTGGGGCGGACTTCTTCCTTACCAAACCTCCATTCACTGCACTTATGACAAGTTGGGCAATTCTGTCTCCAATCTGTATGAATAAATCAGATTCTCTTCTAGTTATCAGAATAACTTAGATTTCTCCTTGGTAATCTGCAGCAATCACTCCCCCTAAAACCTGATCAATTTTCCATATCTGTCCTCGTAACTTTCCTCTCCCCAACTGATCTTTGACTGTTTGTGGGACAGATCCCTGTTGTGTGTGCTGACAAATAGGATATTGCAAAATCAGTTTTTATCAAATCTAGGGGAATGTGCATCTCTCTAATCTCTTCCCACCTGTAAGTGGCTTTTTCTCCCAGACGTCCACATTTCTGGTGCACCCACTTAGTCATTCCCACCAAGTCAGAATTCTGGGTTGACACCTCTGTCTTTGCACTTTTCTCTTTAACATCTGCAAGGGAATTGAACCAGCGTTCTAATGAGTCAATGGGACAATGAGCATCTATGACTATGCTTTGTTTTAACATTTCCCAAATTTCCTGCCACAACTGTTTGCTCCTCGCCTCCTTTGAATTAATTAACAAGTTATGTGCAAGCCATGTGGAAAACCAAACAGCTAATCCATTGGCAGTGAACCAAGAATCAGTGTAAAAATGACACGTCTTAAGCAGCTCTTGCTTTAAAGTCTGACACACATTGTACAACCCTGCATATTGGTTACTTGTTCCTTCTCCTGTGGTAGACAACAACTTTTTAGTAACTAGATTGTATAACACTGCTTTCCATTGTCTTTTAGTATCCATGCATTTCAATGAATCATTAGTCAAACAAACACGCTTTCTATCCTCAGGGGACAAAAATCCAAATGGTGCACTCAATTTCACTAGTGACTCTTTTGCCTGTGGTACTCCCTGCACCCTCTCCTCATCCTGTAATGGGACTTGTGACACATGTTCATGTAGGGCTGCAGTGTTGTGAGCCCTGTTTTGTATGTACCAGATCCAGTGTATGATACTAGCCTCTTGTGCCTGTCCTATACTGTGAGATTTAGGTGAACTCATCACCCATTGCATGATTGGCAGTTCAGGTTTCAGAATTACATTATCATTTAATGTCATTTGCTCAGTATTCAATAGAGCCCAATAACAAGTCAAAAGCTGTTTTTCAAAAGGAGTACAGCGCTCCACAAAGTCAGATAGTTTTCTAGTCCAAAGCCCCAGGGAACTCTTGTCCTCCCCTGTCTCTGCCACATATTTAAGTTGGTATATGGTCCCTGATTTACATGTAAATCAGTATTTCGTTCTTTCACTGCGCATAAATCTAAAGTCTGTTGAATTATTTCATTTGTCAAATCAAAAGCACGCAGCTGCTTTGCACTCCATTCAAACTCATGTTTTTTCCTAGTTACTTTGTACCAAAGTGTTAGGATTTTACTCAGATGAGGGCTATACTGTTTCCAAAAATCAAACAAGCTTGTGAAACTTGGTGTCTCTTGCTTAGTGCAAATAGTAAGAAACTCTAAAATATTTTGTTTTACCTGTGAAAACAGTTGTCTATTTTCTGGATTCCACTGAATTCCCAGAAACTGCACATTTAGCGACAGTACCTCTACCTTGTCTGAATTAATTTTACACATCGTGCTTTGCAAAAGCGGTCTGAATATAACATCGTCAACTTTGTGTTCAGTGTAATCTTTTAAGAAATGCACTTCAACTCCTGCCAAAAACTGTGGGCTGCTCTGCGCACGGAGATCTACACTCTGCTCCTGAGACTCAGACTGGCCCCCACCTTTTTTAACCTCCTCATTACTGGAATGGGAAAAGCCAGATTCTCCTGTAACAACTTTATAGATTTCAGTTTTATCTTGCAACAATCTGTTCTGGCTAATTTGCTCACGTAAATTCTTATTTTCATGTTTTAACTGCCTACATCTCTCATGCATTTTTCTGTAAGCAGACAAAAGTATCCAAACCCTTCTGTCAAGAAGAAAAGGGACATCATTTCTTTCAAAAAGCAGATTTTCTAAATATGAAAACACTTTTGCTTTATCCAAGCACTCATCCCAAGACTTAGAAAGTCATGATAAACAAGAAAACATGTTTCTCCCAGCACCATAAGGCAGTTTAACTTCACATGCATTTTCAAACATGGTCTGCCGTGCTTCTTTAATTCTCTAAACAACAAAAAACAATTACACTCTTAAATCGTGCACCTCCAATCTCCAATTCGACTCCCAGACTGACGACTCACGCCAAAACGTTTTGCTTTCACTTATCTTATGAATGAGCTTACAAAACATCTCTGGAATGCACTTCTTAGTTTAAAGAAGACATTTATTATTACTTCACCACGAGGTTCCTGAGAGACTAGATTAATAGGTTGGAGGCACACGTTTAAAAGTAGTCACAGCAATGAAAGGAAAATATATCAAAGTACTTCTCAATTGCAATGTACACAACAAATATATGTGATTATATTATAGCATAACTTCAAAGCAAAGTATAAAAGTCAAAATTCATCACCGTAGGGCCTATCACTGCTTGTCATCTTTCTCATGCCGGAAAGTTGATGACTCCTGTTCAACTGCGAGAAAGAGATTTTCCACCCAAACGGGAGGTCAGGCAGCTGACGTCCGCTCCTGACTGAAGTCTTGGAAAATTCCCCCGCTGCTGCCCAGGGACACCCCTTATAATGAAAAAGCCTGCTAACAGGCCCTTTCCTCTAATCACAGCCAGAAAAGAACAAGCTGGAGCATGGCCAAGTCTCTAAACCTCGATCCTTCCCAAGGCTGAGTAGAGAGGAAAAAACAAAATATACGCTCTCTTATCAAGCTAGGGTTCGGTGTGAACAAAATACGAAAAACACACCTTGGTCAATGTCTTATCCAGGTGGCTGGTTGACACCTGTTCGGTATAAGTCAATAAGGATGCTCAATGAAGGACCACACGCCAATTATAAATACAATTTAGCTTTACTAGAATTTCAGGTAAATGTAGGCATTTAGCACATTAATAATAGTAGAATAAGAATGTCACTGAAAAGCATCTATTTATATATAAGTACACTACAAAGAGCATCTATGCATATATATAAGCAAAAAGTTCATTGACAGATATAAGTTTTGATTAACTGTATACCAAAATGCATCACACTACGATGTTCAGGAAGCAAAATATAAATGAGTTGAGTACTGCAGATACGCTTTGATTTACTGCACACCAAAATGCATGTTTCAGTTACTGCTGCAGGCTCACACTACGATGTTTAGAAAGCAAAATATAAACGAGCTGAATACTTCAGGTTATAAACACAGTGCAAGCATAAATAATCAATCATAATAATAGAGCAGAGAAACAAAGGCCTTTCATCCCTATGTGGAACTTAACTTAGTCCACGAAATGCTGGGAAACCCTCTACTGCCTGCTTGGACCCCTCCCCCCTCAAGCATCACAGTCAGCAAAACACGGAGGTAGCGCTGGGCCATGGCAGCTTTCACAACTCCATCTGCGGGCTTCAAATCCCTCACCCACACTTCAGTGCTTAAATAACTCGAAGCTTGGATTCTATCTCATTTTGGCATTTTCTAGCTATGTTATCAGTACTTGGCTGCTCTGCCCTTCTCCAGCCTTTGTTTTCATTCCATCTTCTCCCTGTACTCTCGTTCTCAAGGTTGAGACGGAGTCTTCTACACAAACAAGCTCGAAAATAATATCATGAACTTTTCCACGTTGTTTGGGGGGGGTTTCAGCAGGCATCACACTCATCTACACTGCTCAAGCTAATTAACCCTTCATGTCACAATGTCTTCTGCACCTTTCCCTATACTGATCACTCCACCCCTTAGATGAGCGTGATGCATGTTGAAACGGATATCATTTACTTTGACATTCCGCTAGCTAAGTTGCTACTAATACTGGTCAGCGTTATTCTAAGCGCCTGCATCTTTAGTATAAAGCTGTTTTGTGCATACATATAGGGGGTCATTCTGACCCCGGCGGTCTAAGACCGCCGGGGCCAGGGTCGGCGGGAGCACCGCCGACAGGCCGGCGGTGCTCCCAAGGGCATTCCGACCGCGGCGGTAAAGCCGCGGTCGGACCGGCAACACTGGCGGTCTCCCGCCAGTGTACCGCCGCCCTTTGGAATCCTCCAAGGCGGCCGCCGAGGGGATTCCGACCCCCCCTACCGCCATCCAGTTCCCGGCGGTCCGCCCGCCGGGAACCGGATGGCGGTAGGGGGGGTTGCGGGGCCCCTGGGGGCCCCTGCAGTGCCCATGCCACTGGCATGGGCACTGCAGGGGCCCCCATAAGAGGGCCCCTACAAGTATTTCACTGTCTGCTTGGCAGACAGTGAAATACGCGACGGGTGCAACAGCACCCGTCGCACCTACCCACTCCGCCGGCTCGATTACGAGCCGGCATCCTCGTGGGAAGGGAGTTTTTCCCTGGGCTGGCGGGCGGTCTTTTGGCGACCGCCCGCCAGCCCAGGGAAAAACTTAGAATACCCTCCGCGGTCTACTGACCGCGGTGCGGTATTTCGGAGGGGGGAACTCTGGCGGGCGGCCTCCGCCGCCCGCCAGAGTTAGAATGACCCCCATAGTCTACATAGTATAGTCATTAGCGTAACACAAACAATCAATAACCAAATTAGCTGTTGTAACACTATAGTTAGCGTCTTCATAGCTCCTAGTGCCCAGCCTAAGAAGATGTCATACCAATGATGCTCAGTTATTTGCTGGATGCATGAAGCAGTGTGCTTAAGCTGTTTAGAGTTTATGGTCATCAGTATGGCTGTATCCTTGGTGTATTTAGCTGCCATATCAAATTTAGCAAAGGTAACTTGTGCGTAGTGCCTGATTGCCTCTAATCTGGGTAGCTTAACAACAAGCGAGATGTTCCACTCTAACTGTGCACACATTTGCGTCTGTAATGTGGTTATTGTGAACTTTTTCGGTCGGTACAAGATGTGAGTGCTTATGTAAATAATGCTGGTAATAAGCGCATACACATTACTTGCTCTCCGGTGGTTTGTATAAATCCGTTAATAAGTAAGGAATGATTAATGACATAACATATACTCTCGGTCCCTATCTGAAATAAGTCTGTGCCATTCAATAGAATAAGGTAACCATTCGCATTCTCCCGGTATTATGTGAAGACATCGATCTAGCACCCGTCCAGTGTGGGTACATACCCACCCCTTAGACCAATCTGCACATCTAGTGGGATCTACAGAGTGATTTGTGTAATCAATCCACTTTTTGTCAGTGTGAGGTATCCATCATTCTTTTACTTATCACTACGGGGAGTAATGTAAAGGGGCACCATATGTCAGGAGGAAGATCACTTCTTGCTATATCAAAAAAAGCATAACATATTTCTTCCTCACAGTGAAATTGTATGGGCTTTACCCATATTTCTTCAGGTAAATGCAACTGTTGTCTCCAATATTCACCCTGAAGCTGTCCCCAATCTGCTTTAAAGTCTGCATACTGTTGATTAACAATGCTTTGCCATAGTATGCACTGGATGCCCTTGGATACTGCTTGTGTGTTTTAAAAGCTTTTTTTTTTCTTTGAATTGTTCATAAGTGAAATTATGCCATTGCCAATTGTGATACAACCCACGCAGGACTTTCCATACTTCTTGTGAGTGTGTGGGCCCCCATTGAGAAAATACTTTTATGGCCTCTCCTGTACTATATCCTGTAGATAGCTTATTCCTAATGGCTTCAACATCAAAAGAATTCAGGGCCCCTACCTCGATTCCGGGGGCCCCAGCTATGAAGGACCCTAAGTCTCTTCTAATGCATAACTTTGGCAAGGCCATAACTGTGGTGTCCATGGTGCACATAATGGATGATACTTTGAGACATTCCCCTTGGCAATATTTATCTGTAACACAATACGATTAATTATGCTTGCATGCAGAGCTTGCTTACATCTTATTCTATATCGAACTATAGAAACGTTGCTTAAGTTGCTAATCATGCGTCTTTCGGTTACATAAAACATGAAGGCTGGTGGTTTGGAGTATCGAACTCCTTTGGTTTCATAGTTCATTGTAACGACCACCATGTGTCCTGGTATCACAATATTTACTTATCATGTTTAGCATATAACTCAAAGCCTGTACTATTGCTGGCGTCCCCTGCACCTCGTTCAGTCCGTTGGCATGTCGGATTTGCTGTCCAGTTACCTTCCAGGTCACAGCTTTGGCAACCATCCACTTGCCTCCAGGTACCTCCACATTGCAAAGTGAAACATTTCCCTGGTCATCAGTTACGTTAGCGGCTTGAGGTGCACAAGTGACATGAAGGTCTGTAACGACATTCACTGCTACCATCAACGCAGATGTCATTGTTTATGACCGTGGGGTAAGTCTCACTGCAGGTACAAATACAGGTACATTAGAGTTCTTTAAAAGTACAATATACGTACTCCCCACCCCTTGACTCAATAGCTCTCCTGCCTCTGTTTTTATTTCGTGGATGGTTCACCCATACTTTTCTTCCTGTGCTTCCAATTCCTCCCTCACCTCTCTGGGTGTTATCGGGGGGCAGATCTTTCTTTAATGTGGGGGGTGTACGCTTGTTCACAATTCACTTGTGCAAGTCTGTCATGTGCTGATAACTTTTTTAGCTGTTCTTTCACCAATCCGTTATATCTCCGAATCATGCCTTCAGCTTGTGGATAATAACTATGGTGCACAATCCACCAAATTCCTTGTTCCTGTGCCCAGCCCTGCACTGTTTTCCCTGAAAAGTGTGTGCCTCTATCTGTTTGGATCTCATCAGGTGCCCCATAATGTTTTATCAGGTAGTTTAGCCCTCGCAAAGTGGACTTTTGATCTGCAGACTTACAGGGCATACCCAACATAAGGCCAGAGTAGGTGTAAACCATGGTCAATACATAGCTTTTTCCTCCTTCTTTTGGTAGCGGCCCGATATAGTCCAATTGCCACACCGTAGCAGCTGCAGTTCCTCTTCTGAATGGCCGCTAGGCTTCTTTTGCAGGGGCCTTTGTCTAATCTGGTTGCATACGGGGCCCTCATTTACTGCTTGTTGCACTTGTTCTTTAGTAACTGGAATTTGTCACTGCTGTACCCATGCATAAGTGCTATTCTCTCCTAAATGTCCGGATGTTGCATGGGCCCTGTTTGCTAAAGCAGCTTCAGCTTCCTGCTTGATGATCATCGTTTGCGTTTTGGCCATTTGATCTGCGGTGTTGTTGAATAGAGATGCAAGTGAGGTATCCGATGGGCAATGGGCATCCACATGTCCCACATAGATTTGACATTTTTGCCCTTTCTCCCACATCTCTTCCCATAGCTGCTCGCCTCCCCAAATGGGGATGCCTTTGATTTTCCATCCATCCTTGTGCCAAGTCGGGGCCCAGCTTACTAGTCCTTGGTAAGTGGCCCGACTGTCAGTGTACACAAATGTTTTCTCTCTGATGGGGGCTTGTTTGATCACTGCTGCTGCCCCCTGCAGTTCTGCAAGCTGGCTTGATTCATTATCCCCTTCTCGCAGCAACATCGTTTCTGTAGCAGGCTGGAATGCGACTGTTTGCCATTGTCTTTTTCCTTGATAGTACAGGGCGGTACCATCTGTGAACCATGCATTTTGCTGATCTTCTTCGATGAGTCGTTCAAAAGGCGGGGCTGTCTTAAATGGTGAGGATTCCATTTCAGAGGGCTCTGGCGCAGGGGCCATTGCCTGCAAGTCCACTGCCCCTAGCTTATCTTCTTGTATCTTCGACACTCCTGCTGGTCCCGGTTTTGCCCTCTGATGCAGATACCATTTACACTTCACGATGGCAAACTCCTGCGCTCTGCCTACTTTATTGCCAACCCCTCCTTCTCTTGTCCAACCTAGTAAGGGGACCCATGTTTTTAAGGTGACCGGCCGATCATCAGTTATGTGTTCTATTTCCACTAAGGCCCAATCTTGTGGCACCCTCTTTTTTCCCTGCCTCTGCCATAGGCTCCACACCACTACGTCATCTACATCATCCTGTACTATCATTTCCAGCTCAAACGGGTCTCCTTCTGTGATGGGACCTAACGTAAAAGGATTCTGTAGTGCATCTTTTGCTCCAGTCTCCCACGATCTCACCAACCATTTAAACAAAGGCTCTGCAGGCATCTGCCTAAACATACGGGTTCCCTCCAACAACTCACTCTACGTATAATCTCTTACCAAAGGAGAATTCTGTATTTGCCCACCATTAACTCCCTTTTCATCTTCAATTTCACCTACACGTCCTTCTCCACTTTCAACTCCACCTAGTTCTGTTACACGTACTTCCACCTGATCCTCCCAACTCCAGTCATCATTGTCTGAGACCGTTCCATCCCAAGTATGTGGATCCCAATTTTCTTTGCGTACCAATGCCCTCACTTGCACAGTTGAGGGTATTTTAGGCTTCTGCCTACTCTTCTGATTGCGTACCAGTGCCCTCACTTGCACAGCTAAGGGCATTTTAGGCTTCTGCCTACTCTTCTGTTTGCGTACCAGTGCCCTCACTTGCACAGTTGAGGGCATTTTAGGCTTCTGCCTACTCTTCTGTTTTGCTACTCGTACTGCTAATGCGGTGCACCTTGCCTCCATTTGATCACCCCGAGTTACTGCACTTTCTATGGTCTCTTTCATAAGTAACTGCCTTTCCTGCAAGGCTACAACTTCATCCCGCAGTTTTCTTATCTCTGCATCTTGTGTTAATATTTTCCTGTATACCGTACGGTGCGCAGACAGGAAAAGCCATCCCACTTGCCCTGCTGCTTTCAGCTCCAGCTTCGCCCCCCTTAGCTTCACCCACTCAACCACATCTTCCACTAAGAGAGGAGTCACTTTCTCATCTAATGCCTCCCATAACACCGGCGCTGCCCACCGGTTCAGGAGTCCTGCCACACCAGAGAACGGGTCAGTTGCTAACCACCAGGGAATGGATCTGGCTTCTGCCCCATGCTGCCTTCCGCTCTCTGCCTCACTTTTCTTACGTCCCCAAAGAGTCATTATTGACTTATGCCCCACTTCTGGTACCAAATGTCTTATCCAGGTGGCTGGTTGACACCTGTTCGGTATAAGTCAATAAGGACGCTCAATGAAGGACCACATGCCAATTATAAATACAATTTAGCTTTACTAGAATTTCAGGTAAATGTAGGCATTTAGCATATTAATAATAGTAGAACAAGAATAGCAATGAAAAGCATCTATTTATATATAAGTACACTACAAAGAGCATCTATGCATATATATATAAGCAAAAAGTTAATTGACAGATATAAGTTTTGATTAACTGTATACCAAAATGCATCACACTATGATGTTCAGGAAGCAAAATATAAAAGAGTTGAATACTTCAGATAAGCTTTGATTTACTGCACACCAAAATGCATGTTTCAGTTACTGCTGCAGGCTCACACTACGATGTTTAGAAAGCAAAATATAAACGAGCTGAATACTTCAGGTTATAAACACAGTGCAAGCATAAATAATCAATCATAATAATAGAGCAGAGAAACAAAGGCCTTTCATCTCTGTGTGGAACTTAACGTAGTCCACGAAATGCTGGGAAGCCCTATACCGCTTGCTTGGACCTCTCTCCCCCTCAAGCATCACAGTCAGCAAAACAGGGAGGCAGCGCTGGGCCATGGCAGCTTTCACAACTCCATCTGCGGGCTTCAAATCCCTCACCCACACTTCAGTGCTTAAATAACTCGAAACTTGGATTCTATCTCATTTTGGCATTTTCTAGCTATGTTATCAGTACTTGGCTGCTCTGCCCTTCTCCAGCCTTTGATTTCATTCCATCTTCTCCCTGTAGTCTCGTTCTCAAGGTTGAGACGGAGTCTTCTAGACAAACAAGCTTGAAAATAATATCATGAACTTTTCCACGTTGTTTGGGGGAGGGTTTCAGCAGGCATCACACTCACCTACACTGCTCAAGCTAATTAACCCTTCGCGTCACAATGTCTTTTGCACCTTTCGCTATACTGATCAGTCCACCATGTGGAAAAACACAGCTCATCTGCAATGTCTCAACTGCAATGTCTAACTCCACGATAAGCCAATAGGTAGCTAAACTGAATACAAAATGTAATGTCTAATGCCACGTTAAAGCCAATAAGTAGCTAAACTGAATACAAAATGTAATGTGCTACTGGTGAACATTGAACAACTAATATGCGCAGTGGTGAAACACAAAGTCAGTGGTCAAACACAATTAATGGCATAACAGTCTAAAATAACAAATCTTTGTCAACATGAAGCTTAAGCCTTAAATAACTCCACCAATTAAAGCCATATATTGTCTGCCAGTAGATTTCCGATTTATTGATTAACTGATTTCACACATTTACAGTTGTTTCAGATAACACATATCCTGGTGGTACCTCTTTTCTCTATTTCTTTCTCTCCTTTTCTTTACAGAATAGGAGACCCCTCCACTTTCCCTTTCACCGTGAAGGTTGGCATTATCCATTCTGGATGGGTGGAAAATTTTAAATGTAGTTTGCAATAGATCCCACTCACTTCAACCACTAAGTTATTCTAAAAGACATTTATAGATAGAGGAGGGTTTGTTTATTTTTCATTGCTTCTTGTGCTTCAAGGGTCCAGCTCTCTCCGCCTAGTCAGCCCACGTGCTAGGTTCCCTTAAAAGACATTGGGTCCAACTGGGAACTGTGTGGAGTGAAATTCTAGTATGGAATTCCGTTCCACACAAATATAAGAAGCTTGGTTTGTGTTTCTGTGCCTGGATTTATTGTGTGCGGGAACAATCAACTGAAATTTTCCAGATGGAATATCCAGCAGATAACATCTCTATGGGATAAGGCAGCATTGGAGCCCAGACTCCTTCCATGACTCCTACTCAAACCTCACATTAGGCACTGGGGGAGCACTACATGACCCTTTGCAGCCAATATTCTCCACTTCCTTCTTCACCCTTCTAATTCTCTTTCTGCACCCTGCCTTACAACAGTCCCCTGCATTATTTTACCACAGTCCCCTGCACACTGTTACCCCGTGCTAAGATCAGGTGGTAAATGTGTGCATTAAATAACACAGAGAAGGGAAAACCTTGCAGAAAACTGCCTAGTTAAATCCAGAAGTGCACAGTAATTAACTACTGTGTAGGGTTAAACTAATAACTGGACAGTACTGTACTGTGAAGTTAATATAGCTTTTCTGTTCACAGAGGTTGTTTTGGGGTCTCGTAACTTCTTGAAACCCTGAGTTTGCACCTCCAAATGGTAGGTGCCTTTATCACTATACACTTTCTTAGCTCCGGATTCTCTGTGGTTCAAACTGTATATTCACAGACCGCTTCAAAGATGGCAGGTATTAGCTTGCAACCACGTGTGCTCACACATCTTTCCAACACCCAGAAGTAATTGCTGCTGCAAGCATATTTATGGCACAGTTTCAGCAGTTTCATTTATTTCCACACACCAAAAGTCGTTGGGCATGGGCCATTCTGCACTCACACACATCTTTCCATCAATTACAATTGAATCCTTAAACAGCATATCTCTCATTCATGTTCTCTTCAAATCCATGCAGAGGCCTCACAATAAAACATACTAAAACATACCTTTAGTCTTGAAACATGAAATTCTATAAATGTACAAACGTTACTTAGACTCTTACTCTGACTTTGCTCCTGGTACATTGCAACTGCCAGCATGTTGTATATAATGCAAACGAAAATTTAAAAAATGAACTGATAAACAAAGCATTGTCATTTAGAGAGTAAAACAAGCAAGAGCTAGTTTAGGGATATTAGTTGAGGTCTGGGAAAGAAAAACAGGGCTGCAGACTCCACCTTTGTATGTAAAATATACACAGATTTCTGTTTAGCAAAACATAACCTGTATGTACTCAAATATACATCAGAGTGTGTATCTAAGCACATATACATCAAGTTGCTTGTGACAATATGACATTTTTTCTATGAAATTAATGCCATTCATAATTGTACTGCACAGTTTCTGATTTCATCCTGTTTCATAATTACTAGCCTTCACCCTTTTTGTCACTCCTTCCCCAGATGATGCATGTCATGACAGGAATTTTAAATTGTTACACTTGTATTTTCCTTCATCCTTAGAACCTGTTTTCATATGTCACTGTCCTTTGTGGATGGAAGAAAGGGGTTGTCAAGGCCCTTTTATAGAAGTCAAACTTGGACTCCAGGACAGAATCTAACTATAGGTTCATTTTCCTTAAACAAGCAATGGGGTCTTTGGCTGGCAGTCAGGATACCCCCTGTCCAAGCAAGGACCCTCACTCTAGTGAGGGTAAAGGAGAATCACCCTCCGCTAACCCCCGCTCACCCACTTGGTAGCTTGGCACGACCAAGCAGGCTTAACTTCAGAGTTCTAGGTGTAAAGTATTTGTACCAACACACACAGTAACTTAATGAAAACACTACAAAATGACACAACACAGGTTTAGAAAAATAGGAAATATTTATCTAAACAAAACAAGACCAAAACGACAAAAATCCAACATACAGAAGTCAAGTTATTAATTTTAAAAGCAAAAGAGTCTTAAATCCTTTTGTAAACAGGTAAAACACTGTTAGCATTGAAAAGTACCTGGGTAGCGTCAAAATAACAAGTAAGGGCGAGTGTGTGTCGAAAAAGGTAAGCAGTGTATCCATTTCTCACCTGCAAGTGAGATCGTCCGTCGTTTCTCCTTCTCTGGTCGGGTTAGCATGTGCCGGTTTTCCTCTCCGCAGGAAAGTGATGCGTCGATCCGGGCAGCACTCGGGTCCGGGCAGGCGTTGTGTCATTTTTCCGTGCCTAGCAAGGTTTTCGTAGAAAATCCTGACGCGCGGTGTTAGCAAAACCGCACTGTGTGGGTTGCAATGTTAGCAGCCTCCGTTAGCGATGTAGCTTCACCTATCAAGGCCCCAGGAACTGGCTAGGGCACCACTTGGTGGGGCAGGAGTCTCAGCAGAGAGTCCAGGTGCTGGCAGGGGAAGTCTTTGATGGCCCTGATACTTCAACAACAGGAGGCAAGCTCAGGACAAGCCCTTGGAGATTTCTTCACAAGCAGGAATGCACAACAAAGTCCAGTCTTTGTTCCCTTTCACCAGGCAAAAGCAGCAACTGAAGGATAGCCCCACAAAGCACAGTCACTGGCAGGGCAGCACTTCTCCTCAGCTCTTCTCCAGGCAGAGGTTCCTCTTGATGTCCAGAAGTGATCTAAAGTCTGTGGTTTTGGGCACCCTTCTTATACCCATTTTGGCCTTTGAAGTAGGCTTACTTCAAAGGAAAGTCTCTCTTGATTGTGAAATCCTGCCTTTCCCAGGCAAGGCCCCAGGCACACACCAGGGGGTTGGAGACTGCATTGTGTGAGGACAGGCACAGCCCTTTCAGGTGTAAGTGACCACTCCTCCCCTCCCTCCAAGCACAGCTAGCACAGATGGCTCATCAGGATATGCAGGCTACACCCCAGCTCCCTTTATGTCACTGTCTAGAGAGAGGGGCAAACAGCCCAACTGTCAAACTGATCCAGACAGGGAATCCAAAAACAGGCAGAGTCACAGAATGGTTTAAGCAACAACATGTTCACTTCCTAAAAGTACTATTATTAAACACACAATCTTAAAATCAACTTTACTAAAAGATGTATTTTTAAATTGTGAGCTCAGAGACCCCAAACTCCACATGTCTATCCGCTCCCAAAGGGAATCTACGCTTTAATAATATTTAAATGCAGCCCTCATGTTATCCTATGAGAGCGATAGGCCTTACGACAGTGAAAACCGAATTTGGCAGTATTTCACCTCAGGACATATAAAACATATTAGTATATGTCCTAACTTAAACATGCACTGCACCCTGCCCCTGGGGATACCGAGGGCCTACCTTAGGGGTGTCTTACATGTACGAGAAGGGAAGGTTTAGGCATGGCAAGTGGGTACACTTGCCAAGTCGAATTGGCAGTTTAAAACTGCACACACAGACACTGCAGTGGCAGGTCTGAGACATGATTACAGAGCTACTAATGTGGGTGGCACAACCAGTGCTGCAGGCCCACTAGTATCATTATATTTACAGGCCCTGGGCGCCTTTAGTGCACTGTATTAGGGACTTACCAGTAGATCAAATATGCCAATCATGGTGATCCAATTGCATACTCATTTTACACAGGAGCACTTGCACTTTAGCACTGGATAGCAGTGGTAAAGTGCTCAGAGTAACAAAAACAGCAAAAACAGAGTCCAGCACACATCAATAACCTGGGAACAGAGGCAAAACGTTAGTGGACACCACCCCAAGGATGCCAAGTCTAACACGTGTCCCCCCCCAGCTGAAAGTGGGGAGCAACTACCCAACCTCATGGGAGTTCCATCACTAAGGCAGAAGAATCTGGACAGACCATCAGCATTGGCGTGTTCTGTGCCAGGGTGGTGTTCCACCATAAAGTCCCTCCCCGTAGGGAAATGGACCACCTAAACAGTTTTGGATTCTCACCCCTCATCTGCATTAACCATCTGAGGGGCCTGTGGTCGGTCTGAACCTGGAAGTGAGTCCCAAACAAGTAGGGCCTTAGCTTCTTCAGCACCCAGACCACAGCAAAAACTTCACGTTCTATGGCACTCCACCTACGTTCCCTGGGAAGTAACCTCCTGCTAATGAAGGCTGCAGGTTGATCTAGGCCCTCTTCATTAAGATGTGAGAGTACTGGTCCAATACCATGCCCTGAGGTGTCTGTTTCCACAACAAACTCCTTGGGGTAATCAGGTGCCTTCAGCACAGGTGCTGTGCACATGGCAGTCTTCAGGGCATCAAAAGCAGTCTGACAACCCTCTGTCCAGATCACCCTCTTAGGGTGCTTCTTAGAAGTCCACTCAGCCAACGAGGGAAAACAATGGTACCATACCCCTTGACAAACCTTCTGTAGTAGCCAGTGAGAGCTAAAAAGGCTCTCACATCAGTCTGGGTTTGGGAGGCTCCCAGGCATGAATGGTATCAATTTATGGCTGTAGGGGTGCCACCTGGCCACTCCCTACCTGGTGTCCCAAGTACACCACAGAACCCTGCCCTATTTGGCACTTGCTTGCCTTAATAGTGAGGCCTGCCTTTTGCAGGGCCTCCAACACTTCGCAGAGGTGTTGTAAATGTTCCTCCCATGTGGAACCGAAGACAGCAGTGTCATCCAGGTAGGAGGCACTGAACTCATCCAGCCCAGCCAACACCTGGTTGACCAACCTCTGAAAGGTGGCAGGGGCATTTTTCATCCCAAATGGCACCACCTTGAACTGAAAGTGCTCATCTGGGGTAGAAAATTCAGACCTCTCCTTGGCCCCCTCAGTCAAGGCAATCTGGCAATACCCAGACATTAAATCAAACGTGTTGAGGTAGGTGGCAGCTCCCAACCAGTCTATGAGCTCATCAGCTCAGGGGATGGGGTGTGCGTCTGTCTTACTGACCACATTGAGTCCCCGGTAGTCCACACAGAACTGGAGTTTGGGAGTGGCACCAGGTACAGCAGCCTTTGGGACCAATACCAGAGGGCTGGCCCAAGGACTGCTGGAATGCTCAATAACCCCTTTGGTTAAAATCTTGGATACCTCATCCTTAATGCTAGCTCTGACCTTGCCAGTCACCCTGTAAACTTTCTGTTTAATGGGTGTACTGAACCCAGTATCCACATCATGTGTGCACAAGTTTGTGACCCCTGGGATCAAGGAAAACATTGAGGCGAACTGTCCCAACACCTGGCAACAGTCCCTCTGCTGCTCAGCAGTCAGGGAGGGGAGAGGATCACTCCCTTCACAGACCCATCTTTTTCTCCTGCAGACAGGAGGTCAGGAAGAGGCTCACTCTCCTCCTCCACCCAGTCATCTGTTGCAAGGAGCATGGACAGTTCTGTCCGCTCAAAGTGTGGCTTGAGCCGGTTAACATGTAGGACCCTTAACGGGTTCCTGGGAGTCTGCAAGCCCACCAGATAGGTGACTTCGCTCTTGCACTCCACCACCTCAAATGGCCCAGTCCCTTGTCTTGGAGCGCCCTAGGCTTCAATGGTGCCATCACCCACACTTTTTGACCAGGTTGAAACTATCAGAGTGGCATTCCAGCCATACCACCATTTCATATCCTCCTGGCTTGCTTCCAGGTTCTCCAGTGCGAGACTCCTGAAGCAGGCAGCCTGGTTACTCAGAACCAGGATGTATCTAAATACATCCTGGGGGGGGTTTACTAGGGTTTTTTGCCAAAGCCCCCTTCACCAGACTTAAAGGTCCCCTCACAGGGTGGCCATAGATGATCTCAAAGGGACTAAACCCAAGTCCCTTTTGAGGCACCTCCCTGTAAGCGAACAGAAGGCATGGCAAGAGGACATCCCACTTCCACCTCAAGGGCTCTGACAGGCCCATAATCATACCTTTCAAGGTGTGGTTGAATCTCTCAACCAGACCATTGCTTTGGGGGTGGTAAGATGTGGTGAACTAGTAGGTTACCCCACACACCTTCCACAGAGACTTCATATATGCAGATATGAAGTTGGTACCCCTATCAGATACCACTTCCCTGGGCAACCCCATGTGGGGAAAAACCCACATCAATGCATGACCCACCACAGGGGAAGTGATTGACCTCAGAGGAATGGCTTCTGGGTACCAGGTGGCATGGTCCATCAAGACCAGGATGAACCTGTTGCTCATGAGTGTCTTGGGATCCAGAGGCCCCACAATGTCAATACCAACCCTTGCAAAGGGGGTACTAACAACAGGAAAAGGTTGGAGGGGAGCCTTACATTCTCCCCCACTCTTACTGCTTGCCTGACAAGTTTGGGAATACCTACAATGAGCATCTGAGTGCCTGCACATTAGGGGCCAATAGAAGTGGGTGGCAAGCCTCTCAAAGATCTTGTCCTGCCCCAAATGTCCTGCTAAAGGCACATCATGAGCCAACCCCAGTAGGAAGGCCCTGAAGCACTGGGGTACCACCAGCACACGGGCTAACCTAGGCTCAGGAACCTTAGGCTCATTATACAGGAGGTTGTCCTCACAGTAGATCAGGTGAGATCCTGGGTTCTTGCCAGCTGCCTGGTCTGCAGCCTGCTGCCGCAAACCCTCCACAGTAGGGCATGTCTTCTGTGCTGCACAGAATGCTTCCCTGGTGGTCCCCCCTTCCTGCTGCCACTGCAACAGCTCAGGGACCTCCCCCAGTTCAGCCACCTGTTCCCCTGTAAGTTCCGGGGCATCACCCTCAGACTCTGCCTCCTCCCTGACCGTGGCAACTTTTGAGGCCAGTTTCCTGTGCCCCCTGCCCTTCCTCTTTTTGGTGGTCCCTCTTGCCACTGTTTCATGCTCCAGGGGCTCTTGACCACCCTGACAGGCTGGCATTGACCCAGTAGATATGCATACCCACCCAGGACAGACCCAACATCTCCAAGTGTGACTTGTGTTCCACCTCCTTCCAAGGGGAATCCTCCAGGTCATCGCCAAGCAAACAATCTACCTTCAAGGAACCTGAGACCCCTCCCCCATTCAAAGGGAACCTGCACCACTCTACACAGGTGCTCTGAGTTGTCCACTGCAACTATTTGGTGAAGTACACGGGATACATCTGCTCTTCAGACACCAGGTGACTCTTCACTATAGTCACACTGGCTCCTGTGTCTCTCAGAGCCTCCACCCTCTGTCCATTGATGGTCACCTACTGCCTGTACTTCAAAGTGTTCTCAGGCACTAGGGTTCTCTGGACCATCTCACTGTTCCCTAGTGAGACAAGGGTCATCACAGCTGGCTCCCACCCACCTAGGGGAGGACCACACCAAGGATGCCAAGTATAACAAGCAGTCACAAAAACTGGTAAGAAATTGTGACTCACTGGCTTTCTAAACATCATGAGGAGTACCATTTATTTGATGCTAGCCAGATGAGTTGAACACCTGGTTTAGACATGGAGACTGCCCCTGTGGCTGTATTGAATGGCATCAGACAAGGTTACGATGATGGCATTTGCACCTGCCTCATCCTGCTATCACAGTTGAAATCTTGTATTGGTAATGCTACCATCATTTTTAGATTGAGCTATGCCAAATGCTTGCTACATTGGACTTCCTAAGTCAGCTATTTCTAAGCTTAACGGCTTTCAGAATAAGGCAGAATCAATTGTCAGGAAGTTCTTTCTCTTCTATTGTTTTGTCTATTTGGAATACCCTCCATCCTGGCCTGTGCAAAATAGAGAAAAATTCAGTGGTTGTGAAGGTTCTGAAATTGAATCTATTTTATTGATTATCTTCATATATATTCTGATGTTATTAGGCAGTTAAAGGGCAAGATTTATTCTGGAGCTTTTTGCACTTTTTAAGTAACAGCTCAACTCATATCTTGCATATACACTTTTAAGTAACAACTCAAATCATATCTTGCAAGTATAGTGTAGTGTCATGGGTTGACATGTGAGCGGAAACTAGAATGTGGAAGAGGTGGGGATAAAATAAATGAGTCCATCTGACTGATCATCAGTTGCTGGACCTTAGGACATGTGATGATTGTACAAGTGGACTACGGGCTGTTTTCTTGATTTAAAACAAACGACAATAACTTAATTTCTGGCTCATCTTTTACTTTTGCAATACTGGCAACAAGTGGGCAATTTCAGTCTTGGCGTAATCTGCAGACTGCTGATTATGTGGAAAAACTGTATAGAACAAACTTGAAGGTGCACAGATGTCAGTGCAATATATATGTACTTACAGAAACAAAATGCATGATTTGAATTTGTCTTGTGCGGAGTGTTCTTCTCTGCATGTGTCTCCCTGACACATGTTTATTTGCATCAGCTCACCACATGTTACTGCGCAAATACGCTGAAGTCAAGCACCATCTTGAATTGGGCTATTCAGCATGTTGAAAAACTTGTTGCGCAGAGTGGTGCCTGTACGCTATTTCTTCTACAAATAAGATACCTTAAACTTTATACTGAGCTGCAACTAATAAGGGAATAATTGTGGTAATATTTACAAACAAAAAACAAAACTCGTTTACAATGCATATATTGAATGTTGGTTGCTAGTTTTCCCTTTGTATTACTTCCAATGGAAGTAATGTTGTATATACCTTTTTTCATTGAACCTCTTTAGACAACAGTGACTACATTTAATTGTTTACTTAATTATGTTTTCTTTTGATAAAATGTCGAGCATAGTATCTTCATTCCTACCAGCACCTGGCGAACCTCCTATGGACGGGGAAATGTGGGAAGCAGTATTTGTATCTAATGTTGAGGTAATAAAGATGACGACTGTGGACCATAAAGCAAGCTATAACTACTAAAGAATTGTTTAAGACTGTTCAGTTTACAGGAGAATTAAAATGTGCCTATTTTGGATGATTCTGGCAAATTGATGTCTTCCAATATGCATTTAGGCAAATGAACATAAGTCATGGGAGAAAAACTAATGTATCCGTGAAAATGTTCAAATTCTATTCTAGAAATCAGAGAATCTATATAAAGGACTATGGTGGTCATTCTGACCCTGGCGGTCTTTGACCGCCAGGGCGGAGGACCGCGGGAGCACCGCCGACAGGCCGGCGGTGCTCCAATGGGGATTCCGACCGCGACGGTAAAGCCGCGGTCGGACCGGCACCACTGGCGGGGTCCCGCCAGTGTACTGCGGCCCCATTGTATCCTCCGCGGCGGCGCAGCTTGCTGCACCGCCGCGGGGATTCCGACCCCCCCTACCGCCATCCAGATCCCGGCGGTCGGACCGCCGAGATCCGGATGGCGGTAGGGGGGGTCGCGGGGCCCCTGGGGGCCCCTGCAGTGCCCATGCCACTGGCATGGGCATTGCAGGGGCCCCCGTAAGAGGGCCCCTACATGTATTTCACTGTCTGCTGCGCAGACAGTGAAATACGCGATGGGTGCAACTGCACCCGTCGCACAGCTTCCACTCCGCCGGCTCGATTCCGAGCCGGCTTCATCGTGGAAGCCTCTTTCCCGCTGGGCTGGCTGGCGGTCTGAAGGCGACCGCCCGCCAGCCCAGCGGGAAAGTCAGAATTACCGCCGCGGTCTTTCGACCGCGGAACGGTAACCTGACGGCGGGACTTTGGCGGGCGGCCTCCGCCGCCCGCCAAGGTCAGAATGAGGGCCTATGTTTCAGCTTTGAAGTCATTAGCTTCTACTTGTTACTTTGATCATATTAATTACTATCAAGTACTTAGTGACCAAATCCTTTTGAAGGCAAGCAATAAGAAAGTCAAAGAAAGAGTTTAGACCAGTGGTTCCCAAACTTTTTCGACCCGTGGCTCCCTTGACCTATTGGCCATTGGCTGCGGCTCCCTGTTATGTCACTTTTTTTGACGGGTGGGGGGATGTAAGCCAGGATTTGGGAGCACTTCCATTTTCCTTCCTAAAAAATAATTGGAATGAAGATGATAAAGGGCTTCTGCGATAGGGACTTGTCTTTAGTGGCTTGGAGTATGCACTGCCAGTAATCTGCTGCTGAAGGCCAGTGCACAACATTTTTATCACACTCTTTCTGCCTGCCATTGCGCTTTCTCCTTGTTCCTGGCAAGTTAAAAAAAAAAAGCACATTAGTATTTTTGATCTCAGATCCTCCAGCACCACACTTGAAAGTCCCATATATGACAATAGACCTGATTCAGGCCTCAAGGGGAGAAATACATTCTCCCGATTCTTATTTTTTCAATTTCCCGCTTTCCTCTTAAATGTTTACATTTTTGTAATTTCATGATTACCCTCTTTTCTTGAGTAGCTGCAGAACACTGACAGAAGTGACACTCTATCATTGTCCTGATTGGGCCTGACCCTGCCTAAATGGACATACTCTTTATTTATTAGGCAAGACGTCATGTGCTAGTCCAAACCACTCCAGACGCTGACAGCTGTGGCTTCCATAACATCCCCACATGGCATTCCCACATGGGTTACTCAGGGCTGCAAATGCACATTGCAAAACCCTAACAAGTTTGATTTTTGCACTGTGATTCTTTCTTTATCATACTACCGTACGGCTCTGTTCCAAACATAACATCTTTATAATGGAGCCGTATGGTAGTATGAAAGAGAAAGAGTCGCAGTGCTAACAGTGCTTAATTTGAGCCAGTGCTTTCCGCAGGGATTAATTTGAGCAGGTGGTTTCCGGTTTTCTGCATCAGACATTTAGGAAGAACAAAAGATACATATGGGAAACGTGGAGGAAGAGAAACTAAAAAGCATCACTAAGGGAGAAAGTAGAAAGCTGCATGAGTGAGCTGAAGGAGTAGGGAGTGGCTGTAAATGGATTAAAGAGGCCCGAGAAGGCTCGCACATTTAAATGCAGCATCCGCTTGTTTCAAAAGAGAGCTTTCATCACCATCACATTTTTATCTACAAATTAAGCACTGGGTATACAGTGGGGGGCACAGCACTTATTTTTAAGGACTGGCACATAGGCCCATATTTATGAAACGTTTGTGCTACATTTGCATTATTTTGTGACGCAAAAGCAGCGCAGACTTACAAAATATACTTATATTTTGTGAGTTTGCGCTGCTTTTGCATAAAAAAATGCGGCACAAACTTTTCATAAATATGGGCCTTAGTTTTCTGCATCATGCATTTACTGTGAGCAAAGGCACATATGGGAAGGATGAAGAAAAAGAAGGACGTAAAAGCTCCACATTGGGAGAAAGATGCAAGAGTGAGCTGAAGGGGCAGGGAGAGGCTGTAAATGGATTGAAGAGGCCCAAGATGGCTTTAGGATTACTGCTGCCTCAATATTCTGTGCATGCATATTTAACTGCAGCAGCCACATGTTTCAGAGGAGAGCTTTCAGGCATGTTTTTATTTATAAATATTTAAACACTGAGTGGAAACAAATCAAACTTGATGGGTTTTACAATTTACTATGTAACATTGCAAAACCCTAACAAGTTTGATTTATTTCCACTGTGATTCTTTCTTTTTAATACTACTGTTCGGCTCCATTCTAAACGTAACTTGTCCTTAGAATGGAGCCGTACAGTAGTATGAAACAGAAAGAATTGCAGTGCAGATCAATCAAACTTGTTAGGTTTTTGCAATGTTATGATGTCTATTGTAAAATCCATCAAGTTTGATTTGTTTCCACTGCAAGTCGTTCTCTGTCATACTACCATGCAGCTTTGTTAGCTGTACCGTAGTATGAAAGAGAGACTCGCAGTGGAAACAAATCAAACTTGATGGGTTTTACACTTTACAACATAACATTGCAAAACCCTAACAAGTTCGATTTATTTCCACTGTGATTCTTTCGTTTTCATACTCCTGTAAAGCTTCATTCTAAATGTGATGTATTTTTAGAATGGGGCCCTACGGTAGTATGAAAATGAAAGCATTTCAGTGTTCCTTAGAAGTGTGCGGCGCCCCTGGTGAGTTCTGATGGTGCACCAGGGAGCCACGGCGCACACTTTGGGAAACACTGGTTTAGACTAATGCTGATATACTACTTAATGCAGCAAATGAGATGCCTAAAGGCATAGAACACTTTGAGAAATTTGTGCAGAAAAAAAGAGGGAATCCTAAAAGTAATGTTAATACTGTCAACAAAAATGTTATGTATAACATATTCAAGAAGATTCCAAGAAAACTCAACCTTCTTCCTATAGAAGTGGCAGTTTACCCCATCCAGGAGATGAAAACAATGTCATTCTTTAGATAAAGTATGATTAAAACTAAGTTGAAAGGGACATCATAATAGATCATGTAGATTTAATATCAGCAGAGCTAATTTGATAACTGAAGGATTACATAGGAGTTTAGAATTTTAATACAACCCTAATACTATTTTAAGTGAAGGTGGGAATGGTAGAAATCAAAATTGATGGGAGATCTGTTACTAAATTGGTAGTTTAATATGCTTGGTACATGTTTGACCTGACAGCCACTGGGTGGTCACCCCTAACTTTTTGCCTGCCCCGCTCTACTTTTTGACACTGTTTTTCCTGTTTTTAGGACTCTGCGCACTTTACCACTGCTAACCAGTGCTAAAGTGCATATGCTCTTTTCCTTCAAACATGGTGACATTGGCTCATACCTAATTGGCTTATTTAATTCACTTATAAGTCCCTAGTAAAGTGCACTACATGTGCCCAGGGCCTGTAGATTAAATGCTACAAGTGGGCCTGTAGCACTGATTTTGCCACCCACATAGGTAGCCTCTTAACCATGTCTCAGGCTTGACATTGCAAGGCCTGTGTGTGCATTTCACTGCCAATTCGACTCTGCATTTTAAAGTATTTGCCAAGCCTTAAAACTCCCCTTTTTCTACATGGAATTCATCCCTAAGGTAGGCCCTAGGTAACCCATAGGGCAGGGTGCTATGTAAGTAAAAGGCAAGACATGAACATATGTGTTCTATATGTCCTGGTAGTGTAAAACTCATTTTACACTGCTGTGAGGCCTGCTCCTTTCATAGGTTAACATTAAGGCTACCCACATAAACTGTTTGAGTGGTAGATTCTGATTAGAAAGGGGTAAACAGGTCATATTTAGTATGGCCAGAATTGTAATACAAAATCCTGCTGACTGGTGAAGCTGGATTTTATATTACTATTTTAGAAATGGCACATTTAGAAAGTTAGCATTTCTCTGCACGTAAAAACTTCTGTGCTTTACAATCCATGTCTGGGCTGGGCTGGTTGACAGCTCCCTTTTACATTTCACGCAAACAACCACAAACACAGAATGCTCAGTCACGCCTGCACACATCTGCATACTGAATGGGTCTCCTGGGCTAGAAGGGTGGAGGGCCTGACACTTACATTTCAAAAGAAAGTGGCCTACCCTCACACAATGGACTGCCAAACCCCCTACTGGGACCCTGGCAGACAGGATTGTACTGAAAGGGGACCTTGTGCACTTCTAAGCCACTCTTTAAAGTCTCCCCCACTTCAAAGGCACATTTGGGTATATAAACTGGGTCCCTGACCCTACCAACTGAGACTCTTCTTGATAAGACACCTTCTGGGAAAGAAACTCTGAAACAGAACCTGCAACCTGCTAAGAGAAGCTGCCTGGCTGCCCAAAGGACTCACCTGACTGCTTTGCTGTAAAGGATGGCTGCCTTGCTGTTGCCCTGCTGCCTTACTGCCCTCTGGCTCTGCTGAGAAGTGTTCTCCAAGGGATTGAGCTTGCCTCCTGTTTCCTAAAGTCTCAGAGCCAAAAAGACTTAGGGCCTGATTCTAACTTTGGAGGACGGTGTTAAACCGTCCCAAAAGTGGCGGATATACCACCTACCGTATTACGAGTCCATTATATCCTATGGAACTCGTAATAAGGTAGGTGGTATATCCGCCACTTTTGGGACGGTTTAACACCGTCCTCCAAAGTTAGAATCAGGCCCTTAATCTCTACAAAGAACTCCTTGTGTGGCGAAAAACGATGCACAGTCTGATGGAATCGATGCACAGCCTGCCGTGCGGTGAGAAAATCACTGCATCGCCGAACCGGAACGATGCAGCTCAGCTCTCCGAATGGAGATCGACGCAGCAGCAGCATTGCGACCGGAACTTTGACACAGGGCCCATCGGATTGATGCAACCCAACTTCCTGCGAGAGGGATCAATGCACTGCCCGCCGTGCGACAGAAATTTCCCAGCATCGCCCACAGGATCGATGCAGCTCTTGTGACTTCATCCTACACTCCCAGTATTTCTCCGCATCGTCCCCGGGGCGTCCAAATACCCCGCAACTCGAAGAGGATCCAAGTCTGCATGCCGGAAATCGACGCAAAGCCCTTGCTGCATGGAAAAGCATTGACACATCGTTTGTGTGCGCTTGGAGAAACCGCTGCACACCTCCCCGTTTTCTACGCATCTCCTCTTCTCTGGTCCCGTGCGGATAATGTAGACGCAAACCAGGTACTTTGCGCTTGCAAGAGACCATTTATCAAATCTTGATAGTTTTGACCTTAATCTACTCAGATAAATATTCTATATTTTTCTAAACCTGTGTGGTGTATTTTTGTGGTGTTTGCACTGTGTTTTTGAATGATTTATTGCACAAATACTTTACACATTGCCTTCTAAGTTAAGCCTGATTGCTCAGTGCCAAGCTACCAGAGGATAATTTGGATTGTGTGAGACTTACCCTGACTAGAGTGAGAGTCCTTGCTTGGACAGGGGGTAACCTGACTGCCAACCAAAGACCCCATTTCTAACAGTACATCATTCTTGGAAAGGATGTACTAGATCAGCTATGGGTAAATAAAGATTTATATCCTCCTGACCTTCCTCCTGCAAGATAAAGAAGTCATACAATTGATTTAATAAGATATTTTATGACTAATTTGAATTTTTCAGGGCAATACACACAATGTAAGGTGTCTCCATCAATAAAGAGTCAGTCTTTGTTAGGGTAGCCTCATCAAGAAGAAACTGACCCATATCTAATACCGCATGTTATTAATACATTTGATTCAAACATAATGATAAGGATTCACAAGTAGGTGAAAGTGAACAAAATGTAAAACGAAAATACAAGCAGGTATTTAGTGAATTATTGGGGGAGTTTCACGGTTGCAAACATCACATAATATTATAAGAAGGGAGTAATCTATGTAAGGAATAACTTGTAGAATCTTCTTACTAGGCTTTTACTTTGGTTATTTCGGTAAAGGCATCTGGAGGCTTGAGAATTTATATTGACTTGTGAAGTATTAATAATGCTATTGGGGTAGATAATCATCCTTTACTTAACATTCACAAAATGGTTTCTACTTAAGCGGGGGATACTGTATTCTACTCCTGAGATCTAGCTAGTGCCTATCATAAGGTCAAGTTGAATGATGATTTAAGGATGTTAAGCACCACACCAGAAGAAATGCATTATTACTGCAGAAAACCTTTTGGCCTAGCATGCACTGCTTCTTTATTTCAAAGACTAATGAAAAAGACCCTTGAAGGTATACCAGGGGCAATAACTTTTCAAGCTGATATCCGGGTGTTTGGGCAGGACATTGTAGAGCATGACAAAAACTTAAATGGTGTATTAAAAGCTTTGACTGATAAAGAGCAATCTTTGAAGTTAGCCGAGAGCAAATTATGCAAACATGAGGTAAATAGTTGGTCATTTAATAAGTGATTCAGGCAGAAGGCCCAAGAGTAATCATGTCAAAGTTTTCTTGGAAGCTCCCATTCCTATTTCAAAGAAACAGTTGGCATCTTTTCTTGAGCTAACAGAATCCTACTCAAAATTCTTTCAGAATTATGCCTCTAAAATTGAAGCTGTTTGGAAAATTCTAAAAATACCAATTTTGAATGGTGTGATTTATTAACTAATATGTACAATGAGATGAAGACACAGATCGTTAATGCAACTTGTCTTAAACCTTTTGTGGTTGGAACAAAATGTGTAATAGTGGTAGATGCTAGTAGTTGTGGAAAAGAGCAATTCTAATGCAAAGAGGGAAAGGGAGGGAATAGATTTGTATCCTACACTTCTAGAACATTATGTGAAGCGGAAAGATATTATTCTGTAATAGAAAGGGAACTCCTTACTTCATGTGGGGTTCTGAACATTTCAGGATGCTTTTATGGGGAACAAAATGTGCATTAAAAACAGATCATAAACCTCTTGTAAATATGCTATCTCCCGGGAAATATTGCATGATGACTGCCAGATTAGAAACATTAGCATCAAGATTACAAGCATATCAATATAGGATTGAGTATGTGCCGGGTAAATTTTTTTTTCATGTTGACGATATGTAAAGACAGACTGTAGTGGATGAAGGATACGGTAAGATGGAAAATCAGGAATTTGATGAGCGTGAAGTCGAATTTTCATATGCTGACATCAATTTATCTAGCGGTGAGTGTGCGGTTATTGATTAAGACACAAGCTATGAGGAAATTAACCAAGACGTAGGGCCTGATTTAGATTTTGGTTTTTGGAATACTCTGTCACAAACGTGACAGATATCCCATCCTCTGTATTACGTTCTCCATTGGAAATAATGGGATCATAATACAGTGGACAGGATATCTGTCACGTTTGCAACAGAGTGTTCCCTTCCGCCACGATCTAAATCAAGCCCTCAGTTTTAAATGAAGTTAATAGTTTTATTAAGGATGGTTTGCCTGAAAAATGTGCAATATCGGGGGGACTAAAAAGTTTTGCCAAGGTACATGAAGAACCTGCTGCACAGTATGGTATAATAATAATGGATTATAAATCCATTGCTCCTTTTGGATTGAGGAAAAACATTATTGATTGTTCTCATGAGGGACATATTGGAATTTCAGGTACCAGAAGGAGGTTACGTGAAAATGTTCGGTGGGCCGGCCTGGACACTATGGGGGATAGACATGGTGGATCTTACATAATTTGTTGCAGCGAGTGATAAATCAGCCAAGAGAATGGTTGCAAAATCGTGTCCTGTCAAGTTTCCTGTTGGATCATGGAGGAAATTAGAAGTAGATATGATTTTCTGTTTTGGCAGGAGGTCCTTTGGAATAGTTGTGGTGGTTTAAAATTCTCGAAGAGGCCTGAAATAAAAGTGTCAGGAAAGGTCACATCATTGATAGCTGTGGAATTTGTAATGAACTGTTCTGCAGAGAGGGGATTCCTCGAGAAATTGGCACTGACAATGGTCCACAATTTGTGAGCTCTTTTTCACAAGCTCATCTTTCTAAATGTGGTGTTAATAACACGAGAATCTCCATTTTGCACCCTGAGTCCAATGGTAAGGTTAAGAGATTTAACAGAGTTGTGAAGAAGGTTATTCATTTAACACTGCAAAACAGGTTCAACTGGAGAAAAGCACTGTAAGCCATTTTATTTACTTATAGGAGTATTCCAAATTCTGTGACTTCAGTAAGTCCTTATGAGTAGTCGAGAGGATGCAAACCTAAATTTGTTCCCTGGTGATTAAGAAACAAGAATGAAAGTAACTTTGAAACCGTCTTCAACAACATAGACAAATTATGGAAAAATATAAGCAAAAAATTAAAATAAACTTTGATATGAAAAGAGGAGCTTCTACTAAACAATTAGTAAATGTAAGTGATTGATAACAATTAAAAAACATATTGTGTCAGGAGAAAGCGCTGCATGTTGGGCCGATCTTTTACAAGTCACAGAGGTATTTAAAAATGTTGTACTGTGGGATGATGGAAAAGTATGGAATTTTAGACATGTTTCTCTATGTAAAGGGATGAAGGGTGTGCATGTGAACAAGCATGAGAATAATGGCAATGTTTTTTGTATTTGTCTAAGATGACTTGCAAAAGAGTATCTGATGGAGTCACACCATTTGCTGAGGTCATATCTGCTGGTGTGGGGGGTGACTATGCAAGTCATACCTTGAAAAATCATACTTTGGAGAAGGGAAACTATTGTAGAGTACATAGAGTGTCTCTTAAACCTATTAAGTTTATTTTGCATCGAATGTAAGGATTTTGGTTATTTTTTTAATTTATTTGTTTATAAAGGGGAAGATATGTGGCATGTTATGGTTCAAAATGTCTTTTCTTTCCCATTTTTGCTTATGCTTTCTGTGAGCCAGAACTAGAATGTGGAAGGGGAAGAAGGAATGCACCAGCTTCTCTGATCCTCAGCTGATGGAGCTTAGGAAATGTGATGGATGTACAATGGGACTATTAGCCATTTTTAATTAAAAGATAATCCTAATTCACAGCATTTCTGGATCTTTTATTTCTGCTCCTTATACGTTTGCAACATATAGGTTTTCAATATATTTAGTGTGTGTCCTCTTGCACTAAACACAGGGCAGGTATCAACTTTAGAAAACATCTATAAAAAATGATGGGCTGTGCCTCTTGTCCTTTAGAGGTAGAACATTTTTACCTGAGGAATAGTTCAGGTGTCTAACACTTAATCTATGGTACACTAAGAGATAGGTCTGCTATGTGAAACCTAAATATATATTTTCTAAACAGAGGCATACTTCTTCTGCCTTAAATTCTAGTATGACCAGTTTCTCAGAGTTCATTGTAAGACAAAATCAGAATTTGCTTTGACATATGCCTTGTGTCGTCATTCTCTGGGGCAGTGACACCTGCACTTGTCTTGTGTATGCATTGTTTCCATGTAACCTTCCTCTTCAAACTAGTTTGTCAACAAAATGCTTGAGAAACGTTATTCTGTTGTCAAACGAAGCCCCGGACTGTCAAAAGCAGCATCACCCTTATATTGTGTATAATAGATTGTCAATGCAAAAGTATTGCACAAAGAAAACAATACTTTGTGTTCTGGTTGTTTCAATGTTACATTCACTAATGGACTACCATGGTGTCTACGTGCTGTCCCTCTTGTGCTAGTGTTATGAATGCATGCAACCAAAATCAAGTCGTGTCCTCTGAACAGTAAGCACAGTAGACTGGACACAGGGCACGAAGCCTTGGATGTGGCATCATTGAGTGCAGAATGTGATCAATGACCATGCCTTAAACCCATGGGGCTTTTGAGTGATTGGAGTTAATGTATGGTGTTACTGAAGAACACACCTTGTGCTTAGTGCACCTTGGCTGTTAAGGAGCAGGGTGTGACAGAAGAGGACGGTCTGTCCTTTGTACCCACTAGGAATGGATAAAGACTGTTTCTAGCAGCTACTGGGTCTGTTGGAATGCCAACAAGGTAAGGCTGAATTGCACACCCCCTCAAACTGTGATGCTAGGCATGGCCAATAGCTGTGCCCATTGCGCACCGGGATTAGGAAGTTTGGGCACAAGACATGAGCAAAGTCCATGCCCAGTGGTAATGGGAGTGATGTAATTGGCAAAGGGTGTGGCCTATCCACAGTACTTGCTGGGATCAGCTGAAGACAGTGTCTGGTAAAAGGGATGTGTGCACTCATCTTCTTAAAGTATACTTGGCACATCAAAAAAATCACTAACAAAGTTAAGCAATGCTAAGGATAGATATTAGTGTCAATAACTTCTCAAAAAGAAACTGAGTTTCTCAGAATAAATCACGTATTGCAAAAACTTGAAAAATTCTGAAACTGAAACAATAACTCTTCCCCATTCACAGCTCATGACTTCACCCATGACATAATTTGTAGCATCGTTGTTCACTACATCAATAGCAGCATATTGTAGTACTTTAGTGTAAGAATTGTACTGGAAGCATTCTAGAGAGTGCTGTGAGGTCAATTATGGATTGTTAGTGTTGGCTATTTTGACAGTTGAGACTTTGGCAGAGGGGCTGTACATTGTGGCAGCGCTGCCCGTAAAAAACAAAATAATCCACCGAGATCGTAGCATCCACTTGAAGGAAGACTGACACATCTTTTGTTGGCGACGTGTTTCCAGCGGAGCTGCTGAATAACCCACTACTATATATTGGGCAAGCAGAAGCCATCGACTTGAAGCATCGTTTTGACGGATAAGTGTATTCTATCTTTGGGGTTTATTTTTAAAGACTTCACTTACCCCGGGGATGTGATCCTGTTTACAGTAGTGCCCTCATTATACTCCTGTAGAGTCTTTGCAGAACTTGAGGCCTAGGTAGGTTTGTTCACCTGCACATCAAACGTTCCATAAAGGTTTGTCCAATGCGATTAACTGTCAGCGTTTAGTACACTTCAAGCAAAGCACAGTTACATTTGTTTTACTTTTTGATATTATTTACTGCATTCTATACGTTTTACATTCTTGCACTTGTGACAGAAGTCGCCTACCGTAAGGCTCCATCTCCAACAGAGGGATGTCGTGGAGTGGTTAATAGTGGGAAGTCGGCAGGGGTATTATACCATTGGAACATAAACTTATATGCGGTTTCCCTGAGAGATAAGCTACGGTAAGTTTTAGGTATGTGGTACCATAAGGTCTCCCACTGTTTGTGTGAAATGCCCTCCATGGTGGAAATTTGTCAAGAGGGCTGGTAGGTGTGGGTCAGCAGCAAAATCATGACTTCCTCCAAAGAACTTCGCAATACTTCTCTCCTAATGTTACACTGTAAGAAATTATTTTTTTTGATTGAGGAGGGTGAAAACCCTTCTCAAGCAACAACCGCAATCCTTGTCAGGGTGAACCGCTAATGTCACTAGATTAATCTGTGCTTAATCTTCTGGTAACTTGGCACAAAAGCAGTCAGGCTTAATTTAGAGGCACTGTGTTACATATTTATGTAGCTCACAAACAGTAATAAAGTGGAAACATAACACAAGAGCTATCCCACATTAAAGTAGAAAAATGTAGTAAAAAACGCAAATGCTTAAGTAAAAATAGTTCCAAGAAGCAGAAAGCGCTATCTATGGGCATCTGGTCACACTAGATGAGACAAAGTGATTAGTTCAGGCTGACCGCAAAGGAGTTCGGGCAGAATACAGGGACCATGTGAGTCATGCTGAAAAAGGTGGCTTCTGAAAGTCTGGCATGCAGAGTTCAAAACTTCAGGATTTGACAGGAGATCAACTGATGGCAGCTAAGAGCCCAGGACCTCACGAGGCACCTCTAGGGGATCAGAAACACACTCCAGAAGAGGTCAGCAGGGCTCAGGCAGGTCTAACTGTAGGTTAAGGCAGTTTCAGTTGCAGGTAAAGGCAGAGCCAGTTGCAGCAGGTCAGCTGCCAGTTTCAGGAAGGCCTCTGAAACATGTTGTATCCCTGTAATTCAGAACAGAAGGGTAGCAAACTAACCATTGCAGTCACTCAAGTTAGCAAGTTAGCCTGGGATGAATGGAGCAGGCCCAGTTTTCTTTCTCAGAGAGCAGGGCAGGCCTGAAGCAGCAGGGCAGTCATCTGAAGAAACAGGCAGACATCAAGCAGCCTCGCAATCCTCTGTGAAACAAGGCATGCCTCAAGCAACAGGGCAGTCCTCTGATAGCAGCAGGGCAGTCTTCTTTAGAACAAGGCAGGCATAAAGAAGCACTGTAGTCCTGTGGAGAAGAAGGTAGGCTGCAAGCAGCAGGACAGTCATCTGGAGCACAAGGCAGTCTTTCTTGTATATGGTCCACAGGTCCAGGAGTGTACTGATGAGTGGCCCTGGACGTCTAATATTTATAACTGGTGCCACCCTTTGAAGTGAGGGAAACGCCTAGACTACATCTGATTCTGGAAAGTTCCTTTGGTCCACTTTTTTCCAGTGCCAGGTCTAGGGTGACAATAGACCGGAGTCAATTACCTTTGTGAGTGTGCTGGAATCAGCCCCTTGAAATGTATGTGGGGCAGGGAACAGCTCCGCCCAATCCCACCCTGATAGGATAACCTTCACTGAGCTGCAACCTGGTCCTTTTGTTCATTGTCCAAGCCCAATACGCATTCCTGATGGGTGATCAATCAACAGGCCTAGCAGCTGAAAACAACTAGAAGGCCGCAGAAGGTTTAGGGCAGGAACTACCAACTTTCTAAAAGTGGTTTATTGTGACAAGGGATGACCCTGTTGTGGGATTAGGGGGCGTGGTCCTTAACTCATTACCATACCAGATGCCCCCTACACAATAGATTGTATACATTATTTGAGTAGGTCACATAGTTATACCACACCTCTTTCAATAACTATTATTTCATGGACTATTATTTATTTAATCTTCTATGCAGGAAAATATCCCCCTCTAGTATTGCTTTGTACTTTCTGCATAGTAGTTTGTGAGGAAAAAGAATAAACACCAGAAACATTACTCATGTGGTGAAAATTCTATTAATCAAACAAAGTGGCAATTACTTTAAAAAGAAATACACATTTCAGACACATAGCAACATATCTTGTAGCATTTATCCATATAAACAAAGTGTTCAACATGTAAATACGAACTTTTACAGATTCACATTAATCAGTTTCCAACACACACATATATATATATATATATATATATATATATATATATATATATATATACATACTTTCAGAACATAAATAAGTGTCCACAAAAATAAACATTCAACATTTTAAATTAATATAGAAACCTGTAATAGTGTCCAACATTTTCAATTGTTTGTGTTTTGGAGGTATTATGTGCCTCCACACATGTGGTCCTTCAGGTAAAGTGTGGCCCTATGTGGATAGGGCATATACCTTTTTCAGTTTGTCGCGCTATGTGAGTAAAATAAATCATCATACTCATAGTCCAAAGATTCACTATTTTATTTGGGTTCGCTGGCCCCTGTGCAATATTGTAATTTAGGCTGATGCATTTTAAACTTCAGGGTGGGCCTATGATTTCTTAGAAGGTCTTCTTCAGGACAAACTGCTTGCTGCTGGAGAAGGAACACTGTGTGTTGGACATAAAGAGGAAACACAATTACTATAGTGCTAAAAGAAGCAAGGAATTATGTGGGAGAAATGTCTAATAAGCTCACCACACCTTTGGTTTTCATAAGGGTCATCTTAATGCCTTAGGACCTGAGGGCACTGGTATCGATCTTCCAGATTCCACCTTTGATTAAACAAAATGTATTAATAAGAGAGAGAGAGAGCTTACATGGGCACGTCATCAAGAGTCTTCATGTTTGGCTGGTATAGAAAAAACACCACATTACTTACAGAGTGACGTGGAGGGAGCCCATATACTACTGGTTGAGCTACAGGAAGACATATGAGCACAAAGGCTTGCCTGTAGGGAAACAGAGCATTCCTTAGTGAAGAATGTGTTTAATTACAATAGCCCTCATGACAACTTCAGCAGTCTTTTACAAAGACCACCAAAGCCGCGGATGCAAAAATGCAGCCAGTTCTGGCAGACTTAAGACCACCCAAATATGACTGATCTCTGACTTCGGCCCAAAAGGGGGTGGAATTCCAAGACCAGCGTGCTGGCGGTCGGCAGTGCAGAGGCGGTACCGCCACTGGTATCACCACGCCAAAAAGAGACGGCACAACATATTGCAACCTGTAATATGGTGTGGCGGTGTCCAGATGAGAAGGCGCTGCTGGTGGTGGAAGCCCCGTCCCTTCCCGGACTACCTCCTTGACAAATGATGTAAGTGGATCGTCCGACAGGGGGAGGTGTGTGTGTGTGTGTGTGTGAGTGAGTGTGTGATTGTCGTGAATGTGGGGGGATTGTTTGTGGGTGCGTGTCTGCGTGTGTGAGTGATTGTGTGTGGACGGGGAGGGGGTGAATGTGTGAGTGGATGAGGCAGAGTGGGTGAGTGCATGTATGTGCCATGGAGGGGGTGTGTGAGAATGTATTATGTGCATGAGGGGTAGGGGGAGGGGGAGTGAATGCATGCGTGAGTGCGGTGTTTGTGTATGTTTGTCAGTGTGAATGGGTGTGTGTGTGTCCCGTTTGCGTGGGTGAGTGGGGGTGTGTTTGTGTGTAGAAGTGTGTGAATGCATGTGTGCGGTTATGTGGACATGTGTGACAGGAATGCTAATTCTTGTTGTCAGGGTGCAAGACCGCCAGAAAAATGATGGCAGTCTCCTGCCTCGTGATACCACTAGTGGTATCATGCCATCTGCTGTGCTGGAGGTTCTCACCTCCAGTCCGGCGCAATGTGGTTATGTGATGGGATGGGTGGAGGCTTGGTGGTTTGGCTTTGGCCAAACCACCAAACTCCTAATTTGGCGGTATTCACAGAGACTGCAAAGGAAACAACTGGGGAGTAAGTCATTACGGTTACAAAAGTATTCAAAAAGTGGAAAAGGATTCAAAACTAAGTTTTTCCCCTCTATTATGTGGATGTTCGCTTCTTTCTCATCTCAGAACGATTCTGTGCATGGCCTGATTAGCGCAAGGCACATGTGTAGTTAAAGGGGGAGTGGTGCCACAGGATTATGGGGTATGTCGTTTCTGGGGAACAAGAGCTGTACTATGTAGCCCTGACATGTTTTGTATAATCTATGCGGTCTCAAATACTAAATGTAACTTATATTCCACATCACAAAAAGTGGTTTAAGAACCGCTTAGTAATACATCTAGTACTCAGGTTGGTGGCCGGTGTACGGTTTGAACTGCTTGGCCGATACTTGTGAACAAAGGTTTGGTTGAACACATGCAGCCAATTTGATACTATAGAGGTGTGATTATCACTGTTCACATTGTACATAATATCAAAATACCCACATAATTTCCCAATGGAACACAGCATGTAAAAAATGGTACATCAAAAAGGCTTTCTTTCATGTATTTGTGGATGGTATCAGAACATCATTGATGCATATTTTCTTGAAAGACATTAATGATGGTTTTCATTTAACAGGCTACACCACTCAGCGAGGAGGAATTGTGTGTGTTTGGTCTTGGTTTGGTTGTTTAAGAATTTTTCGCCTTCAATGGTACTGTCACAGGAAGCACAGTTCACACATCTATGATGTCCTCTTACTGGTGGCAAATTCAGCGTAATACTTAAGGTTGGGGTTTTGATTTTCAAGCTGGTAGCAGATCTTACAAGGTTATCCCAAATACTTGTGTTTCGTTTGAGGGCAAACAAGGGTGGTTCCTTGAAATGCTGTAATGCATTAGGACTTCTCCAACTTTTTCTGATAGAGGCTTTCACCAAGTTAGTAACCCCTGAGAAAGTAGTTACGCATGCCATCCAATTGTTTTGAAGTTTTTCACTTGGTTGTTATAGGCTCTCACTGGAGTGTACCAGGAACGTTTTGTTGCACATTTCAACCTGTGCTTTGTTTTTTTAAAATAAATTGAAGCAGATTTGTAACTCTATTGTGATTCCATAGCAAAAATGTTTTAAAAATACTTTTTAGCCCTGGGAGGGTCCCTTTGGTACCCCAGCACCAAAGCTAAGGGGTCAGGGTCACTGTTCCCCAGCCCCTTTTTTTTTTTCATTCTTTTTTTCAGGCACTCGTCTGAAACCAAGTCCCACCATGGCAAAAACACCTCCTTGTTAATTCAGATCTTAGCACGAGATCGGTAGTGGGTAGCAAATCTATATATATAAATTAAAATTTCCTTTAATTTTTCTACAACTACTGAATGGATTTACACCAAGTAACAAAAAGGCTTCTTTCTGGACCAAGAGCTACGTTTTTTCCAAATTTGGTGTAATTCCGCCCAGCGGTTTCTGCTCTACCACTGTTCAAAATCCTATGGAAAAATGAATGGGGAAATGTGTTTTGTGCCCCCCCTTTTTCTCGGCCCCCACTTGATGGATCATCCCAAAACTTTCAACTGAAGTGATGTCCTTTGCTTTTGGAAAATGTTGTGAAGATTCATCAAACGGCACCAAAGATATTAGCGATACAAAAATTAATTTTTGTTTGGAAACTAGGTCCTAGCTATTTATGTATATATATATATATATGCAAGCATTTCAAAGATTGTCCCTGTTTTGGCATGTACTAGCGCACTTAATTCAGCGGTGGTGCTGGTGACGGCAGGACACTCCGTAATTTATCAACAACATTCATGAAATACTTCACGAACGACCGCACTCCGGGATCTCTTATTTCACAAAATTCATTTATTCAGGCTCCGTTAACTTCGTTTACAGCTCAACAATCACCTGCCCTACGCGTTTCGGTCTGAGAGACCTTGATCACGGGCATTTCCGGTAGGGGGTTTCTGTTTCCACATTTATATCTACAGATAACAATTCATTAAGACTCAACATATTTCTAAATGCACTTAGAAACTACTTCTCTCTGCTTATTAAGTTATGCGGTCTACACAACTAAAACACACCCATAATTTCCAAATAAATTCAATTATTAACTAGTGCACTATAAACTTATAATGCTGCATTCTGGGAGTTGTAGTTACCGCAAAACAAAACCAATTTAACCAATATGTTGATACACCTCATAAATGTGCATATGTGACATACTGTCCGTGTCTTCCCCCATAATAAAAAAACTAAAATATTAACCAAACTGAATATTAGCTGCAAGTGCTACAGAATAGAAAATAGAAAATAGAAAAAACTGTGTTTTATGATTATTTGCAATGGCTGCCATGTAAAATTGCAAATGTACAAATAACTCCTCATCCTGATTCATCCCCAGAGGGGTCAAGGTTCGAATCTCCAAGATGTGTTTAGACTCCAATTGTTATAGTCTCTTTTCTCTGTCCCCTCCTCGTTCACTTATAGGGACATGGTCAATCGCATAAAAAGTCATTGTTTCCCATTGGCTATCATGTGCCAACTCCATATGCTTAGCAGTGGCATAACTTCTGTCTGTGTTGACGATGGCACGAATATGTTCAAGGATCCTTTTCTTTGTTTCACATATGGTGCTCCCAACATACTTTAAACCGCAGGGGCATTCAATAACATATACTGTGAACCGGCTCTAACAAGTGATATGTTGTTTAATGCCTTTTGTGACACCATTACCAATGGTGTATTCCTTAGTGTTTTTCGCAATTTTGCAAGCCTTGCAATTGCCACATTTCCAAAAACCTGTTTTTTTGAGCCAGTTGCCCCTTTTCTGAGAGCTAAAGTGACTTTTCGTGATTCTGTCCCGCAAATTTGGTGCTCTTCTAAAAGTCATTCGAGGAAAGTCTCCCATAATCTCCTTTACTATAGGATCCAATTATAGAATAGACCAGTGTTTGGTTAGACTCTTCCGTAACTGGGAGACATTATTGGAGTATGTTGTGATGAAACGTATAGGATCCTCTGATTGACCTTCCAACACAAGTTTTTTTATGAACTAATTCTGTTCTCGAAATCTTTTCCACTCGCTGTTTTGCCTTATTAATACATTTCCTGGGATATTGTCTGGAGATAAATCTTTCTTCTGAGGCCTTCATATGTTTAGCAAATTCTCCAGATTCTGAACAAATTCTTTTTATCCTTAAGAATTCGCCATATGGTATGTTCCATTTAGTATTGGGTGGGTGAAAACTATTGGCATGTAACACTGAATTTGTGGCAGTAGATTTTCTGTGTAATGTGGTATGTATCTCTCCTTCTCTTATATAGATTTCTGTATCCAGGAACGTCACTCGTGTGTCACTGATTTCATAAGTGAATTGCAGTTTGGCAACAGCATTGTTCAAAACGTTAAAATATTCCTTAAATTCAATTTCTGTGCCATCCCAAATTAGAAATAAATCATCAATGAATCTTAACCAGCTAATGACTTTCTGCTGGAATCTTTCATTTTCTTCTGCCCATGCTATTCTCTGTTCAAACCAGCCCATTGTTAAGTTTACAAAATTTGGAGAAAAGGAAAAGCCCATGGCTGTTCCTTTTATCTGTAAAAATAACTGCTGGTCAAACTGAAAGAAATTATTGGTAAGGCAGAGATGGATCATTTCTAAAAGCATTTCATTATGTTGGGCAAATTGAATATTTCTTTGGCTCAGAAAGTGCCTACACGCCTGGATGCCAATCTGATGTTCAATATTGGTGTATAGTGAAATTACATCCATTGTTATCAACTTATATGAGTCCTGCCACGGAATGCCATCCAAATGTCTCAATAAATCCCCTGTGTCTTTCAAATATGAATTTAAGTTACATGCCACTGGTGCTAAAAAGAAATCAATATAATTTGATATAGGTTCCAATAAAGATTGACTCGCTGAAACTATTGGCCTCCCAGGTGGATTTTTGGGATCTTTGTGAATTTTGGAAAGAAAATAAATTGTGGGAGTGACCGGATGTTCAACTGTCAGGTATTTAGCCTCCACTTGATTATTAAGGCCATGTTCTATCCAATTTTGTAAATATGTTTGAATCTGAACTGCCACATGTTTCGTAGGATTGCTATTTATGGGTTGATAATAAGTTTCATCTGATAGTTGTCGCATTGCCTCCTGTACATATCTGTTTTTATCTTGAATTACAATATTCCCGCCTTTATCTGCGGGTTTAATTATTAAAGTTTCATATATGTATGAATAGATATATAATATATATGCCAAATTTGGCCAAAAGGTAGATCTGGGCCTAGAAACATCTCTTCTTCTTCGGACTGCCGTGCTGATTTAAACTTGGCCCTAGGTGGGCCAGGTTCCCGGGGGCATTTTTTTTATTAACAATTTGGTGAGGGGGCACATGCAGCCCTCCTCCCCATGGCATTCTTGACCCCAGAGATAGCCACCTCTCCAGGGCAGGCCAAAAATGGGGTGGAGGAGGACTGTGTAGCCCATCTCCAAAGGCTGTTAATAAGGTCCTGGGGACCACCACCTCCCGAGGGCTGTGCCTCTAAATAATGAGGGGGACAGTGCAGACCCCCTCTCTCAGGCATAATTTATTTCCCTGGGGACCACTACCTCCAGGAGGCAACAAAAATGAAATTAGGGGAGTGGGGCTGCGCAGATCAAAACCTGGGAGATGGGGTCCCCAGCGCCAAATTTGACCTAGGAATGTGACCAAGTGGCCCCCTACCTTTCCAATATTTGGTTGAGCCCTTGGGGATTGGGTCCCCAGGGCCAAAATTTGCCCAGGGAGGGGGATCTTTTTTAATTTTTGATTGACTGGGCCCCAGGTGATGGGGTCCCCTAGGGCCAAATTTGGCTTGGCAGAAACAGACCTCAGAAGTGAAAGGACACACCTTTGGAGTCACAGTGAAGAACCACGCCACCATGGAGCCAGAACTGCATCTATTTCTGATGAAATTCTACTTTCTGCTCCACTACGAACACCAACACCGGCGAAGATGATGACGGTGATTACAGCAACCTAGCACACAAGGGACGGGGGAGGAAAAAGAGTGACACATACACGCACAACACACACTCCATTCACACACACTATACACACAACCGGATGCACAAGAAAACAAGTTAATCCCCCTGCATCGGCTGAATAATGCAAGGAAAAAACAAATTTACCAAAGTGATTGTAATAAGATCAACACAGTATAAATAATAATGTAGGCAATGTAACAGATATTTACAAATGTGCAGAACAACGGACACTGCCCAGTCCTCAGTTTGTGTGGGCCATATGGCCACAGGCCAAAAGTCCAAGGCCCCACTTGTCACCTGCATCAACACAGAGAGAACACTGCAGGGGCATCAGTTGGTAAATAGGCAGGCACCTCAGGGGATGGGGGGTACCTCAGCCGGGAGCTGAAACAAGACCACTGGTTCTGGAAGGGGCAACATGCCATGTGCTTGGTCCTGGTGAGTGATGGGCCCAAGTCTCTTGAGTGTGTGTCTTCACCACTGGTTCTGGAGTGGGCAACATGCCCAGTGCTTGGTCCTGGGGGGTGATGGGCTATAGTCTCTCAAGTAGTTGTCTTACCCACTGGTTCTGGAGGGGGCAACATGCCCTGTGCTTGGTCCTGGGGAGTGATGGGCCACAGTCTCTTAAGTGGGTGTCTTCACCACTGGTTCTGGAGTGGGCAACATGCCCAGTGCTTGGTCCTGGGGGGTGATGGGCCATAGTCTCTCAAGTGGGTGTCTTGCCCACTGGTTCTGGAAAGGGCAACATACCCTGTGCTCGGTCCTGGAGGGGTGCAAGGCCACAGTCTCTCGAGTAGGTGAATACCCCACCAGTTCTGGAGTGGACAGGCCGCACAGCAGCCCATGGATGAAGGATTACATTGCGTCCACCGGCGATGTCGGCTGCACTGTGTTGGTGGTGGTGGGAGGCTCCTGCACATCCCCTGCACCCTCGGATGGATGCACTGTGGTGGTGTTGCTGGTGGTGGGAGCCTCCTGCACATCTCCTGCACCCTCGGACGGATGCACTGTGGTGGTGCTGCTGGTGGTGGGAGGCTCCTGCACATCCCCTGCACCCTCGGATGGATGCACAACCATGGTTGGTGGTGGGGGCTCCATCACAGCTGCTGGTGCAGGCTCCTTGCCCTTCCTGCCTGCTGGTGCAGGCTCCTTGACCTTTTGGGTGGCAGGTGCAGGCTCCTTGCCCTTTTGGTGGCAGGTGCACACTCCTTGCCCTTCTTGCCTGCTGGTGCAGGCTCCTTCCCCTTTAGGCTGGCTGGTGTAGGCTCCTTCCCCTTCAGTAAATGTGGCCTGGATTCCTTTCCACCACGAGTAGGTGTGGATGGAACTGGTCCTGTGGACTGTGTGGCTGAGGTGCTTGGCTGGGTTTGTGATACCCTGGCCATACTTGCAGGACGGGGAGAGGGGTAGGGAAGAGGTCAGTGGTGGATAGGAAAAGTTTTTTAGGGACATTGGGGTGGGAAGAGGGAGAAGGAATGGGAGTGGAGGATGAGGGAGTGGTTGTTGGAGGTGTCTGTCTGCTGGATTTGGGTGCAGGTGCATGGGCTGTATACTGTTGTGAGGTGGATGGCTGTTGGGTGTCTGAGTACTTGCGTTTGTGTACTTTGGAGGAGGCTGACACAGTGGGAGAGGACACAAGGGACCTGTGCATGGATGTTGTGGAGGTGTCTGACAGTGAGGTGTGCATTCTGCTTGGTGTGGTGATGATGCAGGTAGTGGATGATGATATAGTGCATGCAGGAGTGAGTGTGGACGTGGTTGGGAGAGAGGTGGTAGAGGGGGAGAGAGTGGGAATAGTGGATGTTGTTGTGTCTGCAACTGGATGGTGTTTGTGTGAGTGCCTGTGGAATAAAGTGTCGTGGTTGTGTTTGCCTGTGTCACTCTTGGGTGTTGTCTTGTGTGCATGCTCGTCTGTATGTGTGCCTGGGATGGGTTGGGGTTGAGGAGAATGCGACTGGGAAGTGGTAGTTGGAGGGGGGACGGTAGAAACAGGGATTATGGCTGCCATCAGAGAAGAGGCCAGAGCCTGAATCGATCTCTGTTGGGCTTCCAATCCAATGTGAATGCCCTCCAGGAATGCATTAGATTGTTGCATCTGGGCTGCCAGCCCCTGGATGGCATTCACAATGGTTGACTGCCCTACAGAGATGTATCTCAGGAGGTCAATAGCCTCCTCACTCAGAGCAGCAGGGCTTACTGGGGCAGGGTCTGGGGTACCTGGAGCAAAGGAGATGCCCACCCTCCTGGGTGAGCGGGCACGGGCAACTCGCTGAGGGGCTGCTGGGAGGGCGGTGCTGGTACGGGGGCGGCAGCTGTACCTTTAGCTGAGGTGGTCACAGAAGTGTCCACCACGACCAGGGAGCTTCCATCGGAGGAGGTATCAGAGTCTGCATTGTCCCCTCCAGTCTCCGCCATGGTCCTCCCCTCACCCTTTGTCCCACTGGTGCCCTCAGCGTCGGTGGACTCTGCCTCCTGGGTCCTGTGGGATGCAGCTCTCTCCATCGCTGGTGCCTCTGCTCCTCTGCCAGATGATGCTAATGCACATAAGGGCAGGATGACAAAACAAGAAAGGGGGGGAAGAGACAAAGGATACACTGGGTCAAAGGCTGCACCAACACCACCGTTGGCGTACACAGCACCCTCACACACAGGAAACAGGCCTACTCACTATACATTGCAGCACCACTGATCTCGCTAGCCACCAAGGCCTGAGGAGGGGCACACACCGCCAACTGCAGCACACCTGGGACCCACGCAGCCCAATAGTGGATGCCTACAAGCTAGGTGGCAGGATTATCCGTTCAAAACATTAGCCACCAGGGTCCCTATACTGCTATGTCAGGCCTGGCCTAGGGGCACCCACTGACAAACATACATCACCCGGATGCCATCCTACCATGCATAAGTTGTAATGATGGGCACTGTACTCACCCCCTTGTGGCTGCTGTGATGCCCTCCAGCGCCCATCCAGCTCTGGATAGGCCACTGCTAGTATGCAGGCCATCAGGGGGTCAGGGTTCGATGGGCACCCCTTCCTCGTTGGGAGGCCATCCCCGGCTGGCCCTCCGCAGTCTTCCATACCCAGCATCTCAGGTCATCCCACTGTTTGCAACAGTGAGTGCTCCGCCTGCCATAGTCCACACCTCCTTGGCGATTGCATGCCATATACCCTTCTTTTGATGGGCGCTAACCTGTAGAGGCAAAACATACAGGAAAATACCATAGACAAACAGTCCAGCCTGTTACACATATGGCCCACCATACCCTTTCTAATCACCATTGGCACACACATAACCCAGCACACAGGCTGTATGCCGCAAAGAAGACATCCACACACTCCCCTTGCATGAGGCCTTCACACACACCACTCCATGCATTCATGCCACATGCATCGTGCCCACAGTGTATTCACTTGTTGGTCTGGAGGCTCATACAACAGTCCGTACTGGGGTAGAACCCCATCCACCAGTCTCTCCAATTCCTCCGAAGTGAAGGCTGGGGCCCTTTCCCCAGTAAAATGGGCCATGGTAGATTCCCGACACTGCATGTGTAGGTCCTCTCCTATGGAAGGTCAAGTAGCAAGTGAGGAATATGATAGAAAATGGCAGTCACAACCGGTGTAGATCATGATTGGCCACTGTTACCCATAGGGCCCAATGTTAACCAATGCGGAGTTGCATGGCAGTTCCCAACTGCCTCCTGCCACGATGCACAATGCCAGTGGAATTACTTCACTTCCACCTGTCCCTCCACGCAGGACAGGCAAACACCATTTCGGGGGAGGGGCAGGCCTCTGGATTTATGCTGCGTCACAAGAGATATTAGCACATAGTGGACAAATCACTCTGACCCATTACATGTTTAAAGAATAGAAACTACTGTTGTAGCTCCATTGTTCAGTTTGTGACAAGCTCCTCACTCTTTTGTCCCTTAGATTCCTACTGCTGCGGATGAATAGGAGATGGAGACATACCCCGTGTACAGAACCCTGGTGGAATTGGCAATACTGTAGGACAGGCACATTATTCTCACCTATAGACTTCACAGGGCCACAATCACAGAGCTGTGTGCCCCATTTGAGCCTGGCCTGATATCTGCTATTCGTCACCCCACTGGGATCCCCCCTCTTGTGCAAGTGCTATCAGTACTCCATTTCTTGGCAACTGGTTCTTTCCAAGTGACAGTGGGCTTGGCAGCAGGAATGTCACAGCCAATGTTCTCAAACGTGCTGAAAAGAGTTTTGTCTGCCCTGATAAAGCACATGTGCATCTACATTGTTTTCTCCCAGGTTGAGAATTTGGCCACAGTGAAGGCTGTGTTTTATGGAATGGGGCATATCCCCAACATAATTGGGGTGATTGATGGAACACATATTGCATTTGTTCCCCTCCCCGGCAGAATGTACAGGTGTTCAGGAATCGTAAGAGTTTCCACTCCATGAATGTTTCGATGGTGTACTTGGAGGACCAGTACATCCCCCACGTCAATGCTAAGTATCCTTAGTTGATGCATGATGCCTTTGTCCTGAGACATAGCAGCATCCCAAATGTGATGGGCCAACTACAGAGGCACAGGGTGTGGCTAATAGGTAAGCCCTGGTTCCCACCCAGTAGATGTTGATGTATGGGTATGGTGTGGGCCATATATGATAGTGTGTGACTAAGGCCCTCATTACAACATTGGCAGTAAATGCCGCTTACCGCCGTGCAGAAGACCGCCAACACACCGCCGTGGCTGCGGAATTCCGCCACAGCTATTACGACCCACAGCTCGGAATCCGCCAAAATCTAGACACCCACACAAGTCCACCACACCAAAGGTCAGTGATAAACTGGCGATAACAAAACCGACACCGTCACGCCAACAGGAATACGCCCACACTATCATGACCCACGAATCCACGCAGCGGTCTTTCAACCACGGTATTCCATTGGCGGTACACACCGCTGCGCTCAAAATACATACACATTTACAAAACACTACCACATTGGACAATTCCAAATACACACACCTGATACACATACACACCACTCCCACATACTCAATACAATATAAAACACCCGCCCACATCACCCACAAACCCTTACTACCAAAAATGTAGACGAAGGCCAGAGAGACAGCACAGCAAAGACAACACCAGCATACAGAGGCACACAGCACCATCACACATACACATCCACGCACAAAACACCAAACACCAAACACCCCTAAACATCACCCCACACACCACCTCACACATCACCCACACCACCCCATGGCACCGCAAAGACACCAGATTCAAGCTAGCCTGGCTGATGAAGGGTGATACCCTGAAACCGGTCCCAGGATGCTTGTTTCTGGTCCAGGGAAGACCTGGCCTGGCAGTTCGGGCTGGACTGTTCCCGTGAGGAACAGGGTCAAGACTGATTTGCATATGGCTGGGTCCAAACTGGAATGGCATGGCAAGCAAAAAAACTGATGGATTAAACACAGATCTGTGACTGGGGGTGAATGTTTGATTTGCTCTGCATTCCGTCCATCAACTGTTGTTTTTGCTGTTGTCGCCCCAAGTGGGAAGGGTATGACCAGACGTGGGTCCGTGCTTGCCATGCCACCAGATTCAAGCTAGCCTAGCTGATGAAGGGTGATACCCTGAAACCGGTCTCAGGATGCTTGTTTCTGGTCCAGGGAAGACCTGGCCTGGCAGTTCGGGCTGGACTGTTCCCATGGGGAACAGGGTCAAGACTGATTTGCATATGGCTGGGTCCAAACTGGAATGGCATGGCAAGCAAAAAAACTGATGGATTAAACCCAGATCTGTGACTGGGGGTGAATGTTTGATTTGCTCTGCATTCCGTCCATCAACTGTTGTTTTTGCTGTTGTCGCCCCAAGTGGGAAGGGTATGCCCAGACGTGGGTCCTGTACTTGCCATGAAACCAGATTGAAGCTAGCCTGGCTGATGAAGGGTGATACCCTGAAACCGGTCCCAGGATGCTTGTTTCTGGTCCAGGGAAGACCTGGCCTGGCAGTTCGGGCTGGACTGTTCCCATGGGGAACAGGTTCAAGACTGATTTGCATATGGCTGGGTCCAAACTGGAATGGCATGGCAAGCAAAAAAACTGATGGATTAAACCCAGATCTGTGACTGGGGGTGAATGTTTGATTTGCTCTGCATTCCGTCCATCAACTGTTGTTTTTGCATTTACCGCAAAGACACCCCAGGTTTTCTGAGGAGGAGCTCAGGGTCATGGTGGAGGAAATCATCCGGGTAGAGCCACAGCTATTCGGATCAGAGGTGCAGCACACCACCATAGCTAGGAAGATGGAGCTATGGCGCAGAATCATGGACAGGGTCAACGCAGTGGTACAGCACCCAAGAACACGGGATGACATCAGGAAGAGGTGGAATGACCTACGGGAAGGGTGCGTTCCGTGGTCTCAAGACACCACATCGCGGTTCAGAGGACTGGCGGCGGACCCCCACCTCCTCCCCCACAACTAACAACATGGGAGGAGCAGGTCTTGGCTATACTGCATCCTGAGGGCGTCGCAGGAGTAGCAGGAGGAATGGACTCTGGTAAGTCAAATCTTAACTATTACATCCCCCACCCTACCTGCATGCTATCACATACCCCCATCCTCACCCTCACCCCCATCACTCCAACTCCTCACATATGTCCCACTATCACAAACCACACATCCCAACACAAAGCCCTGCATGCAACAACAAAGCATGGACACCCATCACCAATGAATGGCCACTACACATACACACACAGACCCCTAAACAATTAGCACACATGGTCCCACACAGGAATGCAGGCACTGGGGTACAGGGTCACCCACACATTGCACACCATGGCACACACAGATGCAATAATCATGCCTTCATACCCCTGCAGGACCCCTACCCAACGTCACCGGACAGGAGGTTCCAGACATGTCCACTCCACCCACAGAAGAGGCCCACAGTGATGACAGCAGCTCTGTCCAACTGGATCTAGATGACCAGCCCGGCCCATCTGGGACCTAGGGACAGTCGGTTCCCCTCACACTGGCACAAGCCACAACAGAGCCTCCCCCCTCTGGATACACCAGCACAGCACCCACCATCGGGCCTATACCTCTGTCCCGAGGACACGTCAAGCAGCAGTGTGTCCACCACTACAGGGATCCCAGGCTAACCCACCACCCCAAGAACAGCAGGGACTTGGCGGCAGTGGTAGTGGGCACACGGTTCAGGGGACAGAGGCCCAGGTACACAGGGGAACTGGGAGGGCTGCTGTGCGACAGGGGGAGGACAGGCCCAGGGAACCCACTCTCCACGAGGCCCTCTCCAACATCATGGGAGCCTACCATCATTCCCAGGAGACGATGGCAACAGCACTGGCCAAGTTTCAGGAGACCCAGCGACTGCAGGAGGAACAGTATTTGGGGTTCAGGGAGGAACTCAAATCCATCAATACCACCCTGGGCACCATTGTAGGGGTGCTGAAGTAACTCGTGAACACCAGGAGGGACATTGTGGCACATCAAGGGGCCCCTGACACTAGCCTGGACGGTGAACTGCCCACCACCTCCCCCTGCACTAGTGGACAGGAGGCACCGCCACAGGACCACAACACCAGCACCCCACCCCCTGCAGATGGAGAACCACCCCGCAAGCGGTCCCTGAGATCCAGGACAAAGACAGAGAACAATGCCAAGACCCCTGCCAAGAAATGAGACCACCCTGATTGTCATCCTTCTGTCCTACTTTGTCACCCTGTCCATCCTTAAACTGCCCCAGCTCCACTTCCTATGCCCCTTTGGACAATGCACCTGTGAGACTAATAGATTGGACTCTGCCATGGACATTCCTCCACCATCACCCCTGACCATTTTACAACCCCTTCCAATATTTAGCACTTAAATAAACACCCTTAAATCACAAAACTATCTGGAGTCAGTCTGTGCTTTCACAAATGTGTATTTGAAATAACTGAGGGAAATAGCAATGTCCATTCTATTGTCAACATACCTATGTCACACAGCTCTAGTCCATGAGGTTACATAGCAGAGGTCACACAGTGGGACCCACACCTGTGAAATCAAAAGGGAAAGTGACAAATCAGGGTCCATACACTGGGTGAAAGTGACAGACAGATGAGAGGTAGAACAATTGTATCAGATGTAGGAGACAGTGATGTCTTCTTACCTGCCTCCTCTTCTTCACTGTCCACAGACTCCACAGCTGCCACAACACCTCCATCTGGACCATCCTCCTGCAGAAAAGGCACCTGTCACCGCAAGGCCAAGTTGTGCAGCATACAACAGGCCATGATGATCTGGCACACCTTCTTTGGTGAGTAGTAGAGGGAACCACCTGTCATATGGAGGCACCGGAACCTGGCCTTAGGGAAGCCGAAGGTCCTCTCTATAACCCTCCTAGTTCACCCATGTGCCTCATTGTAGCACTCCTCTGCCCTTGTCCTGGGATTTCTCACTGGGGTCAGTAGCCATGACAGGTTGGGTCACCCAGAGTCACCTGCAAATGTCGAGGGACAACTGTTAGACACACACTAACCCTTAGGGACAAGCCCAGAACCAGACAACTATTCACATGGTATAGGGTCCTTGTCCTCACCCAATAGCCACACACGGTGCCTCTGGAGTTGGCCCATCACATAAGGGATGCTGCTATTCCTTAGAATGTAAGCATCATGCACTGAGCCAGGAAGCTTGGCATTCACATGGGAGATGTACTGGTCGGCCAAACACACCATCTGCACATTCATGGAATGGTAACTCTTCTGGTTTCTGTACACCTGTTCACTCCTGCGTGGGGTACCAAGGCCACATGTGTCCCATCAATGGCACCTATGATGTTGGGGATATGTCCCAGGGCATAGAAGTCACCTTTCACTGTAGGCAAATCCTCCACCTGTGGGAAAACAATATAGCTGCGCATGTGTTTAAGCAGGGCAGACAACACTCTGGACAACACGTTGGAAAACATAGGCTGGGACATGCCTGATGCTATGGCCACTGTTGTTTGAAAAGACCCACTTGCCAGTAAATGGAGTACTGACAGGACCTGCACTAGAGGGGGGATTGAAGTACTAGAGATTTTCATTCTCAGGGTAATATAACAAAGAACATGGCAAAGAAGCTGAAATATGAAAAGACATCTTTATTAAACTCAAATGAGTGAGACTACGTCTCCCAGAAGCTGACCTATAGCAACTGAAAGAGGCAGTCTCCCGAAATGGTCTTAGCTCAGACCTTTTATATCATTTATTATGCCCTAGGCATGCAAGGGGGCTGCACCAGTCACATTCCTAAACAAATGAGAAAAGCTAGAGAGGCAACATGTGAGTAGCCTTTGGGGTTTTAACAGGATTACAGTTGACCATTCACATATTTCACTACAAACGACAAAAACAGAGCCATGATGATGTTCCCATACTTCAGCTAGGACAGCCTCCAATTATTTACCCACGAGGGTTCAGATATCAGCAGACCCCAATAAAACCGGGCACCTCCTCCTCGTAAAGCAAGCCATAAAGCAGGAAACAGGGACAGGTGTGTGTAAGATTAGGCATGGTTTGTGTGTGATGAAAGGTTTATGATGTGTTGTGCCTTGATACTAATCTCATTCGGCCACTGGGAAAGAAACTGGCCGAACAGGTTTGGCTTCAGGCAGTGGAGTCAGCTTGCCCAGGTCACAGAGGAGTCAGCAAAGGTGTACGTGTCCTTCAGACTCGTTTTCAGCATTAGACATTGGCCTATGTGAGTGCAATCATAAAATGGCTGTCGTTTAAATGGAACAATATGCAGTATCATATACAAGGTCATTCCATTGATGAAACGCGATAAAAACACTCGTACATATCGTATTTGCCATTTGCGGCTCTCTGATACTAAAATCGGCATGATAGGGCCATGCCTCCAGTGTGGTTCCGAAATTTAAAGTACCACAGACCCTCCTTTTGCCCTTACATAGGCAACAACTATACTCATACTAATCTGAGTCCGGGTCTATATTCATAAGGCCATGGAGATGTTGCTGGAGCAAAATTCTAGTACTTGGTAACTCTCTTCTGGACAGGTCTCCTCGAACATGAAGTAGCACAAAAGGCCACATATGGCAGGACAAAATAAGGAATACCTCTATCTGCAGTAGGTGGCATAAGATCACACACCCAACAATTAGTGATGTTCACTACTAACTAGTGTTGATGCAGAAGCTGTACAAAAGAATTGCTTACGAATTCTGATCTTCTAACCTGCTCATGTTCAGGAAAAGGGTGAAAAGAGTGCAAAGAAACAATAGTAGGAAAAGACATAGGTTGGGAAGTGGGTGCAGAAGTCAATTGAGTAGAGAAAAACAATCCCACCCATAAATGACAACGTCATGTTTAAAAGACACTAGAAAACACGTTATTAAGAACATATAGACAACGGGAAAAAGTAGTGACCACTATTACAAATGAAATAATAATTTTTCACAACCCTAACCAAAAAGCAAATCCTAAAATTATCTAGTAACATTTTTAGGGCTCCTCTGCATTTCAGTAATTTTTGTATGTTCAGGTGGAACAGTGGTGACTCTCATCAATGCTCTAAGGTGAAAAGGGGGTACTCTTTCCACAGAAAATGGACTTTATTCTGCTTTTACTAAACAGAATAGTACTTTAAAACAATGCCAGCAAAACAATCAGTCTCCTAACACCTAGTCTATACAATCACACGGAAACCTCTTGTGAAACCAACTGTGCCCAGAGTCCGTTCAAAAAGCCTCTCTGGCAGGCTTCTATTGTCCATCAAATTTTCTTTTGTTGTTTTATTTTGCATGGGCCTCTCAATTCAGGCCTCTTCGTGAGAAAAGTACTGCTTAGTTGGAGTGTCCTCCTGGCAAACACCCACAGCTCACTCGAAAGTCTCAATGTCTTAAAGCAATGCACCAGTGTCTCTCCTCTGTGGCAGACACTACAAACAATGTGCTCTTCATTGATCAAGGGCACAAATCATCTCGTGCAGACCCAAGCACCATTAATTGGGAAATAGCTCAAGCTCAGCAGCACTTTCAGACTCCAACACTCATTATTTAGTGTCAGAGGACGCTCAAGCTGCTCTTTCATGGGCACCACAATATAGTGCCTTTTTCCAAACTTGAAATCTCCGGTGCACTGCCCTTCTTCCGTTGGAGCAAAGAAATGGGTGTGTGTGGCCAAAACTCAGGCCAAGGGGCTCAAGGGATTGCACACTGTCAGAGGTTACCAGCACATGACAGGTAGAGAAATGAAACCTCAAAACAGCTCTGCCATCAACAACAGGAATCCTTCTCTTTAGCTCTTTTACACTGAAACTTTGGTTTTGTGATGTCCAACGCCGTCTGATGGAGCAAGTACGATACCATGCGCTGGCGATCGTTGTCCAGCTTTGCTACTTACTGGGTGCTGAGACTGTAGGGCCAAGACGTCCGTCTTTCATCTGTAGCTGTCACTGATGGGAATTAGGCTTAAATCAATGTCCTGCAGGTTATTATGACTTGATACCTGCAGAATCTAGTGACGTAGGAAATGTGCTACAGTTGTTAGTTTCCTTCAATTTAGTACAAAAACAGTTCATGGTTTTTAACAAGGGGACTGCAAGCAGGTGGTCTGCAATCTTCAAAGGAGTAGCCATACACCATGGGCATAAAATACAAAGACAAAGGCAGAAGGGCAAAACAGGGTCTCTAGCATCTTTAATTGGGTTCTTTCCATTATTCTCTGCCATCTATTACTACATGAGAATTCTATCTGAATGGATTTCCTCACACAGTGGCATTGTCTAATGGGGTAAACACATATTTTCCTCAATGATTAAGTCTAGGTGTTCCTCCTTATCTTAGAACATCTCAATAGAGAAATCACATGATACCGATTATCAGGGACATGTAGAAACCTTCCTTTAAAAACTGTGCATCAGGTGCACTATGCAATACACAGGCTAATAGTCAAATGTGCAAACAAAAAGACAAGAACTAGAGGGTCCTGATATTTGCATGATTAGGACACATCTGATCCCACCAAAAATTAAAGTAGCAGGAACAGAAGGGAACCGAAAACCAAATTAAAATAGACATTGAAAATTTGTCATGTTCAAAAAGGTAAACATAAGATATCTCCTATTGAGATGGAAAACTTGTCTTACTATTAAATTGAGTCAGTTAACCAGTCTATCGCTACCCTGACAGTCAGGCTGGAAAACATTGAAGCAGGCCTAAGGCAAATTCTTGAAAACCAGTCTGGTCATACCAAAGGGAATTATACATAACATGGGGGTCCCTGGTACATCACTGCAGTCTGGAAATGTGAACCTGAACAATACATCAATAATAATAAAAGGGCTGACTGGTGAAAGGAATTCGAAAAAGAGAAATGGGACTAGTACATAGCTAAAATCTCAATAACTAAGCATGATGCGACATTGGTCAGGGGAAGTAGCGAAAGAAAAAATCTATAGGAAGAACAAAAAATTATTTGGGTGATAGTCAGGCATGTGACACAACACCGAGAGTACGGGTGATACACAAAGGCCAAAGTTACACAAATTTTAACTCTACCGTTGGCGACTACACCATATACGGTACTCCTAGCTAATGTTTCAGTTCCTTCTTCAGGAAAAAATGAAAACCTGGTTTTCTTTTAAGGAACAAAAGCCATATGCTACTTAGGAAACAGAACATCATTAACTAATGTAATATAGAAATTAGGCCACCTTGAGTCACAGATCTATAATTTCATCCTTAGGTCCAATCAAGGCTACATAAATGTAGGGCTGCCTGTTCCTTTAAGGGAAGGGGCAGTAACGTGACTAACTGCAGGTGACGCACTTTGATCCTGTATATCTCTTTTTATTTTCCTTCAATACCATTATTGCCAAATAGACATGCACTGGTGAAGTGTTGTCTCTTATGTTCACAGCATGAAATATCATAATCTGTGGAATTTAGTAACCAGAACAAGTTCAACCAACTGTTGCGTAGCGATGGGCATCGTCATGACCATCCCCTCACAACACAGGGGAGCTTGTAATAGTATCAAAAGCAGCAACAAACATGCAAAAAACAAATAAAAAATAATAAAAACGCACAAAACGTCAAGCCATCAGATATACTTGCTGTGTATCAAGCACAAAAAGCATAGACAAAACAATAGCATGCCTGCATAAGCGGTGACACACAACACCATGTCATGTACTTTATGCACTGTAAACCTGCAGCCCAAAACCCAATATTTGGGCCTGTTTCATTTGTCAGGTTTAAAATCCTTACCCTCCTTTTGACAGTAGATCACCAGGCAATGGAAATCTGCTGTCAAATATAACTTTACTGTTTCTCTTGTAACATACAGGACCAGCAAGAACAATTCATGATAGGACCAAATACACGAAAATAAATTTCCATTACTTAACTGTTACCCTCTTGTCAGTTACTTCGCAACATCAAGCCACCTTAGTTTTACCTTTCTAAAAGTAAAAATTGTTACACTGACACTCCATATTAATTTGGCACCTACAGTTTCCACTGTGAAAAATAAGTCTTAATTGGCAAATCGTTCTCATTAAGGCATGTAGCCTTCAAAATTTTAGAAAAGGGCTGCATCTTATTTTCTGTCTAAGACTTAATGCAACACTTCGTTTTCTGTCAAATAAAAGCAACTAGCAGGCATCATTTTATTTTTTTAGAGCGGAGACACAAATGTATCAGTTCTGCAGAGCATTTAACATGATGTTGGGACCTTCGAAAAAACCCCTTTTGTTTATATTTTCCCTTTGGAATTAAGTTCTTTAATTGTATTGATGTTCTTCTGGAGAAACCAGAAATCCCACTTTTAGAGGCCCGTAGGGTCATTCTGCATTTCACAGAGACAAGGCCCTAATTTAAAAGGTCACAAGTGTCAAATAGCATCTCAGCAGCGTGACTTGAGCCAGCCTCTGTACCTCTCCTAGCTTCTGCCACTCTGAATCTGTCAAAGACAGTAGGCCTTCCTATTTTCCTTCTAACCTGCAATAATTCACTCTATTTAAAAAAATAATTTTTCCTTTTTAGGCAAAAAAATTTTTTATCTCTATTTCCAGATTATTAAACTACATTTACTGTGAATAATTCACAAACCTTAATAACACACATACCAGTTGTTAGAATAAATGCTTGTTGCAATCCCATGTAATGGTACATATTTCATCAACCTTGAATGAATGAACGTCTCAGTAGGCCCAGCTGAAGTTAGAACCTTCAACCTTGATATTAAAACAAGCCTTTGTACTGGCACATTGACTCATTGAATCATAAGAAGGCACAACCTGCAAATATATATCAAACCTAAATGTATGCATTTACTGAAGCCTGAGACACTTTAAAAAGTACTCTGAATGAAAGAAAATGCAGTTTAAACAGTGCTTTTGCCCAAAATCGACTTTGATATTTTAGGCATTAAAAAAATCAATATCCTACGATTTTCTTGCATAATATGCATTACCAGAATGTCTATTACACAATCCATGAGTCAGCCGTTGAAAATATGAACTTATACTTTATAGAAATGAGCTTGTTTGCTCCTGCGCCAAGGGAAAATTGCACATACAAATGTCATTTTAGCGGTGCAACATAACTTAAATTAAATTTTAATGCTAGGAGGTCATAGTATAGGTATTAAGCTTTATAAATATTAAAAAACGATTTTGAAAGGCACTTATTTTTTAAATAATTTTTCCATAATTAATAATTTTCTTTAAAAAAAAAAAAAAAAAAAATTATTCTTTTTTTTTTGATAATTCCACATATAAAAGCAAGCTGCATCCCTTGCCTATTATTTGGGATACATTAACTCACAAGCCTAAGCGCATAAGCCTAACTTGAAATGTGTCACATTTTTGCGCCACCATCATTTAAAAGGAAGGTTATGCAAAATTCCACCCGTGTTTAACTGGGAAAGTGCTGGCTGAATTGAACATTCCTATCAAATATACTGCAGCTGAAAAGTTTGCCTGTGAACATCTAATACAATGCATCTAAGAAAAATGCTGTAAATTTTTTTTTTTTTTTGCAAAAATAGATAATTTCGTTTTTTTTTTGGGGCCCTATTTATATCTATTGAATGTGTTTTCTAATTTATTATGCATTTAACAGCAGTTTTGTATATGTGCACAATTGCTCATTCTATAAATTAAAGAGCAACATATAGCTATTTTAGCACATTACATGGTTCATTTCTGGATTTTTTCTAAGTTTCTACTTAATATTAATTAACCACCATTTTACTTAACAAACTGAAAACATCAAGACCCACAAACACACATTGAGCTCATTTCAGATATAAACAGAAAACACTCAGGACACACAATACAGCGCGCTTTAGCCATTTTTCATAAATAGCGCCGTCGCAATTTACTTACAGAACCGTTTGCAGATCCTAGTTGTAAGTCATATTTACAAGAGAAAAGAAAACTTTTCTCAATAGTGTTCCAAAAAACTGCAAAAACAGCCTCACAGACATTTATTTCCAAGAATAGCGGACCCATACTTTATTAAACGTGATGGGGCCCACGCCATGTTTAAAATAGAACTCATAAGTTGGAGTTCCAATCGGAGGTATCAGACATGAATCCTCCAATCGGGAATCCCTGTTGCCACCAAAAACCAAACCAAGTACCAAATTTGCTACGATTAGGCATCTTCGCTCACTAACCGAGCTTCAAACTTCAAGGGGCTATCTCTATCGATACACTCGCAAATGTACGAGACCCTCGGTTTTTGAAAATTGCAATCTTCAAATAAAACTAAGGACCAATACTAAGAACCAAGAACCAAAAACTAAGAACCAAAGGACCAAAGAACTAAGGACTGGGAGCGACCCACTTATACTTCAACTAAAGCAGATGGAGAAAAAGTCTCTTCATTACCTGCCTACACAAATTGCAATTCGCGTATACAAACCTATACAAACCTATCAAAGCTATACCAAACAAATAGTTGTCCAAATTCTAATTGCCAAGTTCTAAATGACCTAACAGTCTTTTTTTTTTTTTTTTACTTACGCCAAAAAGGTTCTCAGTCAGGGGTGACATCATGTGGAGGATCAAAATCAGGAAGATCAGAAATATACTGGGCTGCATAATCAAAGAATCTCCAGAATCCCTGCGCACAGAGTACCTTCTTGGTAGAATCCTGTTCTGTCCTCCTCAGTAGATTTCAGTCTCCTGACAAGATCACTCCCACAGAAAGTCACTTCTCTGATGAGCCCCGCGTTGGCTGCGCCATATGAAGTACTAGAGATTTTCATTCTCAGGGTAATATAACAAAGAACTTGGTAAAGAAGCTGAAATATGAAAAGACATCTTTATTAAACTCAAATGAGTGAGACTACGTCTCCCAGAAGCTGACCTATAGCAACTGAAAGAGGCAGTCTCCAGAAATGGTCTTAGCTCAGACCTTTTATATCATTTATTATGCCCTAGGCATGCAAGGGGGCTGTACCAGTCACATTCCTAAACAAATGAGAAAAGCTAGAGAGGCAACATGTGAGTAGCCTTTGGGGTTTTAACAGGATTACAGTTGACCATTCACATATTTCACTACAAACGACAAAAACAGAGCCATGATGATGTTCCCATACTTCAGCTAGGACAGCCTCCAATTATTTACCCACGAGGGTTCAGATATCAGCAGACCCCAATAAAACCGGGCACCTCCTCCTCGTAAAGCAAGCCATAAAGCAGGAAACAGGGACAGGTGTGTGTAAGATTAGGCATGGTTTGTGTGTGATGAAAGGTTTATGATGTGTTGTGCCTTGATACTAATCTCATTCGGCCACTGGGAAAGAAACTGGCCGAACAGGTTTGGCTTCAGGCAGTGGAGTCAGCTTGCCCAGGTCACAGAGGAGTCAGCAAAGGTGTACGTGTCCTTCAGACTCGTTTTCAGCATTAGACATTGGCCTATGTGAGGGCAATCATAAAATGTCTGTCGTTTAAATGGAACAATATGCAGTATCATATACAAGGTCATTCCATTGATGAAACGCGATAAAAACACTCGTACATATCGTATTTGCCATTTGCGGCTCTCTGATACTAAAATCGGCATGATAGGGCCATGCCTCCAGTGTGGTTCCGAAATTTAAAGTACCACAGGATCTCTGTGGGATGGCGGATTGCTGACATCAGGTCTGGCTCTAACTGGGCACACAGTTCCTGGATTGTGGCATGATCAAGTCAGTAGGTGACAATTACATGTCGCTCTTCCATTGTCGACAGGCCCACCTGCGGTCTGTACACTGGAGGATGCCGCCATCTCCTCACCTGCCCCAGCGGACGTGCCCTATGGACGAGTACAGCGAGCAGAGAGTCACCCAACACTGAGGTATTAAATAGAATATTTATTGCACACATTTGTCAATCCGCTATGTGCCTATCTTAGTGTGTATGCAAGGCCTATATATGTGTGATGCATTTAAAATTAATGCCATGTGGCCCCCTGAGATGACGGCTGCCTGACAAGTAAGGTGGGACAAGGGGATATGAGGTAACAGCGCTGGCGTTGTACACTGTCGCGGTAGGCGGTCGAAGACCGCGGCGCAATCCTTCATTGGTTAACATTGGACCCTATGGGTCCCAGGAGCCAATGACAATGTACGCCGGCGGTGACGGTACGCACCGCCGCAGACGTGACCGCCATTTTCTCACTGTTCACGCACTTGATACCTGATCTTCGACAGGAGAGGACCTACACTGCAAGTGCTGCTGTGACTTCAGTCTGGAAGCGACAATGGCTCAAGTGTCTGGGGAAAGGGCCCCTGCCTTCACATCGGAGGAGTTGGACAAACTAGTGGATGGGGTCCTCCCCCAGTACACGCTACTCTACGGTCCTCCAGACAAACAGGTGAGTACACTGTGAGCATGCTTTATGGGCAATGCTTGTTTGGAGTGGTGTGGATGGGAGATTGGGGGGGGAATGAGGCGTGCATGAAACAACGGTGAGTGTATGTGCGTCATGGCAAGGGTAGGAACGTGGGCCAATGACTGTGACGGTCCAGACGGTTATATCTTCTCCTTTTCCCCTGTTCTATTCCTGTAGGTCAGCGCCCACCAGAAGGAGGATATTTGGCATGACATCGCCAAGGAAGTCCGGACCCTGGGGGTCCACCACAGACGGAGCACCCACTGCCAGAAAAAATGGGAGGATATACACCGCTGGAGCAAGAAGACGGCGGAGGCCCAGCTGGGGATGGCCTCCCAACGTGGGAGGGGTGCCCCTCACACCATGACCCCCCTGATGTTCTGGATCCTGGCGGTGGCGTATCTGGAGTTGGATGGGAGCTTGAGGGCAGCATAGCAGCCACAAGGGGGTGAGTACAGTCACATTCATCTGTGGGTACCCCTAGGCCAGGGCACATTTTGTAGGCAAGGTCCCTTCGTAAGGCAGGCCATGGGGCACCAAACTCCACCAGTGTTAAGAGCCATCTACCCCTAGTCAGGCTCCTGTGACTTCCATGTGTGCAGCAATCGGGCATAGGCCTTGTACCCCATGGTGCTGTGATTAATTAGGGAACTCTAAGTGCATGGCGTAGTGCAGAGGGCTGCTGTGTCAGTAGTGTCCGCCAACGGTAGCAGTATTGCATGCACTGAACATGTCTTTCTACTTTCTCCCCCCCCCCCTTTTTTGTGGTCTCCCTGTTCTTGTGTGCATTAGCATCATCACACGGAGGAGCAGTGCCACCGGAGCAGGAGGGAGCTGCATCCCACATGGCACTGGAGGGCGAGACTACGGACTCCAAATTCACCAGTCGGACAGAGGACAAGGGGAGCTCCAAGGCGGGGACAGGAGCTGAGACCAGCGACACCGACTCCTCCTCTGATGGGAGCTCCCTTGCGGTGGTGGGCCCCTCTGTGTCCACTGCATATACAGGTACTGCCGCCACCCCCCCTACCAGCACCGCCCTCCCAGCAGCCCCTCAGCATGTGCCCTGTGGCCGCTCACCCAGGAGGGTGGGCATCTCCTTCGCCCCAGGGCCCCAGCCCCTGCCCGTCAGCCCTGCTGCCCTCAGTGAGGAGGCCTTGACCTTCTTAGATCCCTCACTGTTGGGCAGTCTACCGTTCTGAATGCCATTCAGGATGTAGAGAGGCAGTTGCAACAGACAAATGCATACTTGGAGGGCATTCATTCTGGTCAGGCAGCCCAACAGCGAGCTTTTCAGACTCTGGCCTCAGCGCTGATGACAGCCATTGTCCCTGTGTCCAGCCTCCCCCCTCCAACTTCCTCCACCCAGCCCCAAACCCCAGTACCTCAGCCTATCCCAAGCACACCATCAGACCAGCATGCACACACCTTAACACACAAGGGTAGCTCTGTTAAACATAAGCACCACACATCCCACAGGCACTCACAGAAGCATCATACGAACATCCACTGCCTCCACTGTGCCCTCCTCCTCCTTGTCTCCCTCCTCCCTCCATATCACGGCCCCACTCACACCTGCATGCACTACATCTTCAGCCACTACGTCCATCACCAGCATGCCCATCACCACACACCGCTCACGTGAACTCACCATCACCACCACCATTCACACATCCCCTGTGTCCTCTACCAGTGTGTCTGTGAGCCCACCTCCCAAACTACATAAACGCAGTCACACACCCACCCAACAGCCATCCACCTCACGACAGCCTCCAGCCCATGCACCTTCACCCAAAGTCAGCAAACGAACACCTCCTACAACCACTACCTCTTCCTTCACTCCCAAACCCCCTCCATCTACCCATCCCCGTATGTCTAAAAAACGTTTCCTGTCAAAGCTTGACCTCTTCCCTTCACCTCCCCCACCCCTTCCATCCCCTAGGGCCCGCCTTTCCAGGTCCCAACCCAGCACCTCAGCCACCACATCACTGGGAACAGTGGTGCCAGCAGTAACCGGCTTCTGGAGTGCGCCAAGCAGCAGGGCAGCCAGTGTGCCAAGGAGCCAGGCCAAGGACAGTCCCCCACCTCAGAAACATAAGAAGTTGGCCATAGCCTGGAGGGAGAAGGGCAAAACACCTGCCACCAAGGGCTCTCCCAGGACTACAGTTGGGAGTGGCAAGACAGCTGCTCCACCATCCAAGGTGGGGAAGGGTCAGAGAAAGAAAGGGAAGTCGCTGCCAACCTGCACGGCGGACAAGACCACCACCGGGCCCGCCACATGCCCGCTGCCACCAGCGCCGCTTCCCAGGACACCGCCGCCACCAGCACCGCTTCCCAGGACACCGCCGCCACCAGCACCGCTGCCCAGGACACCGCCGCCACCAGCACCACTGCCCAGGACACCGCCGCAGCAGCACCGCTGGCCAATGAGCGTCCCAAGCACTGCCGCTACTGAGGCCGCCGCAAGCACCACCTGCGGCCACGCCACATCATGTGCCAGTGGCACCATTGCAGACATGGCTGCCATCGCCATTGGTCAGTCGTACGAAGCTGGTGGTCAGTTCCAGGGGCCTGGATAGCTTCCATGTAGGCCCACCGTCAGTGGAGTGTCACATCCACTACCTCTGTCCTTGGCAGGATGAAGCACTCTGGGAAAAAAGCCCCCTTCAGAACCAGTGGAGAAAGGCATCCACTACCTCTGTCCTTGGCAGGATGAAGCACTCCGGGCACAAAGCCCCTCCAGAACCAGTGGAGAAAGGCATCCACTCACCCAATCCTTGGCAGGATGAAGCACTCTGCGCATAAAGCCCCCTCCAGAACCAGTGGAGAACTGTTATCCACTTGAGAGACTGTGGCTTTGCACTCCCCAGGATAAAGCAGTGGGCAACCCACCCACTGGAGAGACTTGTGAGACTGTGGCTTTGCACTCCCTAGGATAAAGCAGTGGGCAAACCACCCACTGGAGAGACTTGAGAGACTGTGGCTTTGCACTCCCCAGGATAAAGCAGTGGGCAAACCACCCACTGGAGAGACTTGAGAGACTGTGGCTTTGCAGTCCCCAGGATAAAGCAGTGGGCAACCCACCCACTGGAGAGACTTGTAAGACTGTGGCTTTGCACTCCCCAGGATAAAGCAGTGGGCAACCCACCCACTGGAGAGACTTGAGAGACTGTGGCTTTGCACTCCCCAGGATAAAGCAGTGGACAAACCACCCACTGGAGAGACTTGAGAGACTGTGGCTTTGCACTCCACAGGATAAAGCAGTGGGTAAACCACCCACTGGAGAGACTTGTGAGACTGTGGCTTTGCACTCCCCAGGATACATCAGTGGGCATGGTGCCCCCTCGTGGAGCTGGCATCGTGCAATCATTTGGCTGTGGTGCCCCCCCTTCCCTTCCCCCTGAGGTGCATGTTTTATTTCGATCTGATGACCCTGCAGTGTTCTCTCCGTTTTGATCGGGTATCTTGTGTGGGCCTCGCCCATGCATTTTGGGCCCAGTGGTCCACGGACTATGTAGGTGCAGTACATGGACTTGAATTCTTGGTGTATATATTTGTTGATAGTGTATATATATTTTTGAGTAATGGATTTTTATTGATTACATTTGTTCAGCTCATTTCCTTTTGTCCATGCGTTCTTCCAGGGGGTTTGGGGGTGTAAATGTAATGTATCAACATGAATTTGTGTGTGTGTTGTGGTGGGTGAGGGTGGGGGGTGGGGGTTTTGTGTGTTGCATGTGTGTGTGTGTCACTCTCTTTTCCCTCCCCCTTCCACTGTGTCGTAGGTGCATTACTCACCGTGGTCGTTGCCGCCGGCGTTCGTGCTCCTGGTAGAGGAGCAGGTAGACAATGGCAGGTAGAATTTGGAGTTCCAGCTCGATGGCGTCCTGGTTCCTCATGGGGTGTGTAGAGGTGAGCGTTTTCCCTTCCAAGTCCTGTTTCTGCCGTGTTTTTGCTTCTCAGTGAATACGCCCCGGAAAAGGTGGCGGATTGGCCTCTCATGATACTGTGGGCGGTACATTGTCTTCCGCCTGTCTGTTGGCGGTGACCGCCGCGCTGCTTGTTTGTACCGCCGTGGCATTCGGAGTGTTAAAGTGGCTGTCTATGTTGGCGGTTTCCGCCACGGTCGTGATTCAATTTTTTTTACCGCCGGCCTTTTGCCGGTTTTACCGCCACTTTAACACCGACCGCCAGGGTTGTAATGAGGGCCTAAATGTTGTCCCTCAATTTTTGCAGGTGTCTCCAGTTACCCAAACCTATTATGGCTGCTGACCCCTGTGAGGAAGCCAGGATAAAGGCAGTAGAATGTTATAATGAGGCACATGGGCGAACCAGAAGGATCCTTGAAAGGACCTTTGGCCTCCTGAAGGCCAGGTTCTGGTGCCTCCATCTAGTCTGGTGCTACTCACCCAAGAAGGTCTGCCAGGTATTAGTGGCATGCTGCGTGTTGCACATCCTGGCCCTCAGATGCCATGTACCTTTTCTGCAGGAGGAGGAGAATGGAGATGCCCCTGTGGCAGCAGTAGACCCTGTGGACAGTAAGGATGAGGAGGCAGAGGATGAGGATGATGACAACAGAACATCTGTGATCCATCAATACTTCCAATGACACACAGGTAGGACAGTGTAACTTCACATTTCAATGACTTTGGTTGTAATCTGTGTAACAATGGCATGCTGATATTTCCCACTTCTAAGCCCACTTACTGTTCCCTCTGGCAATTCATTTTTCAGATGTTTGCAACCTGACATATACTCCTGGTGTAAGACCTACAGCCAGTTACAGGTCATTAATCTATGCTCATTCAATGTACAGTTCAGTTAATTTGCAATGTTTGTACCTGTTTCACTGAATACATATTTGTTATACATGACATACTCCAAATGGATGTTTTACAAAGGGTGTTTGTTGAAGTGCTAACATGTAGGGGGAACGTGCAATGGGGTGGGGTGATGATGAAGGAAAGTCCAGGGTATTATTCCAGTCTGTTTGTAGCACAGGTGCATTGACCAAGGGGCCATAGGAAGGGGAGCAATGGCAGTTCAAGGTGGACAGGGTGACTGAGTGGGACACAACGGTGACAATCAAGAGAGTCTCATTTCCTGGCGGAGGTCTTGGCAAGTGTCTCTGGCTTCTGTCTGGATCACAGGGAACATTTGCAGGGTGGTTCATCTTCTGAAGGGGGAGGAATGCTGGTGGCCTGTGAGTCTTGTGGCAGGGCCTCCTGGCCACTAGCGGCAGTGGAGGTGCAAGGCTGTTCAGATCTCTGGCTAGTGGCATGGGTCCGCTGGTGTGAAACTCCCTCCCTCATAATGTTGGCCATGTCTGCCAGCACCCCTGCTATGGAGATCAGGGTGTTGTTGATGGCCTGCAAGTCCTCCCTGATCCCCTGGTACTGTCCCTCCTGCAGCCGCCGGTTCTCCTGCACGTTGTCCAGGATCTGGATCATCATGTCCAGGGAATGTTGATATGCTCCCAGGATCTTGGAAAGTGCCTCCTGGAGAGTCGGTTCCCTGTCCCTGTCCTCCCCCTGGTGCACAGCAGTCCTCCCAATGTCTCTGGTGGCCTGTGCTTCTGTCCCCTTGACCGTGTGCCCACTGCCACCGATCCCAGGTTTTCTGATTGTCTTGGGTATGAGGTGTGGCCTGGGGTCCCTCTAGAGGTGGACACACTGCTGATTGACATGTCCTGGGGACAGAGGTGTGGGTATGCTGAGAGGGTGCTGTGGTGGGGTTTCCAGGTAGGGGAGGCTCTGTGGTGGTGTGTGACTGGGCCTGGGTAACCAGCTGTCCAGTGGTCCCTGATGGGCCAGGTAGGTCATCCAGATCCTGAAGCCCAGAGTTGTTGTCATCACTGTGGGCCTCTTTAGTTGAGGGATTAGATAGTGCTGGCACCTCCTCTCCGCTGACATTGGCTGGGGTACCTGTGGGGATGTAAATGATGTGTTATGGTTTATGTATCTGACATATTGTACAGCCGTGGCTTCCCCTCTATGGTTGGATTTGCCCTGCCAGCTTTCACTTGTGTATGTTGGAGTATGGTGGGTTGTTAGTTCTCAATGGTGTGCATGCTTTAGTGATGAGTGTCCATGCAGGGCTGTGAGGGGTGTCCATGTGTTGGTACAGCATGCAGGGCTAGGCATTGGGATGAGTGAGATGTGATGGTGGGGTGTGTGGGATGTAGTGGAGTAATGGTGGTAAGGATGAGGGTATGTGTTGGCATGCAGGTAGGGGGGTGATAATAGTAGAGAGTTGACTTACCAGAGTGCAGGCCTCCTACGACTCCAGCCAGGCCCTCAGGATGCAGTATTGCCAAGACTTGCTCCTTCCATGCTGTGAGTTGTGGGGAAGGAGGTGGAGGTCCACTGTCAGTCCTCTGGATAGCGAGCTGGTGTCTTGCTGCTATGGAACGTACCTTCCCCCGTAGGTCGTTCCACCTCTTCCTGATGTCATACCTAGTTCTGGGGTGCTGTCCCATGGCATTGACCCTTTCCACGATTCTCCGCCATAGCTCCATCTTCCTGGCTATTGATATCTGCTGCACCTGTGCTCCAAATAGCTGTGACTCTACCATGAAGATTTCCTCCACCATGACCCTTAGCTCCTCCTCTGTGAAACAGGGGTGTCTTTGTGGTGCCATGGGTGTTATGTGATGTGTCTTGGTGAGGGTGTGTTCGGTAATGTCTTAGGGTGTGTCATGTGGAGTGCGTGAGTGGTGTATAGGTGTGAGTAGTGTGTGGCTCTAGTTGTGTCAGTGGTCTTGGTGCCTCTCTGGTGGCAATGCTTTGTAGTCGTAAAGGGTTGTGGGTAATGTGTGTGTGTGTTTTATAGTGGTGTGGGAGTGTGGGTGTGGTGTGTGTATGGGTGTTAGGTGTGTTGTTTGAATTGTCCAATGTGGTGTTTTGTTTGTGGGTGTCCATTGTGAGCGCAGCAGTATGTACTGCCAATGGTTTACTGCTATTGAGTGTCCACCGTGGTGTTTCGTGGGTCATACTGCAGTGGGCGTTGTTCTGTTGGTATAACGGTGTGGGTTTTGATACCGCCACTTTATCATTGACCTTTGGGCTGATGGATTTGTGTGTGTTGCTGTATTCTGTCAGATTGGTGTGTGTGTGTCATAATATGGTGAACGGATTTCTGCCACTGCTGCGGTAAGTTGGCGGTCGTCAGAGTGGCAATAAGTGGGATTTACTGCCAATGTCATAATGAGGGACATAGTCATCAAGTTTCTTTGGTCTGTTTACAACTCAACCACATTTACTGACTGTACATCCTGTACAAAGGTTAAACATAGTTATGTTAGATGGTCCAGGTTCACTTTCCCTTCACCTTCTTGTTTCAGATCTAGATGATTGCCTTGTTTCATTATTTCCGTGTTCTTGGTGTATTTGAAGTTCAGCTTCTACTTGCTATTCGTCATGCATGCCCTCTACATTTTTTTTAGCATCCTCCATCCATTCAAACTCTTTTCTGACTCCAGTATACTTTTTTTGCAGAGATGCATCCTTACTTTCTCCCTTGTGGAAGGATAATGAACTTAGATGCCATACCTTTCCATCACTCACTAGAGCAGAGTTGTAAAATAATCTTTTGATCATCAAAGACTCACAATATTTGCTCTGACCCTTAATTATAATTTCACATTTTTTCCCTCTCACCCAATCACCTGTACTTGTGAAAAGGTTTACACTCCTGTTTCTCATCATAGTATTTCTTGTATTTGCACTGGTCTTGGAGTAACTTTTCTTAAGCCCTCTTAGGGGACCACATCTTTCTCTTAGGTGATTCCATCCAGCCCACATTATCTTTAGAAAAAGGTGTACATTCCCTCGCCAGTTCAAAAGGACTATGTTTTGTGGAAGTATTTGGTGCCTATATGACCATACCTTTCGGAATACTTCCTTTCTCCAATTTAATTGATTGCCATTTGCCAGTTGAACAATGCCTTTAACAACTCTGTTAAACTTCTCAACAGCACAATTTCATGCTGGATGGTAAACAGAAGTGGTCTTTTGTTTAATGCCATTCATATTTAAAAAGGATTTAAATATTTCTGAAATAAGTTGTGGTCTGTCATCACTCACCACCAATTTGGGCAAACCTTCTTTCAGGAAAAACTTATTAAGAACACTTACTAATTTACTAGCATCAGCCTTTTGCACAATTTCTACTTCTGGACATTTTGAGGAGTGATCCATAATCACAATTGCTTACCATTGTTTTTTTTTTTCCCAAATAGGTCCCATAATGTCAATGTCTATTCTCTCCCATGGCATGTTTTGACTGCTGAGAGGGTGCAATGGTGGTTTAAGTGTATATTGTGTTTTGTCAACATTCTCACATTGAATCCAATAACTCACTTTTCTTTTTATATCCTTGACTAGCCTCAGCTACTATTACAAGTTATTTATTCTACAGTTAGGCCCATATTTATACTTTTTGACGCAAACCAGCGCTGCGCTGGTTTGTGTAACATTTTTTACTGCTGGCTAACGCCATTCCTACGCGCCAGGTGGGCATCTTATTTAAGGATTGACATTAGCCAGCGCTTCGGACTGGTCAGAGTAAAAAGAAATTACTCTAACCAGGCAGCGCCGGCGTAGGCAAAAATGGGGGTTGTGTGTCAAAAAATGGTGCAAGTCAGGTTTGAGTCAAAAATCATGGCTCAAACCGGACTTGCGCCATTTTGTACGCACAATCCCCATTGAATTGACTCCTGACTTAGCAAAGACAAGAGTCATGCCCCCTTGCCCAATGGCCATGCCCAGGGGACTTCTGTTCCCTGGGCATGGCCATTGGGCACAGTGGCATGTAGGGGGGCCCAAGTTAGGCCCCCCATGCCACTTTAAAAAAATAAAAAATTATACTTACCCCAACTTACCTGTACCTACTTGGGAGGGGTCCCCCCATCCATGGGTGCCCTCCAGGGGTGGGCAAGGGTGGCAGGGGGTGTCCCTGGGGCAGGGGAGGGCACCTGTAGACTGCTTCCATGGTCAGAGACCATGGAAGTGGCCCCACATGTCTCTTAACACCTGCCCTCACCCAGGCGTTAAAAAACAGCGCACATCAGGCTGTGCGCCGGATATTAAGGCCAGCCCCCTGCTATGCATCAAATTGACACAGGAATATAAATAAAGTAATTTTTTGAACGGGAACGCCTATCTTGCATGTCATTAACGCAAGGCAGTTTCCCGCATCCAGAAAATGATGCACACGGAGGGATTTTGACGTTCGCGGGGTCGGGCGTCATTGTATAAATATGGGGCAAGGTTTGCGCTGAATGTGTGTCAAGATTTTTGACGCACGTTCGGTGCAGACAGAGTATAAATATGCCCCTTAGTTTTTCCAATATTTAAGTATCCTTCATGACAAATATTTAATAATTTTATCTTAAAGATTCAGGAGGAATGACCTTTCCATTCTTAGGAATCAAACCCCCATCTGGGGATAAATCTTGCTTGACTTCCCAAAATGTCAATAAATGCTTTTCCAAACATTTCTTTTCTGCCTATCCATTCTCTATCATCCTGCTTACCCCCAGAGGTGTCTCGGCATTACTCTGTGCTAATTCCCACTCTTCACTTGTGATTCCTGGAATTTCATTTAGAATATTGGCTGCACACCAATCATCATAATCCATCTCTTCTGCACCTTTCAGTGGTAGAGGCATCCTGCTTAAGAAATCAGCAACTATGAGCCAGATTTAAGAAAAGTGGTGCTACATTACATGGAGCGCCACTTTTCTTGTGGTCCTTTGTGCCACCCTACCACCACCATGTGTGCATCGTAATTAATATATGGCTCACCAGGGCGCAGGGTAGGGGCAAGAGCATCAACATTTTTGATGCTATTGTTTTACTTTTCAGGGTTCGCGCCAAAAATGTTGGCTCTAATCCTGCAAAGTACATAGAGGCCCATTATAAATAATGGTGTGCCTCCTTTTAATGCCTGCTCTGCGCAGGTGTTAAAAATATTGCTGATAATGACGCAGTGAAATCTCATAGTTTCCACTGTGTCATTTTAGCAGGCCCCCTAATGGGGAAACACCCTCCTTGCATACATTATGCCAGGCACAGGCATAATGTGGCCCAAGGGGTTACAAAGTGGAGTAATGCATGTGTTGCACAACTTTGTAAATCTGGTGTGGTAAATTTGGCCTCGTTGAGACACATTAGCGTAAAAACAAATTATGCTAACATGGCTCAATGAGGCCAACTTCACCCTCATAATTCTGGGCCTATGTTTTTTACTCTTGGCATGTATTGCACATCGTAATTATATTCCATTAACTTAATGGACATGCGGGCTAGCCTAGGGGGCGCATTATACAGCCCATTCCTGGTTAAGAGTTTTGTGAGGGGTTTGTGATCACTACGCAAAGTAACTCTAGTGCCCCAAATGTATTGCCTAAAATGCCCTAGACCCCAAATGTAAGCAAGTGCTTCCCACTGAATTACGGAATTCTTCTCCTCCTTGGGTGTCAATGAGCGAGAAGCAAATGTAATTGTCCATTCTTTGCCATCCACTCCATTCTGGGTCAAGACTGTACCAATACCTTTATTCCTTGCATCAGTGGTTATTACACTGTTCACACTGTCAAGGTAGGATCATACCCTTGTAAGGAAGGTGCATTACATATGTCACCTTTTAGTGGCAACCATGCCTCTTGGCATTTTTCAGACCATTAAAATTTGTTCTTTGGTTTCAGTAACTGATGCAGATGTTAGCTTTTTGATGAAACATTTCTTAACATTTTTGAATGGAATGCTGCCAAATCCCAAAATACTATTTTTTCATCATTATTTTTTGGTGTGGGTGACTCTCTAATGGCTTCAAGTAATTCTTTCTTAGGCTTAATACCATCTCCTGTAATCTCATGCCCCAGATATGGATCTTGGCTACTGACAAATTTACGTTTGCTGTACTCACCTGTTAACCTCTTTGTTACCACATTAACAGAGTGAAAATAAAACAGGTCTTCTCCGGTGATCTCTTCTCACACGATCTGGAATCGCCAACACAACATATCAATCAGGAATGTTCGGTTCCCCATACAGTGCCTGAGTAGGTTAATTATACATAACATCACAACACATGATCCCACCAAATCCGCACAGTAGCCTTACAGCTAAGCTTTGAATATATTTCTCCCTTTTAGCCTGTCATTTGCAGTCATCAACAGCAAGAGTTGCCTCTTGCAGCAACACAGATGTACTCACAAAACAATGGCAGCAACAGGTACTTAATTTATAAAACAAGTTCTGGGGCATAAAGTTTTTTACAGAAGTCCAGGGCCAGTGCTACCAAACTTTGAGAATGTTGAATACCATGGTTGCATAGTTTTGGTCCCACCTCATGCCTCTTTCATCCATCATCAGTAACTCTCTGCCCCTTCATCTCACTCTTTCAGGTTCTTTTTCATCCATGCTTTCTTTCTTTGTCACTGTTTTTCCTTGGTCTTTGCCTCCTTGTTTCCCCCTATGCTGTTTTTCTCTCTGTATTGCTCCAGGTTATAGTCTTATGAGGAAATATATGTTTTCAGCCACTAAGCTTTGGCAGTAGCAACCATAATAAACTAGTCCTTACAGTCTTGCCTGAACTGTCTCCTAACAAAATGCAGGTCACCCATGTAGCATAGCCTTGAGATTGCTTTTCTGATTAGATACATAAAACTCAATTAGTTTAAACCATGATTTGTTCAACCATGATCACTCAGGCATGGTTGAATGAATCATTATTTCCAAAACTAGAATTCCTTGTCCCACTGGATTATACCATTGCCTGTTTATATTTCACCAAAGTCAGAGTGTCCATATCTCTTAAGTCTTTATTGGCCTGCCTAAAATTTTAATATGAAAGTTGGAGATACATTTCCTAATGGTTCTGAGGTTTCCATCATAGACTAGAGTGTGACAAGGTTGGGTAGATGTGTGGTTACTAAAGTCAACGGAAGTGTATCCCTTTCATGCAAATGTGTCAGCTTAAATGACTTGTGAGTACGATGGGTGATACCGTATTGCTGCACCAAAACACAATTCTTCTGAGTTGGTATGCATGATCATTGCCTGTCAGATGTATATGTGTTTATGACCAGGTGCTTGAAAGGCTAGTGGATACCCTGATTGACATTTCATTGCATATAACAGGGATGTGTTCAATTCTCTCTTAAGATGTTTTAATGTAGGATATTTTATTAACTGTTTTGGTGCACAGTGTTTTAGGGAGAATTATGACACACAATTTGGGCTCTCATTATGAATTGAGGAGTGGTATCTCTCTAGGAGCCAATTCTCACCCCAATTACGAGTTTTACTGGGTACAAGAATGCACCCCTTAAAAACCTTTGGTTCACTGCTCATATTTTATACCTGCAGAAAGTAGGTGGAAAATGTGCACAGTAAAGGGTTCAGGATCAGGCAACCACATGCAGGTGGACAGTAATTACATATTTTCCATGATTTTAAAATTGGAATTTGACAGTGCCAGGTAGCTGTGGAAGATACACAGGTCGGACTTGTTAGCTCCCTTATATTTTCCACTTTAAATACCCAATGTAATGTGAAAAGGCCCCATGTGATATTTCTAAGTAGTATTGACTGATCACAATATACTGTCTAATAAAGGGTATTGAAATTTACACGTGCCACCTCTGAATTTGGTCAAAATCTGATCATTATTTAGACTCAGAAAAGGTAAAAATGCCTGACCATTGAGTTTGAGGCTGAATGACCCCGTTGATCGATCTGTGGTCCATGTAGGAAGACAAAAAATGTACCATGATCTAACAAAAGATATTAATTTAATGCAGGCCTAAAGATCTGAAGTGGTTTTTCCAAAGCGTTCAGACATGGCCAGTATTTCCTATCTTTTCCTCTTGCATTGCCATAGCATAGCATAGCCCACTCATTGAATCACTTACCACTCATTTCCATCCCTCTTCGGATGTCCTTCTTTAGGTCTAGCCTGCAACAGCGCAATGCTCTCTCGATTGTGAGCCTATTGCTTACAATAAAGTTTGCTTTAGTGTCACTCTGCTTTGCTACCTCGTGATTGTCCAGTGCATGCCAAGTGCCACTTCTGTTCCTTTCTCAATCAATAAATCAGAAATTTGTAGAGTACACTACTCACTCGTAAGGGTCTCAAGGCTCTGTGGGGGGGGGGGAGTCAGTCCTCTGTGCTTCAGTCGAGGAGCCAGGTTATAAGATCATTCCTGAATTGAGGTAACAATGGTAACTGTCTGAGGTGAAGAGGCAATTTGCTGTGACGTAGGCAAAGGATCTTCCTCCAGCTGAGGTGTTCTGTAAGCAGGTTATGGTGGCTAGTGCCTGTTGATCAAAGCGGAGAGGTCTGGCAGGGGAGTAGAAGACGAAGGGGTTGTTGAGGTAGGTGGGTCCTAGGTTGTGGAGAGCATTGTATGCGGGGATAAGTAGTTTGAAGTTGACCCTCTTCCCGACAGGGAGCCACAGGAGGTCTCTCAGGTGTCTGGTGATGTGCTCACTGTGGCAGACATTCAGGATGAGTCTGGCGGAGGTGTTCTGAATGTGCTGTAGTTTCTTCAGATTTTTCGGGGTGGTGACGGTGTAGAGGGCATTGCCATAGTCGAGTCTGCTGGCGATCAGGACGTGGGTTACGGTCTTGCAGCAGTCATTTGTGGCCCATTTGAAGATCTTCCAGAGAAGTTGGAGTGTGTGGAAACAGAAGGATGCGACAGAGTTGACCTGGCAGGTCATGGTGGGAGATGAATCTAGGATGAGACCGAGGTTGCACGCGTGGTTTGTTAGGGGGGTTGCCGAGTGTAGCAGGCCACCAGGAGTCATCCAAGGCTGATGTGGAGGGTCCCAGGATAAGGATCTCGGTCTTGTCTGAGTTTAGCTTGAGGCAGTTCTCCTTCATCCAGGTGGTGACGGCTTCATCCCGTTGTAGAAGTTCTTCTTGGCAGTTGTAGGGTTTTCGATCAGTGACATGATCAGCTGGGTGTAGTTGGCATAGGAGACGCTGTTCAGTCTGTGGCTTCTGACCATGAATGCAAGCAGGGCCATGTAGATGTTGAAGAGTGTGGGGCTCAGGGAGGAGCCCTAAGGCACTCCGCAGCTGATCTCCGTAGGTTCCAATAGGTTTGGTGGGAGTCTGACTCTCTGTGTTCTGTTGATCAGGAAGGAACATATCCACTGTAGGGCCTTTCCGCGAATGCCAGCTGCGTGGAGTCTGGAGCAGAGGGTGTGATGGGCGACTGAGTTGAAGGTAGCTGATAGGTCCAGTGGGATGAGGGCTGCTGTTTGGCCATGGTCGAGGAGCGACCGGATGTTTCTGGGGAGCATGTACCAAGCACAGATTGATTTAAACTAATTAGTGCTTGTCCACTGCTCACGCTCCTCCTGTCCCATCTGGTGACTCTTTCTTCCCTTGCAAAATGCGTCTGACAAACAGGGATGCCATCATGTCCCAGCACTTGAACTACTTTTACCTGGTCTTTCATTGTGGTTTGCTAGTCTTATTACTTCCGTTGGCTAAACTTAATTTCTGTTTACTCTGCAGAAAGCTCCTTGTCGACAAAATCAAGACATTTAAAATATCATTAATCATTGTTTCATGGTCAAGAAGTTTTTTGAAGCCAACTCCTACCACTTCACATGTGACTGGGTTTTTTTAACTCATCCTCCTACCCAACCCCCACCCTGTTTTCTGTTCTGCTTGGGCTGTGTTTTTTTCGTAGACAATTGTCAACCACCCTGCTTTGTTTTCAGTGCGCCATTTATTGAACACTGAAGATCAAGACAGCTATGTATTTTGCAGCATGTGAGAGGGATTGCTTCCCTTTTTCTTTCAGTAAACTGAAGATGGTGTGAAAGGGGTCCGACTGCAACCCATGTGAGGGTTCTCCGGAGGGGCTGGAACTCTCTCACTCTTGGACAAATCTGAGTACGCATGAAGCGACAATGTAGATAAATCCTGGTTTCCACAATTCCACAATGGCACTGGCTTTGGAGCAGCAAATTCACAGGCCTTAAAGCACTTACACCCCAGATGGTGGTTTATTTTGCCAGCTGTGCCATGACAGTAACACTAAAGCCCTTTGTGCTGCACTGGAACAATTCATGATTAGGTTATGTGCAGTTCACTTCCCCTTTTGCACCTTCTTTCTCTCTTTCGTCCCTTTGCTAGAGATCAACACATTTTTCTGAGGATCAATAGAAAAAAGGAGGGAAGATGAGAGAATTTGAATCCAACCTAGTTTTCCCTCCATCACATGGTTTATGTATCCTTGCGGCATAGTGATAACAATGTTTCTCGCTCAGGGGAGTCATCAACCCCCTGCTTTAGCACTTACAGCAAGGATGAGATTCTTGATGGGCCTCTTCTGTCTGCAACTTGGCAGACAAAGGCTCATAAATAATGTGAAAGTGTGGTTTGGTGAGTGAAAGGATGGATGGACGGATGGATGGACGGATGGATGGATTGAAAGGTGGGTGGATTGAAAGGTTGGGTGGGTAAGTGGATGTATGAATGGAAAGGGTGGGTGGGTGCATGAGTGAAATGATGGATGGATGAGTGAAAGGATGGGAGTGAGGATGAATGAGTGAAAGAATAGATGGAGGGTTGTAAGGGAGAGTATATAGATGGCTGGATGAAAGGGTGGATGATGGATGAGTGTAAGGGCGGATAGATGAGTGAGTGAAAGGATGATGAATGAAAGTATAAATGAATGGATAGATGAGTGGATGGATGGATCGAAAGGTGGGTGGATGAGTGAAAGGATGAATGGCTGAGAGAAAGGATGGATGAGTGAAAAGGAGGGTGGATGGATGGAATGAAAGAATGAATGGATGGATGGATGGATGGATGGGCGAAAGAATAGATGGTTGATTGGATGGATTTGATGGATGAATGTATGGATTAATGGGGATGGATAATTGAAAGAATGGAAAACTGAATTAAAAGTTTGATGGTTGGATTGATATGTTTCATGAATAGATTTGAAGATAGATGGATAGGTTTGGATATGGGTAAATGGATGGACAGAATGGGTACAGAATGAAGGCCTGATTTAGATCTTGGCAGGACTTTCGTCATCCCTCCGTGGTGATGTTTACAAGTACTCTGTCAACCTGATGGATTCTCATCCACCCTTTTTAGATGTGGAATAGTTAATCCTCTGACAGAGTGTTTTCTGTCACATGAGCAGCTCACCTCCAATCAGACACCTGATGTGTTTTGGTTAATTGGTTTTACCATTTCAGACCATGATCCTTTGCCATTCCGCTGCAGCACAACACTGCCCAGGAGAAGTCTTTTCAGTGAAGTCAGGGTTTATTTAGCTTACTCTGTTTCTTGTTATTTTTTTCTTTTTGCATTCTTTTTTCTTGTGGGTTAACTATTTTATTTAAGTTTATCATATGATAATGGCAGGAAGGAGATGTCCAAATATATTTTACAGAGGGAGAATTGTCAGTCATTGTGGATGAAATTATTAGAGTAGAGCCAAAATTGTTTGGAGCTCAAGTACAAAATACAACTATATCTCAGAAAAGGCAAATGTGTGTCAGAATAGTTGACAGAGTAAATGCTGAGCCAAGCAACCTGCGCACACAGGAGGATATTAGGAAGAGGTGGAATGACCTGCTGGTTGCATTACCTGGAGACCCAGAGAACTGGTGGTGGTTCTCCCAGCCCTCCTTACAACTATATCCCTAGAAGGAGAAGGTCTTGAAGATCTTACATCCTGAAGGTTTGATAGAAATCCCTGGTCCAATTGAGAATGGTAAGTATTTTTTTAAAACATATTTTATTGATTTCCCAACAAAAAACACAATGGTCCCAAACTTGCGGGAAATCAAGGTGAGAGACAATGTGTTATTATATATTCAATAGAAAAAAAAATCAATCCATATAAGTTGCTTGACATGTTGTCACCCGCTTCCCAAACACGTGCCTCCCTGCCCCCTGAGTCAGCATAGCTCTGCCATACAACAACAAAGCAGGATTGGAGCCTAGTGAGACCACGTATCGGATTTTGGTATGCTCTGATGTATTGTGTGTATGGGTGATGTCCTGGGAGATTGGGGTGTCAGTCGCCAGAGGTGATGGCCTCCACACTAGTGTTAGTCAGGGGACTACTGCAGGAGACTCCAAGGAGGGAGAGGCCACAGGGGTACCAGTGTGTGAGCACTGGTCAATTTGCTTTAGGCTATCCACTATCGCCCCCAGTGATCAAGTGTTGTCCAGGGTACCGATGCCTTGTTGGGCTTCCCGCAGTAATAGAACCCCTTCACTACTTGCCCATCTCTCCAGTTCTCTGCACCACATTAGTTAGCGTGGGCCTGTCAGATCTTTCTAGTGGCGGATGAGTTCACGCTTGGCTAGGAGAAATGCTAGGTCCTGAAATTTACTGGTGACCCTGGTTTTGGAAGTGTGAGGGAACCAGTGAATAAGACAATGGCCTGGGGATGTAGAACTGACCCCTCGATAAGTCTGGCCAGTATTGTGGTGACTGTCTCCCAGTATAAAGTAAGGGAGGGGCAAGCCCATGTCAAATAGAAAAAATTGTCGCCAACCTCCCCGCATCTAGGGCAGGAGGCGTCAATGGTTCCAAAATATTTGTTGATTTTCTCCAGAGTGTGGTAGGCCCTAAGAAGTATGTAAAACCTTAAGAGTTTAAAGCAGGCGTTTCTAGCGATCTTGGGTACTTGCTCAAGGATAATTTCCCTGGCCCTCTCTGTGATGGGGGTCCCTAGGTCTTCCTCCCATCAAGCCTGCAGGGTATCAAGCGTGCCCAGTGTGTCAGTTTGTAATGATCTTTATAAGCATGTGACTGTCTTGAATGTACCAGCTGATAATGTGAGGTATTGGCAACAGAGCTCAGCTGGGGACTCCTGGCTTGTGTAACAGAAAATGTCCCGGGGGGGGTGTCAAAATATGCTTGGAGTTCATCAAAAGTGAGGGGGGTTGAGTTCCGGAATAATTTCCCCACTCGAGTGAGAGCGAGTCACTGGGTGTACCATTGAAGTTGGGCAGCCAGATAGTAAGACTCAAAGGGCCAGATGTACCAAAGGATTTTACCCATTCTGTGTCTATAGGAAAAAGCTTTCGTACATATGGCCCAAAGTCCGGAAGCGCCAGCCCGCCCTGGTGGGTTGGTTGTTGTAGGGTGGTAAGGGACACCAGCCGGCAGTTCTGCACCCATATGTAGGACCTGATTATAGTGTTAAGTGTCGAGAAAAAGGACTGGGGGATCCACAGGGCAGCACTCCAAAAAATATAAGCAATGAGGGAGCACCACTATTTTCGTGAGAATGGTAATTTATAATTTTAAATGTCTCACTGAATCTAAATGTTATTTTTGCTTTTAATCTAGCTGTTGCTAATGTGTTTTATGCTTTTTTCATACATATAAACTTATATAATATTGTTTGTGCTTTATTTTGGAAATGTGTAGCATATTTGTTGTTTCTCTTGTTTAACTAATAGTTAAATTAGTTAATAGTAAAAATGCTTTGTCAATATATGTTTTTTCTCCATGTTTTATATTTCTTTTTCCCTTGTTTGTTTGCTAGTATGAATGCATTTTGTTGAATACAATATTACAGGTTTCAGACTCTATCAAATTTTACATGGTGTTATGGTGCTTGTAAGTGTTTCTTCACCTAATAACAAATTCTTATATGTGTAGTATTTTGTAACTGTCTGTTTTTTTCTAATGCATATTTTACTAGGTATGTTTAACTTACAATTTTGCAAGTGCTGATGATGTTTAATTGAAATGACTATAACTACCATGATATCTTTTTTTGTTTTGTTAAAATAATATTGCAATGTTATTTTGGTCATTCTCATTCTCTATTTTGTGCTATGTTTTGAAATGTCATGTTGTTAAATGTTGTATATTTCATTGATTTGATGTTATTTGTCAAATCAAAGTTTGTTAACTTAAAATATCATTTTGTATGTTGAATATGTTATTTATTAATAAATATACTTTGCAATGCTCATATAATGACTAGTGCTATTTATCATTTTAAGTTAAGTTCCAGATGTTTACCCTCCTAGGCCTTTGAATGGTTCATTTCACGTTTCTCCTCTCTACTGTGTTGTGCTGAAAGTTTGGTATATTTTATGTCTACTTGATAACTTTCTTTTTACATTTCAGGACTTAATTTTACATGCTTTTTTTAAGAGTAGGTCTGTGTGTAATTTAAACTGTTTTTGTAACTTACTAAAATACAACTGTATGGGATAGTAATGATATTAATTGTCTTTTACCTTCTTGATTGCTTCATTTGTTCCATGAAACTCATTTGATGTATAATCTAAACTTTTAAAACATTTTTTGTTGCAATTACTCATAGGTACAACACCCAGAGTGTGTGGACAACCATCTGCCACTGCTACTGTGGATACCTCTACTCCAGATCAGGAACAATCCTTCAGTAAGGAATCCACTCCTACAAGTCCAGATGTTGAGGAGCAGCCTGGTTCATCTGGTCTGCCTGGGTAGACAGCTCCAGTGAGTATCACTTGGCCCACACCTACACCTCCCTCCCCAGCTGTTACAACACCTAAGTCTCTCTTTGCCTCCACTTCCTGTGCCCAAAGGAACATAACCCCAATCTTGTGCCCCAGCCCTGGCTGCTGTTGATCCAAATACCACCACCACCTCCAGTTCAGCAAGTATCCAATGGGATGGGGCACACTGGGTCAAGGGCACAAGGTAGTGGGAGAAGGGTTCTTGGGAGGGAATCTGTTGGCCAGCAAAGTGAGGGCACTGGTTTCATTGTCACCCAGGCCCCCATCAACAGATTCTTGAGATCTCTCAATCAGTCCAAAGACATGATGGGTCAGGCTATAATTTTTGGAAACATATTTTTAAATAAGACACAAAAGTAATTTTAGATTCAAAAAGTCGTTTTTATAAATTTTACACAACATTTATTTGTGATTTTTTTCAATTCAATTTTTTACGTCTCTTTTTTTGAAAACTTTAGAAATAAGATTTTAAGTATACTGTTCACACATTTTTGTTTATTTTTTTGTAATCTAAAATTCTGGTAACTGAAGTATAAAGAAAACTTTGCAATATTCTGTTTAACCACAGTAACGCACTACATAATACATTTTTGGCAAAACAAATAAATAACATTAACATTAGATATACCTGTCACCATTTTGACTGGTGGTGATGCGCTTACATTCACAAACACACAATTTAACAATCTGAAATGGTGGAAGTCTGACCTTACCTTCAGGACATTTCCAAGTAGACGAAAGTAAGTGAAAGTTGACGGGGTAGTAGGTGTGAAACTCCATGACGGACACAGCCATAGGCTAACATGTGTAAAAGCAACATACAAAAGCCGATGGATGCGTACGTTTCAGTTGACAGTCTTGCATGTCATGTATATGTACACGGCATTACAAATAAAGCTCACTTGCCTCCTAACAGTTCCAACAACACCTCCTCAACTTTTGCTGCTGTTTCCTGCCTCTGAGGGCTACAATGCCTGGAAAATCAGAAGACAGGCATCAAACTTTTCACCAGATGAGCTGGAGATACTGGCAAATGAGGTCCTGTCCCCATACAGCAAGCTGTCTGGCTTACCAGAGGAACAGGTACATGTTTTAAATGGCAGTTTACTTATGAGTAACTATTTTAAATTATTTAAACACAGGCTAGAATGTTCTGTTTAGTTCCTGATTGAAGTGTAGGGATTGAAGTGAAGTTTCTTTTCATTTTTATTGAGATAGGAAATTATGATGTGTATTTTTAAACACATTTGAAATATACAACACCACAACATTAGTACGAGTTGTATGTTTGACGGCCTTTTTTTGGTGTGTATTTCAATATATATATAAAACTAGATTTTCATTTTTCAAAAATAAAATTGTCAATTAAAAAAATGAACATATATTTACAGTATACAATAACATAGGTAGGACCTAGGTCCTCATTATGTGTTTGATGGCATTTCGGCAAGACCGCCGCGCTCGAGGCCACAGACATAACGCCAGTGATGGCGGTCTCCTGGCCACCACATTATGAGTCACAAACGGGAGACTGCCCAATTACAGTTGGATTTCAAAGACCGCCTGGGCGGGGGAGAAGCGGGCCCACCACCAGCACCTCCACAACGTCATGACTCCGCCTGCCATGTTACGAGGCAAACTACTGCAAGACTGTCACTGCATGGCTGTGAACCATTGGCAGTTCGCACTGTCGGACACCAACCAATGGGGATCCGTCTCTGCAAATGGGGGACTGGGGTCCATCACGACAATCGCCAGCAGTGATGGTCAGGGGTACGCGGCCCTCACCACCGTCATCTGTCCCCTACCAGATGACCTCCTTGAGGTGGGCCACTGTGTGGTCCAGACAGGTAGGTGGGATGACTGTAATAGTGTTGGGAAGGTTTGCGAAAAGTGTATGTTTGTGGTGACCACCTGTGTATGTGCAGGCATGGGTGTGTGTCTGTATGGATGTGTGCAGGTGTGGGGGTGCATGTAGGTGCAACAGGAATGCTTTACCGCCGGACACATAATGAGGGCCCTAGTCTCTATAAAAAAAGCGTTTTTTGATTTGCTAATAGCTTTGGCGCTGCTTGATAAATCTTCATGAAATTTTCGGGGTCCAAGAAAAAGGGTGTAAATCTGTTCAGTAGTTTCAGAGAAATTAAAGGAAATTTAAATGTTTATATGTAGGGACGTGATGGATTCATGACCCCTCCCAATCTCATGCTGAGATTGTTGTGTAGCCATTTTAAGTATAGCTCCATGCACATTAGTTTAACATACTAGGCCGCTGTGCACTTTGTCCTAGATATATTTTATTCAGCTTCGCACTGTTATTTTATAATAACCAGTTTTAATGGTCTTGTTTTAATTTCTTCTATCACACTGTTTAGCTTAGTTCAGCACTGTGTTCTCAAATAATGCATTCTTGATCGCCCTGCTTCAGTCAAGGCTACAGTCTGGTACATTGCTGGTAAACGTGGTAGAAATTTAGGCCCTCATTCTGACCTTGGCGGGCGGCGGAGGCCGCCCGCCAAAGTCCCGCCGTCAGGTTACCGTTCCGCGGTCGAAAGACCGCGGCGGTAATTCTGACTTTCCCGCTGGGCTGGCGGGCGGTCTCCTTCAGACCGCCAGCCAGCCCAGCGGGAAAGAGGCTTCCACGATGAAGCCGGCTCGGAATCGAGCCGGCGGAGTGGAAGCTGTGCGACGGGTGCAGTTGCACCCGTCGCGTATTTCACTGTCTGCGCAGCAGACAGTGAAATACATGTAGGGGCCCTCTTACGGGGGCCCCTGCAATGCCCATGCCAGTGGCATGGGCACTGCAGGGGCCCCCAGGGGCCCCGCGACCCCCCCTACCGCCATCCGGATCTCGGCGGTCCGACCGCCGGGATCTGGATGGCGGTAGGGGGGGTCAGAATCCCCGCGGCGGTGCAGCAAGCTGCGCCGCCGCGGAGGATTCAATGGGGCCGCGGTACACTGGCGGGACCCCGCCAGTGGTGCCGGTCCGACCGCGGCTTTACCGCCGCGGTCGGAATCCCCATTGAAGCACCGCCGGCTTGTCGGCGGTGCTCCCGCGGTCCTCCGCCCTGGCGGTCAAAGACCGCCAGGGTCAGAATGAGGGCCTTAGTCTCCAGCATTCGTAGAAAATACACATCCTTACGTAGGGACATTTTCTTAGAACATCTGCGTGTTAGTTATAAAAACACTTTCTAGTCCTAGTGCACGTCAAGAGGGAGATTCCAGCCAGGGAACCACAACTGTATGCTGAATGCCCCGTTGCAGATGTTGATTACAGGCCTTTGCTCGGGTATGAGGGTTGATGTCCCCCCAGGGAACCAGAAAGGCAGGCTTAGAGCTTAACATGCTGTGATCAAAATCTAGCGGCGCTATGATAGCCTTATTCTTGTGCTTCACTTTCATCTAATATTACTGTGTTGTGTAATTCTGGTTATTGTAGCTCATACTTTGCTATCCAAAATGCAGTTGTTTTATTAAACCAATCTTTAAAACTTACACTGCCTTTATTGTCATTTATATATGAGACTGTATTGTGTATGAGAGAACCGGTTGTGACCTGAGTGACCACGACTTCCCTGAGAAGTACAGAAATGTCATGCGCTCGGCTGCCCAATCATCTCTACCATTCGGGAGAGATGAGGCACTACTAGTTAGCCGGAGCAAAGCCCGGTTTTGGACTGGCAAGTGTCATCCACCGTGGGTCAGACTCAGTCCCCCACATCGTGGACGATCTTGCTGCTCAAAATCCAGTAGTCTCATTAATATAATGAGAGCCTACACAACAAGATCATATTGGCTTACAACACTTCAACAAGGAAGAGTTTTCAGCCATTTTGGCAGTCGGCTTCAGCTGAGTCCCAGGAAAAAAGAATTAAAAAAACAAAAGGGGCCAGGGTAGAGTCACCCTGAGCTCTTCACTCTGGTGCTGGGGTCCCAAAGGAACTCCCCCGAGGGCTACAAAGCATTATTTGCCATGGAATCGCAACTGGATTGCAAATCTGCGACAATTCTTATTTTTTTAAATGAAGCGGGGGCTCCTGCACATCGTTATTAAGAAACACAAAGGTCCCAGGGACATTTAGATTTTAATGCGGGGGCCACCTGGCCCCCTCCCAATGCCCTTAGGACCACCACCTCCCTGGGGCTTTTATCTAATATGGTGTGGGGAGCCGTAAGCCCTCCCCATTGCCCCCGGGACTGCCACCTCCAGGGCTGTATACAAATAATATGTAGGGGGGGTTGAGTGGCCCCCTGATGCCCTACGGACCACCATCTCCCCGGAGCTTTCATCTTATATAGTGTGAGGGTCATGCCCCCCTCGCAGCCCCGGGGACCACCACCTCCCTGGGGCATATATTAAAAAAATAGAAAAGGGGTCTGTTTCGAACCTCCAAGCCCTGTGGACCACCACCTCTGTGGGGCTATGCCACGTTGGAGAGGGAGCCACGCGACTCCCCCATGAGAAGCCACTGATGGCCCTGGGTACCGCCACCCCCCAGCACCAGCTCCTGCTGTGTCCTGGGAGCTCACCCCCAGGACATAGCTGTTTTCTGTGGCTAGGCTGCAGCTTTGACAGCTGCAGCCAAGTCACAGCAAATATTCCAAACTCTGACAGCAGGGCCTGCAATAGAGGTCCCGCTGTCAAAAAGCAGAATTTTAATCTCTGTTCCCTGCATGCAGATATGCGTGCAGGGTACAGAAATGAAAGCTTTGCTCCAGCAACCATGGAGCTTATACTTAAAGCAGCTCCTTGGTTGCTGGAGCAATGGGACCGCAGTCCCAGATAACCCGTAAAGGGCCAAAAATGATTAAAAAAAATGATGAGCAGGGACCGCCAGAGAGGCCTTGAGGCTCCCCCCCACGGTCCCAAATAGCCCATTATAGAGCAAGAAAAAAAACTTTTTCAAAACTTGTAGAGTAACAATGAAGGTGATAGACCTTCACCGTTACAGTTGAGAGTTCAGCTCCAGCAGTAGTCATTGCCCTCGTTTAATTTATTTTCAACTGCAAATGTTTAAGGCTCATACTGAAAGGTGATCTTGCTAATTTTAATTGAGAAATATATTTTTAGTTTCAATTTGTTCAGAATATATCATTCTAAGTATATCTTACATCAAAGTCTAAAAAACTCTCTATCTCTCTCCCTCTCACCCTCTTTCTCTCTCTCTCTCTCTCTCTCTCTCTCTCTCTATTTCAATCTCTTTCTCCCACTCAGACACCCACTCAGACTCTTACGCAGCCACTCACAGACCCACTCAGACACTCACACAGCCACTCACAGACCTACTTAGACCCTCGTGCACCCACTGACAGCCCCACTCAGACCCTGAGTCTGGTGGAAGTGGTTGGCCGCAGGGAGAGGCTGCAGTCCAGGCCTTGTGGGCAACAACTGCTGCGCATGGGTGAAGGACATGCACGGTGCAAGGCTGGGTGCTTATAGAGAGTTGGCCTCAAGGTCTGGCCACAGACCCTGTGGCCAACCATCGCGGCACACAACTGAAGACTGTACGTGGCACTGGTTGAATTAATGTAGAGTAATGAAAATTACTATATGTTAAAAAAACTATAGAAATTCACAGAAAAAAACAAAGGTTACAGGGATATTATAGTTAGGAAACAGAAATTCAAAAACCATTGAAATTCACTTAAAAAAACCAGAGGTTACAGGGACGTTACAGTGAGGCTCATATTTGAAACCTACTAAACCATAGAAATTCACTAGGGATAGTTAGAGTTTATATATATATATATATATATATATATATATATATATATATATATATATATATATACACACACACATATATATTTTATATATATATATACACCAAAAAATGAAGCATTTGAAATTTAGATACTCTGACAAATAGCATACAGGATGTCACTGCCCTTGATTAGTAAAATAAGAACATAACAAGGGATAAGGTTACTCAACTAGTTACTACAAATGTGTGTTTTGTTTAAAAAAACACATTGAAAAAGACAAAATGGTATGTTGTTTTAATGTTTAAGAATGTCTGTGACTGATTTTAAAAATGTGTGTTATATCAAAACCGGAAAAAATAAAATTCACACAAACATTTTGTTCTTTCCTTTTTTGTATCCATACAGATCCACTCCATCAGAAGAAGTAGGAATGGAAGGCCATTGCCAGGAAGGTGGCGACACAGAATCCATTGTAGAAAGCGATGGGAGGACCTATGTTGGTGGGCCTAGAAGTCAGCAGACGTCCAGCTCGGCCAGTTCTCCAAGCATTCTAAGCATGTGCACCACACCCTGACCTCCGTAACGGCCCACAAACTTGCCGTGGCCTATCCCCGGTTTGATGGGCACTTGAAAGGCAGCGAGCAGCATAAGAGATTATTTTTTTTGTATGTTTGATTTTAAATAACTAGTTATTGCTACAGTAACAAAATTGGGCTTCAGCATAAAGGGTGACACATGACTAGTGCACAGGAAGAGTTCTTGAAGGTGTAAGTATTGCATACGGTGTATCATGATGTGTTTTTTAAATGATTTATTAAAAAGGATATCCAGATATTTTTTATCACTTATAAAGGATTGTTTGGAGCAAACACATGCCTGCTGAAAATAAATTGAACAAAAGTTTGTTATATGTTATAAAAATATTACTTGTAAGAGGTTTTTCAAAAAACACGAGTCCAGAGCTAATATAAACAGATAATTAAAATGAAAACAAATGAAAAAAAGCTTACATTTGATTCCGGTGATGGGGTTGATTTGCTTCATGGTCAAGTAGCAGCAGAAAAGGATGGACTTGGACAATCGGGTTCATGATGGAAATGTAAGTGGAAAAAAGAAAAAAAGGTACATTTCTACCTTATATCCCTTCAAAACTGCCAACTCAAGGGTGAAGGTGTACTTGCCACAGTTACATCAACAGGAAGTCACATTGTGATTGGTCCGACAGAAATATTGCCTGTACTCCCTCCGACAGCGTCTTTTGCCTATGATGCCTTTGACGTCGAGGACATTTCTGGCAGAGATGGCGGGACTTGGACGAACTATCGTAAGTAAATCCACCAACATTTAAATTGAGCAGGCGGATCACCTAGTAGCCGAACAGATTAACCGACGTAAAAGTGACAGTGGGACCAGATCCGTCAAGACCTAAACCAGGCCTTGAATGTTGGATGAAAGACTGAATGGATGACAGAATGTAAAGTTGAAATGGTAGATATGAGCAGGTGATGGAAGGATGAATGAATGAGTGGATGAGTGGATGGATGTTTAATAGAAGCAGGGGCGGCTCCTCCGCTGTGGCGTGGGAGGGTCACCCCCCCCACCAGCAGCAGCAGCTGCAAAACGTTTACTATAAAATGATAATAATATTGTTTATTATTGTTTTATAGTAAAAGGTGTGGGGCCAGGGGGCTGTGACGGCGACAAGAGGGAGTGCACAGCACTCCCCCTCAGTATACATGTATGTTTGGCCAGCCATCTCGGGCCAGCCAAACACACACGTGCACTGGGCTCTCTCCAACCCAGCAACACAGGCACTGCGTTGCTGGGTTACAGACAGTAGGCAGAGACTTCCACTCTGCCTAGGAGAGCCCTGGCTGGGCGCTCTATCCAATGCTAATGCTGCTTTTATGCTGCCAACAGCATGAAAGCAGCATTAGGATTGGACACAGGGCAGGCTGGAAGCCTCTGCCTGCAGTCTAGTCGAGGAGCTGATCAGAGTGGCGAAGCTCAGCACGGCACTAAAGGGTACATTTAAAAAAAAATATTATTGTATTTTTTTTTTTGGGCCCCCGCCATGTGCCGCACTACCCCACCCTGCTCCTTTTCCATCCTACAAACCGCCACTGAATGGAAGAGGCAAGCTACTTTTTCTCAGCAGGATCGCAATGACTTGCTTCACTCTCTTGGTACCATAAGAGCTGTGGTTCAAAGTGGGGGGTATTTTAATTTTCTAGCTACCCCCTTGTTCTCACCTGTAGCTGTGCACTCAAACTCAAAACTCACTGGAATGTGTTTGAATTGTTGAATCCTTAGGATACTTGAAACAATTGTAAATGAATGGTCCTTTCCTATAGTTTAAAATTATCCGCCAGCATGAAGAGTCTGTCTGGAACATGGTCAAAAGGTGATGTGCAAATATTTGAAGATTTATGCTTGACATCTATGGCTAAGTCTCTTTTCATCATATGATGTGCATAGGTTGCCCATCTGCAAATCCTCTCTTATAGCAACACAAAATCTCTGCCTTTGTGAGTTCAGAAGGCAGGGCCAGCTTTAGTGCTGGTGGTGCCTAGTGCACAATCTTTTTTGGTGTCCCCCCATGACTTCCTCCTCGGGTTCCCTTACTACCACCCAACAAAATTGCTCCTCTTCTCTTCACAGCCCCTAGCTCACATACATGTCATTTGTTTTGAAGCTCAAATAAAGGCTGGTTTACTAATCCACTCAGCTAGCCACATACAATACAGATCTGTTCTTTGCTGCTGGCATTTTAAAATGCCACTAGACAAAACTCCGATCTCGTTCTCTCTCTAGCAGGAACTTTAATCACAAGCTTTCTTGACATTTTTATTGGTGCCTGAAAGCTGAACGTACAAGGACCTATGCAGCAGGTGCTTTTAAATAGCAAGTTATTGCTAAACACAGCAAGGATGCCCAAATGGTAGCCTTTCAGATCTTATTTGTGATAACTTCAGTGGAGGTTGCTTATTTATACAAGGTGAAACTGGCCATAATGTCTCCGGCATCAGTCTCCTTAGCAGAATCAGTGTCATGCTGTGTCTCGCACAACTGGTCTAGAAACTTTCCCACTCCAGTTGTTGTCCCGCTTGCAGCCTTCCACTCCTGCTGTTGCCCCCTAGCCTACACCAGGCTCTTATTTCAAATGCGTTTTTTGTGGAGGGCTGAGAGCAAAATTGTTGCCAGCGCCTCTTCCCTCAAAGCGCTTTAGCACTACTTCTGTGTTTTTTCTCGCCACGTCATGATGGGTTGTGTTTTTTTACATGCAGCTAAAGGTCATTAGCAAAGCTGAGTGGTCCCAAACCCGAGACCTATTGTCTTTGCCAGTGCTTGTTCTTGTCAGCCACGGTGGCTATCTTTATCCCCTCTGCCCTCTCTCTCCGTGATAACATGACAGCTGTACTAGAGCACGGAGGCCCGGAGGGAGTACGTGTTAAGCGCCTGAATGAAAGCACAGGAACTAACGTGAGCATTAGGAAATGTCTCGAGGGGAGTGACAGATGCTCCAGGCACTAATTTCAACATATTTTCCCCAGTTAACTCAGTGGCATAGCATTTATTTTTCCATTTCAAATACTGTAAGAGTACACTTTAATCCTTGTATTCCAGTGCAGAGGGATGTTAAAGTTACATGACATGCAATTAGTTGTGGTTATTATTCATTACTAAACACATGGACAATAAGCCATAATCTAAAATAAGACAAGTAACTTTTTTGACACAAGTGGTCACTACCTTGCTGACAACTTTGAGAACAAAATCTAAGAGAAATAAAAATGAGTTTTAACAGAACTGCAGTGCTGTATTTAGCACCGCCCTAAAACAGGGGGCTGGGTCCAGCAAGTGGTTTGTTAGGAAAAAGCTATTTCCATAACAATAATATTACAAAGGTTTCCTGATGTCTACAATACATTGTAGTTTGGCAGGATTCTGAAAAGTACATGCACTTGATGTACGCTGCGTCTTGTACCAAGTAATGCACATTTCGGCTCAGATTTATTAATACTTTGTCCCTTGCTCGCTCTTCCACTGGATTCAAGCTAGCTTGGCTGATGAAGAGTGGTTCCCAGAAACCGGTCCCATGATGCTTGTTTCCTGTACAGGAAGGGCCTGGCAGTTCAGGCTGGAATGTTTCCATGGGGAGCAGGGTGAAGACTGATTTGCATATGGTTAGGTCCAAACTGGGGTGACGCGGAGAGCAAAATAACAATGGATTAAACCAAGATCTGTGACTGGGGTGAGTGTTTGAAAAGTTTCAACACTCCATCCATTATTTTACTTTGTTTTGTGATGCTGCCTTGTGTGCAGTAAGTGGCTAGGGTATGCCCAGACGTGGATCCCTTGCTTACTGCACCAGTGGATTCAAGCTAGCCTGGCTGATGAAGGGTGATACCCTGAAACCAGTCCCATGATGCTTGTTTCCTGTCCAGGGAGGACCTGGCGTAGCAGTTCGGACTGGACTGTTTCCATGGGGAACAGGATCAAGACTGATTTGCATATGGCTGGGTCCAAACTTGGGTGATGATGCTAGCAAAATAACAATGGATTAAATCCAGATCTGTGAATGGGGGTGAGTGTTTGAAAAGTTTCAACACTCGTCCATCATTTTATTTTGTTTTGTGATGTTGCTTTGTGCACACTAAGTGGCTAGGGTATGCCCAGACGTATGTCCCTTGGTCACTGTGCCACTGGATTAAAGCTAGCCTGGCTGATGAAGGGTGATACCCTGAAACCGGTCAAATGCTGCTTGTCTCCTGTCCTGGGAGGACTTGGCCTGGCAGTTCACGCTGGACTGTTCCAGTGAGGTACAGGGTCAAGACTGATTTGCATATGGCTGTATCCAAACAATGGTGACGTTGTGAGGAAAATAACGATGGTTTGAACCCACATCTGTGACTGGGGGTAAGTGTTTGAAAAGTTTCAACCTTCAGTCCATCATTTTATTTTGTTTTGTCATGTTGCCCATAACTTATACTAAACATCACTCAAACAGCCTTCCACTACAGTGCAAGGGTGTGTGTGTGGCGCTGGGCAGTTAAAAATGTGCCAACACAGGGATAGCACAACCACAGATATCAAAGAGCCCACATTCCTCCACTTTCCTACTATAAATCTTAGAGAGAAACAGAGATCTGTTAGCCCACGGAACCTTAGACTTGTCACCTCTATTTATACTTCTGACCTAATACCCTCTCATTACATCAAAGCTGCCCTCCTATTTTGTAAGTCTGCAGTTTCCAAAAATGCATATTTACACTTATTGAGCACTATGACCTTGACGCTACTGCACGCACAGAGACTTGGTTCAACCCAACTTCTTTACCACTTTTGAAGTGAGTTTACCACTAGGCTACAATGTTAATAACCTTGGTAGAGCAGGGATCTTCAGCAGTGTGGTTGCTCTTAAACACAAGCAGTTCATCAAATGCAAGTCAATAAGCTCATTCAACTCTCCTGTTTTTAATGCATTATGATAAAGATTACCACACACCACCAAATAGTCACAAGATGCATGGGCAAACTCCCAATAGGTTACTTGATACCGAGAGGAGACTGGAATGGAGTAGTAGACGAAGAACTGGACAGCCTTAGGGTCCACCAAGGAGTGGGCAGTAGTCGCTCCATAGTACAGCCATTTCTGAAAGCATCAGGGCTCTCGGATGTATGTTGCCCTTTTCATCAATGTGAGCGAAGATACAAATTTCATTCTGTGGAACACAGTACCTTATCCCGCCTTGATTACTTCTTAATTCCTAAAACAGAAGAACATAGAGTGCTAGACATACAAATTCTTCCTTCGAACCTTTCCGACCACTCCCCCGCAATACTTAACCTACAATCAGGACGACACAAAGCCCACCTTCGGTGGTAACTGTCGGTTTGGTCCCTCCATGACACTGAGCTTACCTTACACAAAGGTGATACAATAGGTCAATACTTCACACACAATCCAGGTTCAATTGAATCCCAGGAATCCAATGGGAAGCCCTACTGGTGGCCCTCAGAAGGAAGATTGCTAGTTACTTGACTGGAAGGAAGAGCAGGAAACAGCAGGCAACACAGGAACGGAAACAGATTCAACAACTGGAAAGACAGTGGGCCTGATTTAGAGTTTGGAAGATGGGTTACTCCATCACAAATGTGACGGATATCCCGTCAGCGGTATTACGATTCCCATGGGATATAATGGGATCGTAATACGCAAAAGGAATAGCCATCATGTTTGTGATAGAGTAACCCCATCTGCCAAACTCTAAATCAGCCCCAGTAGGTGGACAGCCCCAACTAATTGCTGTGCAGCGACACTGACCTTACCCAAGCGCAATTATGCAGCACTCTACTTGACAAGGCCAAAATAGTCTGGCTAACCTCACAATCATGCATCTACCAGTAGGGAGACAAAGCCAACAAACTGCTGTACTGCCCCTATGCCAGTGGTTCCCAACGTTTTGACTTCTGTGGACCCCCACTTTATCATTACTGGAACCCGGGGATCTTCACCGAATCATTATTTTAATCCGGGATCCCCCCCCTACTGTATCATCATTGGAAGCCAGGGACCCAGGCCTAACACTGTTGATGGTTAGAACCACAAAACAATACACAAAAAATAAGGAAACACGCTTTCTATCAAAGACCTACACAAAGGATAACACATCTTATTAAAAGTGTTAATAAAATAAAAAAAACATTCATTTTAATAGGAAGGGTGGATGTTTTCTAAATTCCATTTAGGTGTCATCCATACAATATTCTGTTTGATGCACCTGACCTGCTCCCACGAACCATTTAGAGGATACTAATTTAAATTTTAGCCTCCATTTTCCAATTCCTTGACATTTACAATATGTTTTAAAATGTTCATTTGCACATGTAGCCACTTTATTTATATACACTTTATTAATATGTTAATTTTCTATGCAGTCATGGACCCCCTGAGGAGGCTTCGCGGACTTGCGGGGGTCCCCGAACCACAGGTTGGGAACCACTGCCCTATGCCATATTTTGTTGACTCAACTAGCCAAAGAATTACTGGGGACACAGCCATTGCCCACCAATTTGCACAATACTACACAGGAATATATGCACATTTTAGTACCCTACCTTTGACATGAACTTACAGCTTCATAACTGGTTTATCCCTGTGGATACTCTCCAGCTCCGAAAAGCAATCCCTGGAAGAAGACTTGTTGGGTAGTGAGCTCAGTGCAGCATTAAGTCCCCTCCAGTAAAACCGGTAAAACCTTAGGACCCAACGGATTTCCTGTAATATTTTTTTAATTGTTCATGCACAAATTACACAAACCCTAAGAGGATGTCATCATGGATGTGACCAGACATGCCAAACTTCCCCCTAACTTCCGCAGGGCCAAAATTGTGGTGATCCCAATGCCAGGAAAACCCCAGACATATGCTCTTCCTACTGCCCCATCTCCCTCCTGAATGCAGAAGCTAATATCATGGTGAAGGAGCTGGCTGACCACTTAGTCAAAATTGTCCCCTCACTGATTAACCATACCAAACAGGAACATGCCCCAATGACCTAGTCACAAAAACATTAGGCGACTAAACAATGCCATAACCTTTGCACACAGTCTAAGCCGATCTATAGCAGTACTGGTGGTGGACATTGAGACAGCATTTGATTCTGTCAGCTGGACCTATTTATTCATCCTCCTACAATGCCTTACCTTTGGCCCAAAATTCATTACTTACATTAAACTCTTATATGCTGACCTGACAGCACGTTAGAGTGGGTACTGCACGTTTGAGCCATCCCTAGTAGAGAGTGTCACAAGACAGGGGTTTCCACTGTCCCCCTTGTTGTTCACTATTGCCATAGAGCTCTTAGTGGAATGGCTCCGAATTGATGTGCAAATGATGGGGTTCATATGAGGACCAGGACTTTCAGACAAAATTGCCCTTTACATGGACACTGCATTAATCTTTTTAGCAGACCCTAAGACTTCGGGACCACAGGCGCTCCAGACCCTCAGAATATTTGGAGACATGTCCGGCTTATCAATAAACCTGAACAAATCTGCCATCTTCCTAGTCCATACTCATACACCAAACATATGATGGGCATGTGATATACTAGTAGCCTCCAAAGGTTTTAAGTACCTAGGAATACGTCTGACATTATGCTTGCTTGGGCAATGAACATTCAGCTACTATTAGATAGGCTAGCGGCCAACATTAAGACCTGGTCAACGCAGTTATTATATCTTATGAGGAGATCAGCCATCTTTAAAATGGTATTACTCCTCTTCTTTTACCAGTTATAGAATTACCCCCCAAGCACTGCTTAAATCCTTCTTTCTAAAAGTCCATTCTATAATCATGAGCTACCTATGGAACCAAGGAGTACCACAAATAGCCCTTTCCAAACTTTTTACGTCCACATTCGATGGGAGCATAGCAGCTGCAGATGTAGAAACACATTATAAAGCCTCTCAACTGTTAGTAATCAACAAGAGGTGGAATGTCATTCAGGGTGACCCAATATATGCCTCTGAGAAATGTGCCCTCCAAGGTACATCTGTACAGCACTTACTATATGGAGGGAAAATCCCACCAACGCTTCCCCCCTGCTAAGATGTTAGTTCTCCAGACATGGAGAACTGCCTTAAAAACCATAGGATGGTACAAAAGACTTACAAGCCAGACACCACTGTGGGGGGGGGGGGATACTATACTTCCTCAAGTAGAGACTCTAGTAGGTTGCATAAATAGGACATATTTGGGATCGCCACCTTAAGATACTTGATGGATGGCACACACTTAAATCATGCCAGACTTTAAAAGACGAATAAGCCCTGAATTGTAGCTAGTTCTATCACCATTTGCAATTAACACACGCACTCACATCCTACATTACAGAATTGGACAATCTCCCCGAATTTCACCCCTTAGAGGTCAACTGCTTCTGGGGGAAGTAGGCGCCATAAAATATCACAAGTCTATTGCTTCCTGGTACATAACACACCAGACACCTTTGCAGCATTAAGAGGCGCATGGGAAGGGTACCTAGGCACACTGACTGACAAGGACTGGGCAGAAGCTAAGCTAAGGCGTCACTGAGACAGGCATTGATAGCCACACATTTTCACCTCATCCAGTTAACATAAATGCATAGGACCTACCTCACATGGCGTAGGCTTACACTTTGATGTAAGACACACATTAGGGACTTCCTGCCCACTACGTGAGCATGCACTAAATCACACCTATTCTGGTGCAGAGTATTTTCCTGCTTAGTTCACATATTTGGTCAACTGACACTGCATGACCCAAAACTGACCCTCCTTCATATTACCACTGATCTCGATATTAATTGCTGTAGAACAGCATTGCTCTGGATGGGCCTCACGATGGTAAAACAAGATAGTGCATGCCACTGGAAGGCGGAGCCCCCACCTTTATTCACAAAGTGAAAAAGGGGTATGTTCTGGTGCATGATCAGGTACCAGACAATCTACAAAGCCCGAGGGAGCCCTCAGAAGCTAGCAAAAAAATAGAAGGTATGTGGCAGACTAGAGGCATCACTCATACGCGGCGTCACTCTAACATTACAAATATAGAAAATGAAATCCCGACATACATAGGATTGGGGCTGCAACCTAGACAAGATGCACCCATTTGCATTTAACGACTGGGAGAGAGGAGGGGTCACCAGGGCGCCGAGAGTACTGCACTTGTATTGTTAATGTGTTGTATATCATCTATCGCATGTAAAACTCAATAAATTGTGCTATAAAAAAAAATCACTATATAACATCAAAATGCCTGAGGCTAAATATCCTATACCGCACTAGTGGTGATCAAATAAGCTTGCTGTGCTGCAGAAACAATCTCTTGAGCTTGCTCCGACTCTCTTTACAGAATTCAAGTGCAATGAAACACTTCTTTAATAAGATCATGGCAAACAAGGAGAACTAAACCAAACACCCACTCCCGTCTGCCATAAAGATTATAAACTTCATCATAAAAATTCCTTGTGCTTCCTAAAGCAATTTCACCAGAAATAGTAATGAAATGTTGGAGAATGCCATTGTTAATACTAATCCATTCACTCTCCCTGCAAATCTAATTCTATCTACTCAAAGTAAAGGGCTTCTCCTCTTGATAGCTACAAATCATAAACCCCTCTTTTAACCTTGTTCTTTCGTGGGCTTCCTTATGATGTGCCTTGTTAACAATCTTCTCAAGAAATCCACTATTGAGGTGGAAGTGCTTGACAACTAAAAGAGCATCAATTCCCTCCCCTTCCTCTCTAAGGTCTCTGAAAGTTGTGATGCCAAACAACTAAAAGATTACACTTGTGATAACTATCTCCAATCAGCTTTGCTGTTTGATTTATCTATGGCCACAGCACTGAAATGTCTGCCCTAAAAACTGTAGGCAATGTTCTCTACGGTGAAGGAAACTCCTGGCTCTTTGTCCTTCTTAACTGGTCAGCAGTCTTTATACCATTGACCATGAATCTCTCCTAAACACCCTAAGTGCTAAATTGGTTCAGGTCTTATCTTGTAGGCCAGTCATAATGCAGCGGAACAGGAAATTCCTTCTTTAATCTCATCACAGTTTCAGATAGAGTCACCAAGCCTCCATCCTCACCCCTTTAATATTCAACATTTATGAGAAGCCGCTAGGCAATGTCTTCACAAAACTTGGTATCTCCTTTCAGCAATATTTGGATGATACCCAACTTTACATTAAGACTGAGGGGGTCATTCCGACCCTGGCGGTCCAAGACCGCCAGGGCCGGGGCCCACGGAAGCACCGCCAACAGGCTGGCGGTGCTTCAATGCCCATTCTGACCGCGGCTTTTCCCGCCGGATTTCCCCTGCATGGGCTGAATCTCCATGGCGGCGCTGCAAGCAGCGCCGCCATGAAGATTCCGACCCCCTTCCTGCCATCCTGTTCCTGGTGGTTTTTACCGCCAGGAACAGGATGGCGGGAACGGGTGTCGTGGGGCCCCTGGGGGCCCCTGCACTGCCCATGCCACTGGCATGGGCAGTGCAGGGGCCCCCTAACAGACAGTGAAAATCGCGACGGGTGCAACTGCACCCGTCGCACCGCTGCAACTCCGCCGGCTCCATTCGGAGCCGGCTTCATTTTTGCAGGGCCTTTCCCGCTGGGCCGGCGGGTGCTCCTTTGGCAGGTGCCCGCCGGCCCAGCGGGAAAGCCAGAATGGCCTCCGCGGTCTTTTGACCGCAGAGCGGTCAAATGGCGGTTTCCGCTTGTGCCTCATGGCTTGAACTTCACCCTTTAAGAAAATTCAAAAATGGACCAAGAAGATGATGTTAAAAATAAACCCAAAGAACTCAGAGTTTCTCATGCTTTCTCCCAATAAAGACCTTCCCTCTCACTTGTCAAGTCAACTGACGGAGATGAGCCTGATACCCACAAAGATCCAGCAAAATCCACTTTCAAGGTCGACATGATATTCCATATCGACCTGCATGTCGAAGAGCTAAACAAAAATACAACATACCAGTTAAAACCTCTCTGTAGTACCCATCCCTTCATTTCAAAGTAAAGCTGTAAGCCGGCCATCTCAGCCTTACTCATTTCAGATACAGACTATGGATATACTTTACAATCGCTGCCTCCTTCACATGTGTGTCCTCTGCTGGGTGCAGCCCATCTTAAGATTCAAAACACTCTACCCACTCCACTCCTACTGTAGACCCTCTGCCTCCAAATTACACAATTTCATTAGGGCCCTTCCTCAACTCTCCTGAGTGTCGATTAATAAGCATCCCCTAGTAAAAAAAATGGCACTGAGTTTCACAATCCCATTTCAGATCAGAACATCAACTTAGCTTTCGTGGCAGGGACCTGGCTTGGGATGCACAACAATAGTGTCCTATCTTTTACCATTGAGACCTGCCTATTCTGTAATTGGAATCAAACTTCCAGCCAAATTAGGAAGCGGTCTCTTACAACTTATGTTTTTACATTAAAGTAACTGATATTCCACCCTACGCAGGCATTGAATTGTTATGTTTCTCTCCTATGCTCTCACCAAATACTACCATTGAAAGTTTGCTAGTCTACAGACTCCCGGAAACCTTTTCTGTCCCCAATAATTTCTGTGAATTCTTTATGTCTCCTCATGTTCAGGCTACTGACTCTTTCATCCTTAATGACATGTACATTTAAAAACATAAAATATAAAATATACATTTTGACTGCCTCTCCGACAACAGTGCTTCTGCTCTCATTGATGTTTGCACTTCTTTGGACCTCACAAGCAAAACCAACAGATGATGGACTGAACGCTGAACAATGCAAACATTCTCTTCCAGTGACAAAGATCCAGGTTTAATCCTTCATTTTTTTGCCCACTATGCAACCCCAGTTTGGATCCAGCCATGTGCAAATCATTCTTGATCTTGTACCTCATGAGAACAATCCAGCCGAACTGTCAAGCCAGGTCCTCTGTGGACCCAGAAACAGGCATCCCAGGACTGGTTCAGGGTATCACCCTTCATCAGGGAGGCTAGTTTGAATTCAGTGGTGTAGTGAGCATGGGACCCACATCTGCACATACACTTCCCACTTAGGGTGGCAAAAGCAAAAAGAAGAGATGATGGACAGAATGCTGAACAATGCAAATATTCACCCCAGTCACAAATATCTGGGTTTAATCCATTGTTTTTCTGTCCACCATGCCATCCCAGATTGGATCCAGCCATATGCAAATCAGTCTTGACCCTGTACCCCATGGGAATAGTCCAGCTCGAACTGCCAACCCATGTCCTCCCTGGACCTGGAAACAGGCATCGAGGGACCGGTTTCAGGGTATCACCCTTCGTCAACCAGGCTAGCTTGAATGCAGTGGCGCAGTGAGCATGGGACCCACATCTGAGCATACCCTTCCCACTTAGGGCAGCAAAAAGAACAAATGATGCATGGAATGCTGAACAATGCAAAGATTCACACCAGTCACAAAGATTTGGGTTCAATCCATTGTTTTTTTGCCCACCAAGCCACCCGAGTTTGGACCCATCTATGTGCAAATCAGTCTTGACCCTGTTCCCCATGGGAACAGTCCTGTCAGAACTGCCAACCCAGGTCCTCCCTGGACCCGGAAACAAGCATCCTGGGACCGGTTTCAGGGTAGCACCCTTCATCAGCCAGGCTATCTTTAATCCAGTGGTGCAGTGAGCACAGGACCCACGTCTGGGCATACCCTTCCCACTTAGGGCAAATTTAGCAACACAAAAGGATGATGGACGGAGTTCTGAACAATGCAAACACTCGCCCCCAGTCACAGATCTAGGTTTAATCCATTGTTCTTTTGCTCCCATGCCACCCCAGGTAGGACCCAGCCATATGCAGATCTGTCTTGACCTTGTTCCCCATGTACATTTAGCTGTTCCTAGCACACCAGAGGAAGCACACTTGACAGCATATTTTTATCATCTTACCTTATCATCTTATCTGATATTATCACCTGCCAGATGATATTCCCACTACCATGGGCTGACCATTCGTCTATCTTCTTCTCCCTAAATAGAGCAGGCCCCAGTCTCTACCTCTACACCCTTCATCCATGCACTACTGCCAGAAGGTTGTCACACCATCCAGCCAGGCTCTCTTCTATGCTTTCCCTAATACCAGCCCATCCTTCAACTAAAAAATGGAAGCTAGTGCATCTTTGGTTTACATCTGGCTAGCAAACACATTAGATATTACAATACCGATCAAATGTATTAATCATAAATGAAAATCTCCATCTGCCCCTTGGCTTTTACTGACTCAGAAAGATCATAAATCCAAATACAAACAACTTAAAAGAAGAGGGTTCTCTCAACATGATCACCTTAATTTTCCTGGACTGCTACTGCTGTTTTTTTTACTCATTGCACTGAAACTCTGTCAATCAGGCCTCGTTGCATATATTCTGACCCCTAAACATGTTGAAATTGGCGATGCTTCAGATTGGCATACTTAACAGACATATACGTCCCTAGTATATGATACCAAGTATACCCAGAACATATAGGTTGAATGTCACTAGAGGATTGCAGCACACATTGTGCCACCTTTTCTAGTGACAGTGCAAACGTGAATGCAGACCTATCACTGCAGCCTATGTGTGCAGTTTTGAAACTGCAAATTCAACTTGTTAGAATACCCCCCTTTGGCAGGCTTAAACAACTCCTTTTAAATATTAAGAAGTTTTCCCAAAGGAAGCTTTAAAGTCCATAAGGCAAGGAGCATGTTATTTAAAAGTAAGACATGTACAGGTTTCATGTTAGTCGTGTTCTTCCAACTACAGGATCGCAAAAACTATTTACATTGTAGCAGAGTTAGATGTTCCATGGAAAATCATTGAGGTACAAAATTAAGTTTATTCATGTTATCTCTGCCTAGGAAACAGCTACAAAGTTTATTCTTGGACCTTTAAAAAAAATATTACAAGCCAAATTCACTAGTAAATTTGGGGTTGTAACAAATATTTTAGAAAAGCAAGATACATTCAGAAATAGGCTTTTCCCTGCCTAAAGCCTCTAGAGGCCCATTTGCATGAGCTTCCATCTCTCATTCAGGAGCTGAATAGCTCCCTTGATGAGGTGTGAACTTCCTCCCACGGCTGAGATAAAGGCCTTGGGTGTGAGGAGGTGTTCTTTGCCTCTGACAGGAGGACCATCTGGGCTGTGCCCAGGAACCCTAATTAATTTCAAAGAGGGCTTCCCTTTCACTGGCAAATGTTAGCTCACACCTGGGCATAACAATTGTCTGTCCACCTAGACAGACAGGCACCAATCTTACTGGAAGATGATCTGCTGTGAGAACTGGTTGGAAGTGACCACAGAAGAGGGGTTGCTCCTTTTGCTGGCTACATCTCTGGGGTGGGAAAAGAGTGCTGTACTAGGTAAGAAAGGCTCTGTCATCTTGATTTTAGGTAGAGAGGGGCACTGTGGGATTGTTTATAACAGCGCACATAGAAACTTCTGCAAAAATGGGCAGGGTTAACCCTGGGAATGCTTTCTCTATTGGTGAGGCAAGAGTCAGTAGTCATCCCCACCCACAGTCTAGTGCCAGGCTTAAATATTGCACCCCTGAGCACCCTCTTCAGCATACTACTATACCGTGGATGACAGAGGAAGGAATGTACCTGCTGTTGAGACTTGTTTGGAGACCATTAAGGCTGGTCCTGCTCTCATTTATACCCAAGACAAAGAAGTGGGATCCAAGAGTCAATTGGCTGACCTCCTATTAAGCTACAGAAACATAACAAGTGGCTAGAATCCCTTTTCCTGATAAGCCCAGCTGACCCCTTCCAAATGCACCTGGCTGGAACCCTGCTGGTGGCTTTTGCTGGAGTGAGTCTTAACCCATAAGTGCTGTTCATGAGGTCCTGGGACCCTTGGCTGTGTCAAAGTGTACTCCTCTTATTTTATAAATTGTAGTGGTATTTTTACTGGGTTGTGTTTTTCTTTTTTTTCTTTTTGGTAAATCTAAATGCTTTACTCATTGTGTTAAGTTAAGCTCGTCTGCTCTATCAATTACTGAAACATTTACTGGACCTAACTTGACTAGTGACATAACTTGTCGTAGATTACCATCCACTACAAGTAATAGTCAACATTCTCACATTAAGCGTTACCATACAACAGAAAAAATCTAGTATCATCAGGCGTTATGCAATCATAACCAGCAACGCTGCTTGGCTCTGACCAACTGCTTCTCTTCACACATTCATAATCCCAACACCAACTCTAAATAACTCTTTAGCATTATTAACAGTCCTTTCAGACTTGAAACTGCCAAATCCTCTTGTCCTTCCTCTCAATCACACTGCAATCAGCGATCTAAATTCCCTTTGCTCATCTACTATATCCTTGGATCAAAATCCTTCTTCTCTAACAGACACCGTGCCTAACATGTCAGTTGCATTCATTCAACCTACTCCTTTTCTATCACCTCTCCCCTTATTATCTAAGCATTCTCGTTTGGTTTTAAAACCAATTACTCCTGAGGAACTGGCAACCAATTTTTTTTCGTCCTCACCAAGTTCTTCCGTGGACCCAATGTCTGAATCTGAGCCAGCTCAGACTCAACTCTACCAAAACCAATATTCTCTTCTGTGGCACAACTTATCCCTGGTACATTAATTGGTGGCTGTCTGAACATGGTCCCTCTCCTGCACCCTGTGCCAAGAATCTTGAAGTCGTTTTTTGACTCTAGCCTATCTTTTCAACATTACGGGGGTCAGTATGATCCCGAGGTCGGTGCAATAATGGAGGTAGTACCGCCAACAGGCTGGCAGTACATACTTCCACTATTATGACATTGGGGGTTTGGCCAAAGCCAAACCGCCAAGTTAACGCACCGACCGCCACGGTGGTAACAACCGCCGGGCTGGAGAATACAGACTGCAGTCTCCAGCCCGGCAGCCGTCACTAGGCCGCCCATGGCATTTTGACCACACCCACTGCCATGGTTTCCGTGGTTTCTGTAGCGCCACGAAAACCATAGTGGTAGGCACTCTCAGTGCCAGGGATAGGGGTCTTCCCTGCCCCCCTCCCGCTCCCAAGAGTCTTCTCCCACCCTCCCCCTCTCAACCCCCCACATATACACACATACACACACATACATGCACACCCATACACACATTCACCCACGCATGCATGCATTCATACACACTCACAGCAACAACAACACTCACAAACATACATCCAGGCACACACGCAATCACACGACACAACATGCACGTACACACACACACACACTCATGCACACATGCATTACACATGCATGCACGCATTCAAACACAGTCACACACACCCCACAAATGCACACAGCCTCCCCACCCCCTCTCCTGTTGGAGAACCCAACTCACCTGATTGCAGGGGCTCCTCAGGCAGGAGACGGGATGCGGAGCTGCTGCCAGGAGCAGCGTCCACCAGCAAAACACCGCCAGGCCGTATCATGGACCATGATATGGTAGGCGGATTTTTACTGGGGCTGTGTGCTGCTAGCAGCAGCGCCACCTTACTGCCATCCACCGCCATGACTGTAGCCGGAATTCCGCCAGCCTTCTGGTGGAATCCAGCTACTGTCATAATTCGATGGACGGTCGGTAACCACGGTGACGATATGTTGGCGGCCGTCCCCGTGGTGGTAGGCGGCATTTGCCGCCAATGTCATAATGAAGCCCTTCATCTCTAATCAGGGCCAGCTTTAGGGCAGTGTGACTAGTGCAGCCACATCTGGTGCTGACCTCAGGGGACACTGTGTTTAGAAATAGCTTATGGATTTAAAACTACACGCTGCAGGGTTCTTTGTGTGATGGACAGTTTTCAGGCAACAATAAAAATGTCAAGATAACTCTGGTGATTAATGATCCTGCTGGAGAGAGATGATTTTTGTCTAGTGGCAGTTCTGAGTCATCCTAAAGTAGAGCAGGGAGTTAATATGCCTGTTGCAAAGAACATGTACCATGCAGATCGCAGAACCATATTTTATGCGGATAGCTCAGTCGGTTACTGTTTTTGTCACAGAGATTCTTTTGATACTTGCAGTTCGTAAGCTACAATCCTAATATAAGACAGTGACCTGTGTACTGTCATCAAACAGCTACATACAAACTGCATGGCATAGGTAAGAACGTAATATTTTATCCCCAGTCTCTCATTATCCTAACTTTGCTAAAGAACGTTTGGGCAGAAATACATTCTTATTATTAAAGCCATCCCCAACTACTGTGGTACATTTTAAATTTAGAGTTTATGCTTCTCCATACAAAGCACTCTTAAAATATACTGCCACCAGTAGGAATTACATGTGATTTCTAAGCACTGTATTCCTCACTGTCTCATAAGACATTTCCTGTAGACTGATTTACACTCTTGTGTGATTCATTGTGTGTGTATAAGGTGTGTGTGATGTAAAGGAATAAAGGATAGAACAACGCATGCCTGAACAATGCGGTCAGAACAATGACAGCGTTGTTACTACAAATGCCTATACCACGAATGCCTTAACAATGATTTTTCATTGTAAAGGCATGCCTGGTAAAGGCATGTGCGGAACGGCATGCATGGTTCCTGTATGCAACCCCCTCAACCCCCACCCCTAAAACAATCCTACCCCTACCCCCAACCCCACCCCTATAAATAATCCTACCCCTACCCCCACCCCTGTCCCTAAAAACAATCCTACCCTGCCCCTAAAAACAATCCTTCCCTGACCCCCCACCCTTAAAAACTAAGGGCCAGATTTATAATTTGTGATGCAAAACTGCACTAACGCTTTGCGTAAAAAAATGTAATGAGGGCTAACGCCATTTCTTTGCACCACATGTACATCAAATTTATACTTTGACGCACGGTGGTGCTAAGAAGAGGTTAGAGTAATTTTTTTACGCTAACCATTGTGCCTTGTCGTAAGGAAAAATTACCTTAACGCAGGAAAAATTACTCTACTCCGGTTTGTGACATGGAAAACGTCGCAAAATGGATATGCGTCATTTTTCACCGCAATGGCATCAATAAGAGAAGCAAAAGCAGCAAACAGTGCTAAAGAGTCCCAAAATGAATCTCAGAAGCCAGGAGAGACCCCAGGGAGACCTCAATCTACCAGGAACCAGCCAGGAGGACACAGACAAGACCCAGGGGAGAGACAAAAAGAAGAGGAAGTCTTGCTTCAGTGAAGAGGAGCATTAAATACTTGTAAGAGAGGTGACGGAGCACCAGCATCAATTATTTATCACCTCTAAATTGCCAATTGAAAGCAGAGAGGCAATTTGGCAACAAACTGTGGACAAGATTAACAGTGTGGCAGAGGTCAGGAGAACTGTCACGGAGTGTAAGGAACGCTGGCATGACTGCAAGCGCAGGACAAAGGAGAAAATCGCAAGGAACAGGAAGGCAGCACTGCAGACCGGAGGTGGGAGTCCAGCAACGCAGGAGGCCCTGGACAAGATGGAGGAGATGGTTGCAGCCGTCATCCCTGAGGAGATCTTCACAGGAATTGCACAACAGGACAGGACAGTGCAGACTTCCAGGAAACAACATTTATGCTGGGTAAGTTGCATGAGGGACAAAAATGCCTTAATGGCGCGTGCAAGAAGGGGGAGGTACATACCTACTACACAATGTATGTCAGCCCTTGTAAATCAGGCAGTGGAAAGGGCAAAGGGGCACAGCACGGGTGCATGGGCTGTGCAGGGGCATCCAGGAGCACAGCACCACACAAGACCAACAACCTTTGCATGGGGGTACACCGCCATGCCAAGGCTGCTGGAAATGCTGTAGCAGACCAGGAGGGTAGGGTAGAACGTAAAACTGGGCTGCTGTCACAGGGCAGCTGGTATTGTCAAAATGTAACCTAGAGGACAATGCCCAATCTCAGGCCATTGGTTCAAGTGGCTTTTACCATTGACAACACTTGCCACTACTACCTGTGCTGTGTGTGCTGGTCATTTAGGAAATAGCAGTTAGGTGCCCATGGCACAAACACACTCAAAATGAGGGTTCAGTATGACTACGTGATCAATCCCCTTCAATCACTATCCAAGTGCAACTCCTGTCAACTGCTCATGTCCATGGACTCAATACACATCAGGCACTGTCACATACATTATGAAGTACACAACAGTAATCTCATACCCATGCTGCACATTCCAAGGTCTACACCTGTCCCTGTGTCACAATTGCAGCAATGCCACCATGCAACATCTCAAGTTTCATAGTGCTAAGACAACAGCATTGAGGGGGAGGACATATGTGTGTGTAGCTAGGGAAACACGCCCGCACAGTCATAAGAGGAAATGGAACTCTGCCAGGCCCATCAGTGCAATGCAATGTAGCACACATACACAAAGATCAACATGAGAAACTACTAATGCTGACACATGTATCGTGTCATGTTTATGCAATACATGGTATGGTGCTAGGTCTCAGCACTGTATAGGTGTATGTAAAAAATGATAGACTGGGACAGGGCCATATTGTTATGTGTGGTGCATGTGGCATCAGCACACCAGCAAGCATTGTAAGTCCTCACCATGCAAATGGAAGCAGAGGGAGAGTAGATTAGGACATGAAGGTGGCAAGCCACAATTTGGACAGAACCTACACCTAGAGGATGTGACGCAGACAATTCCCCAAACTTCCCACACTACATGTGACATGCAGGTGGGGCATAGGCCTGAGAGAATGCAAACATTAATGACAGGAACAATGAACAGGAACGCAGATTACAATGTCCCACCAATAGGAAGTCAGTGACGTCACATTACAACTGCCACAACAAAGACACACTATTTGTGCAATATCTCATTGCAGAGGACCATGGCTGTCCTGTGGATCAGCCTGTCCTGGATTACCCTGTTGACATGGATCACGAGCTCACAACCATCAGCCAGGAAACCCTCCAAGATGTCCTGGGAACCCTCCAGACACCACCTCCAGTCACAAGGAGGAGCACACATGTAGCAGCCATCCCAGAGGACCCACCCACCATTCCAATAGTACGACCTGCCGGCTCCAACACAGCTTAGGACTCTGATGACACTGGGACCACTTTTGAGAGGACAGTTGTGGGAGTACAGTGGGAGCTGGCCAAGGAGGTGTGGGTGGGGATGAAAACTATGGCAGCCAGCTTTGGGAGGATGCGTATGTGCATGATGACATCCAAAGAACAGTCAGCAGCCATGCAAGTCACATAATCACTACTGCAAGGACTCCAACAGTGTGTGAGGGACCTCACCACTGCAGTGAGGGAGTTGCCGCAACACCTGGCCTCCCAATCATGTAGATGCATGCATGACAACAAGCTGGACTCCCTCTGTGCAGACATGGCTGCCTACCACAGGGATGTTGCTGCCATACTCAACAACCAGCAGCTCCTCCTTGCTGCAGTTATGCCCTATATACTTTCACAGTTGACAGCTGGCGGGAATTCGGAGTCCACTTCCTCAACCACTGAAGTGTGCGTTGCCCCCTCAAACCCACCACCATCAAGGCCAGAGGAGACAACACACACATCAGAGGATGAAGATGTGGAACAGATCACCTTCACCCGTAGGAATACCCGGTAACACCAGCCCATGCCACATAGGCACTGATTTTCCTTTCTCCTGCGCTTGACAACGTGCCAGTCTTGCTACAGTTGGTGATATGCACTCTTCTCCGCACACACTGTTAACCTTACCACTATGGATTGCAATTGTCTATTACTACCAAATTGGCAATTAATGTTCCTCTGCACTGAATGACACTCCATCTCAGCATGTCCAATAACATGTCCCTCAACCTTGCACTTGTGTTGCATCACAATAGAATGCTTCAAACTAATTGACTCACAAACCTGGACTATGTAAATATTGCACTACAGCACTTTAAAATAAACAGCACCTACACACTCACTTTGTCTCTGTGTATTGTGACACATCTACTTTGCTGGAGATTTCTGATGCATGTAACATGTCAATGGTCAAAGAGTGTCAATACAAGAGCGCAGAAATGATGTGGGCAGATATTTATGCACATGTGTCTGGATTTTTAAATCATCTGTGCTGCCTGTGGCTCATTTCTGAAGTAAAAGCAGCACCAACCTAAAAAATATAATTGTAATTTGTAAGTTTGTGTTGCTGTTGGGTTAAAAAATGAGGCAAATGCTGTGTAAAAATAGTATATGTCAGGCCCAATGTATCTACAAGATTAAACTCAATGCTGGCCACATCCCCTACAAGACAATCATTGTGTATGTGACATTTCTCTCAAAACATACATTCCACACCCACAACATACAGCAGGAATGGATGTGTAAGAGTGTTTGGCCAATAACGTCACTTGGGAGTACAATTTAAACCCATAGGTGTGAATTTTGTATACTTAACCTCGTAAGAAATTGACACCACTCAGTTTATCAGGGTTCACATGAACATCAGGCTGCAGGCAGACGTCCCACAGTTCACAAGATTCCAACACAGGACCCAAACAATAACAGCTTTAAAATCACACCTACCTGTCCAAAACATGGGAACCATAGTCACCTTGAGTGGTGGGTGCAATGGATGGCATATCCATAGAGATGTAGCTTTATTGTAGCCGCCAATGTGACAGCTCAGTTGGAAGTGGGAATTAGCATGTTAAGAGTGGGATGTGGATGCAGGATGGAATACACAGGCCAACACACATTTGGCACTGTGCACTCATGCAAAGGCCCAAATCCCCAAGCATATGACACATGCCATAAAGGAGTACCTAACACTTTATTAACTATGCATAAAAGAGAACTTAATACTATGTCACACACCTATACTAACCTAACCTATGCTAACTATACATTACCCACAACTGGCCCTAACTACCCTATGCTAAACTTACTTACCACATTTAATTAAACGTTCTAAACATTTACCCCCACCCTCCTTATATGACGGGACACATGTAGGACAACATATACTAACCTAAACAGATACTAACTAATACTAAACAAAGATATATTTTTTTTTATTTTTTTTATTTTTTATTATAGAATACACAAAAGCCCCAACATCAGCCCCCACCCACCCATTAACTAACATGTAATAATATAACCCTCTCACCCCCTAACTTACTTATCTTATCTAAACTACTAGCCTACTCTAACCTATCACTAAACCCCTAAACCCACTAATAAACAGGATAAGGAAAGAGGAAGGACGGGAGGGAATTAGGGGTGAGGCAATGCAGGAGTTAAAGGTGTGCCCTCTTCAGAGTTATTTTAATGGATTTTAGCCTTATGCTATTCCTATCAACATCCCTCTGGAGACTGTCAATTTTCCTCAGGACCTTCCGCATGTCTCTCTGCAGCTGCCTGATTGCGGCCATGTCCAAAGCAGCTGTTGTGGTGGTCTGTGTCCCTGATGTTTTTGCAACTGCAGGTGCGGCAGTCGGGGTGTTGGAAGTGACGGTGCAGCAGGTATTGTGGCTGTAGGGCCCGACGTTGAGGGTGCAGCAGGTGGGGCTGATATACTGGTGGCCACTGTGCCACTGCCTGCAGTTGTGGTGGTGGCGACACCTGTTGTGACCAATGCTGGGCCCCCTTGGCTAAAAGCCCGCCATGCTCCTGTGGCTCTCTCCCGACGATAGCATCTTGCCATCAATCTAAAGCCAGACTCCACATCCAGGGTATGCCTGTATCTCACTGCCCGCCTCTGGAACTCTCTAATCTCTGCGGCATTCATGTTGGCAGCTATAAGAAAGAGGCAGGCAAACATTAGTGTAGTCATTGTGTGATGCATGTACAGATGATAATCTAACACTCTCCCTCAAATTGCACATGCAGTCCAAATCACGGTACAGATGATACATTGTCCATGAGGAATGACTTGGCAACACGTCCTACCCATAAAGTATTTAACAGCAAAGCACAACAAGGAGAGTACCAAATGATCTGTGCATTTATACAGTGCAATGTGTCACAATGCTAATGCAGCCAGACTGACCAATCCCTATCATCTGGATGAACTTTAAGGCACACAAGACCTGTGATTTGTATATGTAATTGTCAGGATGGTATGCAGTTGCTAATCATAAGGGGTCCGTTTTTTTGGGACACATGAATGCTTGAATTAGATGTCTGTCATCTACACTGTGACCATCACACCTACCTTTCATATATGTTCTCCCCCTACCACTGTGACTTAGGGGGGATGAACATGCAATACATAATCATAACCGTCAAAGACAAGCACAAAATCATGTCCAGCTGTACATGGACTTAGTGAGTGGTACCCATGTGAGGAGGTCTGCCAACTAGGAGTGAGGTATCTATTGGTCAATCACATCCACATTCATGTTTCAATTTGTGGACAACCATCAACATCTGATCTGCCAACACATTTCCAAAATCACCAACATTGATGCAAGCACACATCTGGCCTTGACCTGCATGCACGTCTATAACATACCACATAAGTGCCACATAAATGGAGTACAACATTTGGGGCTAGATGCTGGTGGACAGTCACCCATACAGTCCTACATGTACATTACAATACAGGGATGCACAATTTTGTGTGGAAAACTGATGCATCCCTGTCTAGTGTAAATTAGGGTATGACTTGCTGTCAATATTCTGACACTGGACCACATCCAAATCAAATGTGGGCCTACATGTGGCTACCAATCACCTTGTTCACCTGCTGCTGCCTATTACGCAGCACAAGACTCCCAAGATATGACTCTCTGAAAGGTGAATGTTTAACCCTCGCATGGAACACTATGTCAACCTCCAGAAAAGTCATATATCAGATCATGTGCCAGCTCATCATATCTTGCAATGAGTCCAACACACAAGAGTCAATCACACAACAGCTGCAATCACAACACAGGACAGACATTTTCAAACTTACTGGATACGTCTGGGCCCTCGAATCGAGCCTCTTCCCCAAAGGTATAGGGGGCCGGTCCACCTGTAAGACATGGAAAGGAGATATATGCTCAATGTCTGATCACTGTACAAACGTGGGAACAACATATCACAGTGTGTAACATTTTATATGATTGTGCAGCATATCCGGCATGTAAACACTCCAACAGATATACCACTGCAAACTTGCATTGACACTGACACTCCAGTGAGTGATAGACACACATCTGCACACATGCACTGGCCCTAACAATCATGTGGCGCTAAACCTGAATACAAAGTTTTGTGGCTAATCCGTTTCAGATGGTACTCCATGTCATGATTTTTAATTGGGTGACAATTGCAATGGCACTTCCCTGGTGCACTGCAATACAAGTGACTCAGGTATTATGGCTTGTGCATCAAGGGACAATGATTAACTGGGTGATGGACATGTGAGTCAATTTTCTATCAGCAATTATCATGCATTCAGTGGTCCATATCAGTGTGGGTCAGTTGTATGTAGGTAACAAATGCCCCATTGGCAGTGTCCCCTAAGCCGTATATGCCTCCTATGCCAACATGATGGCAGGGATCATGTGTGTGTAAAGATGACAATGTAACGCTAAACATGGATTGCCCACTTTGCTGTCCCAAAACTGTGAAATATGGTATGCTGACAATGTCTTAGCTGATCATCATTGACAGAATGCATGGGCACAGGTGTAGTCATTGCACCTGAAATGTGTCACTCAGGGCCATATGTACCTATATCAGGTTTTGTGATTCACTCATTGCAAGACTTATCAACTAGCAATTAGCAAGTTGGATGATCAGAGGTAGAACACTCGAAATGACACTGTTTGCAATTCAAAAATGTGGTAGCAAATGACCTACCTCTTGAATACTGATGAGGTAGGTCTCATTTTGAAAACCCTTTGGGAATGGCGGCACTCACAGGGATGCTGGCCTGCTGGGCTCAGCAGACCACCATGTCTGTGACTGCTTTCATATTGGGATGAAAATATTTATTTAATTGCAGCCTTATTTCAGCAGGGTTGAACAGAAAGTATTTTAAAAACCTATTTTATTTCTGAAAGAAATTTTTGGAAGCAGTCAGTGGTCCATGGCACACCTTCATGCTCAGAAATTTTGTTTGACCATGCATTCACAAAGAAGAAGGGATCCCATGGGGACCCCATCCGCTTTTGCAAATGGGTTAGCACTAACTTGAAACGGATGGTAACTGCAATTGCTCAGTGCCAGCATTTGGGCCCAAGCGACTCAATGATAGGATAGGAACGCCTATTCCTAAATGCCACTAGAAAACCCTGCTTTGTGATTGTGTGATATGATAGTAGAATGGCAAATTTTGGCTTGTGCATTTGAATGAATATTTGTTTTGACAAAAACAAAAAATTCAGTAAACTAAGCCGTTTGTGAACGTTATAAATAGCTTGGTACATATGGCCCTGAATAATAGACAGACATGGCTCAAATAAACTCTGGACTGCATAGTTAACATGTATAGACGTGTAATATATGTCAGTACTGGTACACTAACAGTTTGTTCAACTTGCATTCCACATGGTCACAAACATTGCATGCAGCACGTCAAGACATCTGCTATTGTCACTCAGGAGCATTTTACTGTGCACATTTGTCAATGTGATTCTCACCAACAGGGCCACCGATCACCCCACCCAGGTGGTCCAGCAGGCCCTGTTCTCGGGCCACCAGGTCAGCCCAGCAATGCTTCAGCTGGTGCTCGTTCCGGGAGGTGTTGAAGACTTGTTTAAGGTGGAAGAGCACCTTTGCCCAACGCAGCCGTCTTGCCTCCGTGTGATACCCTCTGTATCACACAGCCCCCTGCCTCCAGCATCATTGGAAGGAAGTGGCGCACCAGCCACACAAAGTTCCTCCTCACCCATGTGCCCCAGCCTTGCCCTTTCCGACATGGTACAGTACAGTATTTTAACAAAAAAATATAAAATAAAGGACAAGAAAGTAGAAAAAAGGAAACTTACAAACCCAAGGGACAGACTCCAACTACCCCAACTAATCTAACCCACAAACAGACTCCCAACATTACAAATACAATTCAGACAGCAATAAAAGACACAAAAACACTTACACAGGTACAAAATACAATAAGGATACACCAAAAGACAAAAGGTAGACCACACAAGAAGCAATATTCACAATCCACAAGAGAGGAGAGCAACACCAACACACAGTCAAGAAAAATCACAGACTGCAAAGTGAAAGTGAAAGTACACCCACTGTACCATGTCTATAAACAGGATTTCCTATTACATCACTTCCTTTCCCCTTTGCACCCCATTTTCAGTCTTGTGTGTATTTTGTTTGATGCATACGTAGTTTGCATGAATATTTTCAACGCATAACCTACATGTGCGGCAAAATCCCACGTGTTACTGGAAAACTACTATTTTTATGAATATCCACAGGCGTGGGGTGCGCTGGTGGAATTAACGCTAGGTACCCAATGATGTTGAGTATGTGTTTGTGTGTTTTTCATTATTTAACATGCATGCAGCCTGTATCTAGACGAAGATAGGATGGTATGGCCTGCAGTGTGTGTTCTAGTGTTTGGCCACATGTGGTAGACAATGCAACTGCAGCCCTCATTTCTACTATCTTTGTGCAGGATTTCCCTTTTTTCTTCTGACACAAAAGCAGCACAAAGTTAGGAAATTTAAATGGAATTTGTAAGTTTGCGCTGATTTTGCGTCAATAAATGACAGCAAGGCTGCGCTACAAAAGTATAAATCATGGCTTGTGCGTTTTGTGTGTGAATTGACTGTTACAACTATATGTGTGCTTTTGATGGAACGGCATGCAATATACTGTATTTGGTGTAATGTTCATGTATGGATGTGTTACAAATGGGTATGAACATCAGATGGCAATCAATGAGGTACAACAGTCATGATATGTGTTTGTAATATGTGTCCACTCATTTGCTGTGTGTAGTTGTTTGACTTTGGGACATTACATTTCCCACGACAAAAAATACACAGGGAAGATTGAGGATGGCTGATGAGGGCTATGTCGGATATGTTACCCCTCACATGTCATTAATTGTTGGCTATGACTTCATGGTGACTTGTGGGTAAACTACCCATAAGTCAGGCATTTGAACATGTTTGCTAGGTCTAGGTATAATGTTTGTGACACAGAGCCTCAATTCCAATCATAAAATTGTTATGTACACGTCAGTTTGACTAATGTAAATTACCTATGTTCCTCCTGTGGCTGTGGTGGACCAGCAGCCCTGGCTGCATGTTTTCACATATTTTCAGAGGTGCATTGCACAAAAGTGTCCAGTTCAAGTGTGTGGGGATGTGTACCCTGTTTCAGTATTGGGCTCCATGGTGTTACGGTTTCGTGCAGGTCTAGTCAAGAGTCTGTTGGGGCAACCCTTGAGTTCACAGAGTATCTTTCAAAGCAGATTTGTCCCAAAGCCGAAGATCAGCTAAAGGCATACAAGGGGATAGGGCAGCTATGGTACGGCAGATAATATAGAGGAGTGAAGACAGAGCAACCTAAGTGTGGACAAATATGTAACTGATCAGTAATAGGACAAACAAGCAGGGCTCATCACTAAGTTTGTACACAGGGTAGGGCTCAGAACTTCCCACAGCAACAGGGAACATCAGTGCCTCTGTGCAGATTAATCTCACAACGAGCCACCACGCAAGCCCCATCGAATGGTGGCAGCAGAAGTGAATCTGTGTCTGGACCCTCAGGGCACAAACATGAATTGTCCTTACATACACAAGACTAGCCCTTCTTTGTTGGGCTGGAGACCCAGTAACAAATCCAGGAATACAGCCATGGCACACTGTCACTGTTAGGCATTAATGAATACATGCAAAACCAGACAAAGAGTGAAATGGCTGGGGTGCACGAGAGAGCGCACAGGTGTGTGCAACTTCAGTCTCTCACAAGTCCTGGAGGAGAGAATCCAGTATAGGGGAAAAAACGAACTTTTGCCATGGGAAGCTATGGACAGACGATTACAGGTCTTACCGACAACCAGGAAGTGCATTATGGGACCTGAAGTCCATGCAGTCTAATGTAGTTGTTCTATAGCATGCCATATAGAAAAGGGAAGCAAGAAGGATTCAGAATGGGAGTCAGGGTGAGTGTTAATGATGATTCCCAGGGTGCAGATAATCCATTTACAGTCCCCTCTAGAGAAAGGAGGGCAGAGACTTAACACAGGGCAGTGGCAGGACTTATTACCAGGGATGGACTGTGCAGGGCATGTGTTGTGACCATTGCTTGTCATACCTGTGACACTCATGCTAATTATTTTCAGGATTGATGCACCTCTTGTCACACAAGCTCCTCACAGGTGTGTGCAGCTTCAGTCTCTCACAGGTCCTGGAGGAGAGAATCCAGTATAAGGGCACAACCACACTTTTCCCATGGGAATCTATGGACAGAAGATTACAGGTCTTACTGACTACCAGGCAGTGCATTATGGGACCTGAAGTCCATGCAGGCTAATGTAGTTGTTCTACACCATACCTGTCAACATCAGGACAGTGCGCGCTCTACGGGCGACAAAAATGCAAAAACCCAGCCTTTATGCAAGAGCATAATTCATGCATTGTGTTTATATGCAGTATGTTAACCTTTTGCATTGCAGACTTTAACCTTGAAAAACACTGTTAATTATGTTTGCAATAACTGTTCATTTGCAATGTACTGCTGCAGGCTTACTGAGTGTGTTAGGTTGTGGTCCCTTTCTAGGACCTTCTAGAAGCTTTCCCTGTAGCATGACTGGGTGTGGTTTGTGGGCTGGGCCAGACTCTATATAAGGGAGCCAGCCCAGCTCCACATGCTCTCTATTCAGAGGTCCCGGTGCAGAGCAGCAGCAACTTCCTGAGCTCCTGTTCCGGAGGCCTACCTTGATGTTCTAGGCCTGCCCTGCATTATATTGGTGATCCTTGAGCAGGGTGGTAAGGTGGAGGTCGGGCTGGGCCCCCGACCCAGTTCGCAAAGACTATTGAGTTTTGGGCCTACTAGTTAAACTTTCAGAGTACGTGAGTCATTGCTCTCATGTGAAACTTGGTGTTCAGATCGGCAAAAGTTTGCGCGATCATTTCATGGCATTTGCATAGTCTTCGAATCAGCAGTGTGCATGATTCAATTCCCGCATGTAAAACTTGATGTTCACATCGGCCAAAGCTTGTGCGATCATTTCATGGCATTTGCATATTCTTGTTCGACTCAGCAGTGTGCACAATTCATTTCCCCCATATAAAACTTGGTGTTCAAATCGGCAAAAGCTTGCGCGATCATTTCCTGGCATTTGCATAGTCTTGTTCGAATCGACAGTTTGCGCGATTCATTTCCAACATGTAAAACTTGATGTTCAGATCGCAAACAGTGCATGCGATCATTTCATGGCACTTAAAACTTTGATGTGTAGTGTTTTTTGAAGTGTACACATTTATCCTGGGCTTTTGGATTTTCTGTGAAGAGGTTAAATAGAAAGAGTGACATTCTTTGTGCAAATTAAGCTCCTAGTACAATTCCTATTGTTTTCTCGGGAATGTTTCGGATTGCCTTTGTCCTTGTGTTTTAAAATGCAATGTTGGTTCTGAAACATTATTCTGGAAGGTTCTCGTACTCCTAGACAGTATGTGACATTTCATGAAAAGTCCATATGAAACATTGTATTAACCATTCTTGTTTTTTTTTCAGGTACCCAGAGTTCTTAAGGTCTAGTGATAGTCACTTCTTAGGTTATCCATGGTTACAGTATGAGAACGCTTAGAACCATAGTCTAGTGAAAGTCACTCTGATTATATCTTGATATTGTGTTGCTTAACCGTTTGCTTCCTACAGGTCTCCTTTCCAGCTGTTCCCTACCTAATCCCCTTTTCCCCCACTTGGACTCTCTCAGGCTCTGTGATACTTCTATCAGAGTTTTTGGAGCTGTCTAGTGGTGGGCATGTTGGGAACGTGCACAGGCCCAAGGATCTGGTCTCCCTGACAATACCATAAAGAAAAGAGAGGAAAACAGGAGCCAGAATGGGAGTCTGGGTGAGTGTTAATGATGATTCCTAAGGTACAGATAGTCCATTGTCACACAAGCTCCATGCAGAGATAGCAAATGTCACACTTACTAATGTCAGGGGTCTGTTCATGTAATTCCTGTTACCAATGATATTTCACATCCACTGTCTCATGTATACGCATCACATGTGATATGGCATCAGAAGTAGTAAGATTTGTCTTTGTGATATGCTCCCTGAGGAAATATTCACATTGCTAAAGAACATGTGATGCATAAATAAGTACCCAGAGCAGGATTGAGTAATAAAGTGAGTTGTTTAATTCCATATTGTAACATTGTTTTTATAGTGACTATTGTTGAAAAATGTTTTGAACTATCTGCTGTCAGCAACGCATTCCTGCAACTTTGTTTGGATGTTCCCCCTCATTTTCCCTCGCACCATCCACCTCCTCCTCCTCCTCAGGCAGTTCTTGTTCAGGTTCACATAGGGGGATGTCCCTCCTAACACAAATGGTGCACAGGATGGCACAAGTCAATATGATCTTGCAGACCATTTCTGGGGAATATAGGAGGCTGCTTACGGTGATGTCCAGGCACCTGAATCTGGACGTCAGGATGCCAAAGGTCTGTTCAACAATGGTGAGTGTCCTCCGATGTGCCTCATTATAGTCACGCTCTGCTGCTGTGCTTGGGTTGGGAAATGGGGTCATGATCCATGGCTGGATCCTGTAACCCTCATCAGCTGAAAAAGAAAATAGGAGTAAGTATTTTGTTGTTGCTTGCTCTAGGAATGTCATGTAGCATGGTAGTTGATATCTTGTGTCGCCTGTGACTCATATGTGTTTGTGGCATTGTGTAAGATCCTTGGCTTCTGTGAGGTTCTTTCTGCATTGGGTTGTTTGACTTGACAACTTGTGTTTGGTTCATTGACCTGATATTTATGGTTTAGTTTCCAAAATGAAGTTCAGTGTGTATCTCCCATGCGTTCTGTAGTGAGCTACATGTTTTAGTGTGCGTTCCCTGGAGGGGACATGATACTTCCACGCACACAATTGATTCCAATGTAGTGGTAACATGGTTGCACTACATGGCCTGGACATCCCATCCACTTGGACATGTGTCATTGCAGATGAAAACCAGAAGTGAGGCCCTTTGATTGGTCATGGTGGCAATGCCCAACACATCTCCCTAAGTTAGCAGCACAGAGGTGTACAATGCACAATTTTCCCATTGTGACTTGGTTCTATGTAGACCTTTGTTGTTCCCTCTGCCAGTGGCTCATGTGCAACTGTGCACCTACACTACCGTACTTGCTCCAGATAACCTGGCTAACTTCCTTGTGGAGTTGGATGTAATTGTGCAGGAAGGGTCATCTCCCTGTACATCTGTTATTTAGATGGAAAACTGGCTCTTTCAGTATGTGCAGCAGTGTGCAGTTTGCATTAGTGTAACATCAATATGTGTTCATAGCACAGTGTACTTCCATATTGCTAGCTGGCAACATCACCCCAGGAGTGATGTGTTATGTTGGTACTGCCTCAGTATTTCAATGTCACCTACATGTGAGTCAGCATCATCAAGCTATGTGTCTCATGGCATTTGACTTGCAGAAACACACATTGCACACCCCTTTCACAGTACTTATTGTTTGGGAGGGTGTGGGATTGACTATGTGGCCTAATGTAATAGTAAATGGTTCATCTTCCAAGTTGTACTTCCGGTACAGGCCATGTAATTGTCACTGTGTGGTTTGGCATTGGTCCCTTGTAGCTCTAGAGTGGCATCTATTCTTATTGGCAGCCGTCATTTGTCCATGGGTGTGCATCCCAATGTGTCAGGCTGTCCAACATAACTACTTGTGTCACACCTCAGTGTCTTCCTGCCCACATGTCAATGTAGTGGTGTATGTATTGTGTGTCCTACAGGGTTGCTGTGCCGTGTGTATATTGCTAGGTTTGTGTACTTACCGACAAGAACGCCATTGCCATATCATCCATCCTGAAAGTGCCGATTGATGGTGCTGTGGCGAAAGATGAAGGAATCATGTACACTCCCAGGATACTTGGCTAAGATGTTGGTAAACAATTCCTGGTGATCAACACTGGCCTGCACATTTATGGAGTGGGTGTGCTTTCTGTTGCAGTATAGATGTTCTGTTGCAGTAGGTGGTACAATCCGGACATGGGTGCAGTCAATGGCACCAAGCACATTGTATTTGGTAAAACCCCTGTTTGGTCTCCTGCTGCTTCTGCTGTGTGTTGGGGAAGCTAATGTGGTGGGGTGTGAGGGAGATGATGGCATCAAGGACCTTGGGAAGGAAGGTGGAGAATGAGAGCTGTGATATCCCAGCAAACAGGGCACCCGTTGTTTGGAATGAGCCACTTGCCAACATGTGCAGGACAGCTAGCAGCTTGGTCACCAGTGGAATATTGTGTGGTGTCTGCAGGCTGGCTGTTATCTGTGGCTCAATTTGGCACAGCAGCTACTGTATGGCTTGCCAGTTGAGTCTGTAGCTCCGGATGATATCCTTTTCCCTGAGGCCCAGGAGGGTTGTCCTGGTCCTGAAAACCATCTCCTTGCTTCTGCATTGCCTTTGGGGTTCACGTTGGTGTGGTGGTAGCTGCTGCTGTTTGTCCTGTGCTCTACGTCATCTGGCATGCTGCATGAGTAGCACCTCCATGTCCTCCTTCTTGAGCAATGCTGTCGCTTGTGTGTGTTTTCCTTAAGAGGTGGTGTGTTTGCCCCATTTTAACACCTGCCCTGACCCAGGCATTAAAATTTTACGCAAATCGGGCTTTGCGTAATTTTTCGGGTCTGCCTTCCACCCGTGCGTCATTTTTGCCCTGTTGGATAAATACGGCGCACGGGTGTTTGAGTCATTTTTTGAACGGGAAACCCTAACTTGCATCTCATTGACGCAAGGTGGTTTCACGCATACAGAAATTGATGCAAACTCATATATTTTGACGCTAGATGGGTCTGGTATTAACATATAAATATGCTGTTAAGTTTGCGCTGAATTTGCGTAAAAAAATTACACTAATCCAGCACAAACAGAGTATAAATATGGGCCTCACACTACCCTGACCTCCCAACCCGCATCTAAATCCTAAAAGTACCCCAACCCCCACCCCGTCCCGAAAAACGAAAACTACCCTGACCTCCCCACCCTGCCCCTAAAAACTTAAACTACCCTGACCCCCACCCCTAAAACCTAAAACTACCCCAATCCACCACTACTGCCCCTAAAAACTAAAATTACCCTGATCCCCCACCCCCGCCCCTAGAACTACTGCGACCCCACCACACCCCTAAAACCTAAAACTACCCTGACCCACCACCCCCTCCCCTGAAACTTAAACTACCCCCACCCCATTCCTAAAACTTAAGCTACCCGACCCCCTACCCCACCCCTAAAAGTACCTCAACCCCTACCCCACCCCTAAAACCCAAAACTACATCGACCCACCACCCGTGCCCTTAAAACTACCGTGACCCAACCAACCCTGCCCCTAAAACCTAAAACTACCCCACCCCCCCCACCCCTGCCCCTGAAAACAAAAATTACCCTGACCCCCTACCCCGCCCCTAAAAGTACCACGACCCCCACTCCTGTCCACAAAACCTAAAATAACCCGACCCTGACCCTAAAAACTAAAATTACCCCGACCCCCCACCCACCACTAAAACTACCTCAACCCCTCACCCCAGCCCCTAAAAACTAAATTTACCCTGACCCCCACCCCTGCCTCTAGAACTGCTGTGACCCCCACCCTGCGCATAAAACCTAAAACCACCCGGACCTCCACCCCGCCCCTAACACTTAAACAACCCTGAACTCCCACCCCACCCCTGAAACTTAAACTACCCCAACCCCCACCCCTAAAACTACCCCAACCCCACCCTGCCCCTAAAACTACCCCAACCCCACCCTGCCTCTAAAACTACTGCAACCCCCTCACCCCCACCCCTAAAACTTAAATTACCCCGACCCCCTACCCCTGCCTCTAAAACCTAAAACTATACCGACCCCCCACCCCTGTCCCTAAAAACTAAAATTAGCCCGACCCCACCCCTAAAACAACCGTGACTCCCACCCCTAAAACCTAGAACTACTGCGACCCCCCACCCTGCCCCTAAAATCTTAAACTACAGTGACCCCCTCCCCTAAAACTTAAACTACCCCGACCCCCACCCCTAAAACCACCCTGACCCCCCAACCCTGGCCTTTAAAAACTAAAACCACCCCCACCCCTAAAACTACCCCCAACCCTACACCAACCCCACTTACCTGACCACATCCTCTTACGATCCTGAGTCTGTTTTTCTCTTCCTTAACCATGCATGTTTATTGTTCAGGACATGCGTGGTTTAAGGCAGAGAAAAACGGAGTCGTAGTTCACGAAAGCGTGGTTCCGCTTTCGTGGACAGCGCATCTCGTTGTTTAGGTGTCATGGTCTTGGCTGTTTTCCGATGTAAAGTGCTCTTCCACTCTACACTGGTAAGAGTAGTGCTTTAAAAGAAGTGAAATGCATGTGAGATGCAGCTATGGAGAGATGAAGGGCACTGTAAGAGGGTGGTAGTAAGGGAATCGGACGGGAAGGTCATTGGGGGGCACCATTAAAGATTTTCACACCAGGCACCACCAGCCCTAAAGCTGGACCTGTCTCTAATCTGGTATAATTTTGTTTCCTTTGACTGCACTCTCTGAAAAATATATTTTCCTGTCTACCTCCAGACCATAGGAATTTGGCTGTCCAGAACCTCATTCTATCTCTTCTGGACTATTGTAATGCACTACTAATCAGTGTTCCAAACTCTCTTCTTCATCCTCTGCAATTGGTTAGGAATGCAGTAGCTCATTTTATTATTAATCTATAGAAATCCTGCCATATTACCCCACAATTGACAGGCCTACTTTGGTTTCCTCTGGCCAAGTGCTGTTGTTTCAAAACCCTCTGTCTCTGACATTAAGCCATTCTTCAAAATGGTTCAACCTACATGAAGAATCTTTGAAATTCCTCTTCTTACTTATTCCAGGAAGGGGGGCATGCATTCCACTGCCACAGAGCTAAACCCTGTATCAACATTCCCACTGTTTTTTTATTTTTTGAAATCCCACTTAATCTTAAGAAACATCTCAAGACCCATCTTTTCTAATACTTTTCTGTCTAGCCACTGGTACTTTATCTGGGTTAGGTTAGCACCAGGACACTCAGGATTGGGCAGCCTTCTGCTATATGAATATTCATTTATTTACTCATTCATTTATTCATTCCTTGAGATTTTATGCAATAGAGTCAGGATTCGGAGCAAAGCAAGCAATATTTCATGTTTGAAGGTGGAAACAATGGAAGACAGGTCAGTGGAAGCTCATGAGATTGGAAAAGTAAACCAACAAACTGCAGGAAATCATTTACTCACTTCCTGGTGCTATCGTCAAATCTGCATCACAGCGGCAGACTCATATTTAAGTTCATTCAAGCACCAGAGTCTTCTCCTGGCAGCCTGTCATTTAGTTGCATTGCTTTTCTCCATTTACTTACCATTTTGCACTTGCATCCTTTTCTCACATTTGTGGTGTTTTCCTTTTTCAGTTCCCTCGGTCCTTCCCCTTCTTCATTCCTGTTAGACCTGCAATCCTTTGTGTGGTTTCTCTCCTAGTTTTTTGTCTTCAACCCTCTTGTTTTGCTGACTTTGTTTTTGTTGGCTTTAGGATTCTGTGTCCTGTACCACTGCTAACCAGTGCTAAAGTGCTTGTGCTCTCTCATTAAAACATGGTGGAACTGGCTGATACCCTATTGACATTTTTTATTGACTTATAAGTCCCTAGTAAAGTGGCACTATCTGTGTACGGGCCTGTAAATTAAATGCTATTATTGGGCCTGCAGCATTTATTGTACCACCCACTTAAATAGCTCTTTAAATATGTCTCAGGCCTGCTATTGCAGTTTTAACCTGCCATGTAAACATGGAAAAATAAACAGTATGCCCAAATCTTCCTTTTTAATACATTTAAGTCACCCCTAAGGTAGACTCTTGACAGTCCACAAGGCAGGGTCAGTGTATATAAAAAGTGCACATGCACTTTTTAGTTTTACATGGCCTGGTAGTAAAAAGCTCTTACATTTGTTTTTTATTGCTGTAAGACTTGCCTCTCCATAGCCTAACATTGGAGTTACCTTATTACTTTTTATGTTTGGTGTCTTTGGAATTGTAATGAAAAATCCTCTGTCTTAGTGAAGTCAGATTTTAAAGTACAATTTTGAAAATGCCCCTTTTAGAAAGTTGGCATTTTCCCGCCTTAGTCATTTAGTGCCTGCAGCCTGTGTGTGGGTCACATGACTGGGTGAAGTTGACAGATGGGCTTTGTATATTCCTCCTAGACAGCTACACACCATAGAGAGGTTAGGTGTGCCTGGATGGACCATTACTGGCAGGATGGGAGGGCGGAGCTGGCCAAAGCCCCACTTATACTTGAATAGGCAGTATCCTGCCTCCACACAAAGGGCTGCATAAACCCTGTAGTTAGTCTGGAGCCAGGGAAGGCAAGATAGATGCCTGGGGACTTCAAAGGGAAACCTCTATAAGCTTCTCCCACTTCAAAGGAGGGCCTAGGTTTAACTATTGGACCCCAGACACCAGCTCCTCAGTACACTTCTGGATCGGTGGATACTCTGCCAGGAAGCATGACTACTGTTCTACGGAAAATACTTCAACTCTGCATGACTGATGCTCTGAAGGACTGTTGTCCTGCTGTGCTAATCTGCTGCCTGCTGCCCTCTTACCTGGGTGGGAAGGACTAGATACACATCTGTTGAACCCACGACCCCAGAGTGACTCCAAGGACTCAGGGACAGAAGTATCCAACAACCTTTAACCCAGCACCTGGACTCTGTCATCTGTGAGTCCTACTCTGGAAAGTAGTGCCAGTCCAGTCCTGGATCCTTGGAAGTGGGACTGAAGGTGCTCTGCCAGCCTATCTGTGGATCGTACAGAACTGACACATCTCTTGTACTGTGCAGCACAATCTTGAGCAGAACTAATGCATTGCCTCTACTGCAAGCATTCTCCCAGCGCAAAGTCTCTGCATCAATCTTACAGCCCCCATCGGAACCGCTGCTTGTGAACCATCACTGGTACAGGCCCTTGTATCGCAAATTCCTCATCAACAGCAACCTTGATGACGATTCACGTTCTGGCATCTCAGGCTCGCAGGTCTTTGGAACCAATGCATTGCCTCAACAGCGTGATGCATTCTCAACGTCATACTTCACATTGCAAGCCTTCACTGACAGGATCCTTGATAACAGCGCAGGACTCCTCAGCAGCTCATTAGCCAACCAGAAGCATTGCATTGCCTTCGGCGCTGGATCTCGCAGCGATCTGCAACAAGGATTTTAAGGTACTCTTGATCAGTAGACCTAGCTGGGTCTCTGTAGCCTTCCATCGTCGTCAGGCTGAACTTGTGATTTTGTCCCAGTCTGGCGCAACCAGATATGCTTTCTGTCACTATATTTACTGAAAATCTTTAAACCTGCATATCTCTGGTTCTGCTGATTGAAGTCCATTGTTCTAGTCTGTTTTATTTATTATAATTTACTCTATTTTCATAAATTGGTTTGGAATTTTTATTGTGCTGTGTTTTCATTAGATAACTTTTACCTACAGGGCGATTCACATTAAAATTTCAAATATCTGTCTCAAAGCTCAGATCTGTAGCAAAATAAAAGAATCATAGGAAACCAATTTCTGCAGAAGCTAGACACTTTAGATTTGGCAAAATATCCACTCTCAAACATTTCTCTATGGCAATCTATCCTGGATTTGGAATGCCCTTCTGGTAAGAGGAACCTCAGGAAAAACGTTCTTAAAGACCTTTAGGGAGCTGGCTATCGACATACACCTGCGGTATGCCTCTTCCTCTTGTATAACTATTCTGTATTGCCTGTCAAAACCTTTAGATGGCTTTACATTTGTTGATAACTTTTATGAGTCTTCCAAGTATTCTGTTTAGGAAGCCAACTTCCGCGAATACACTGGTGCATACTACAAGCTTTCCACCTTGCAGATTAATTCAAAGTGTTCCTTATGGTGAGAGCTTGAGAGTTAAAAGAAAATTGTAGTAAAAAGGAAGAGAAAGTTAAAGCAATTGACAGCAAGGTGGTGCCTCGAAGTCGCGGTGTGACCTTCAGGAAAGCAAAATCCATGAGGGACAGTCTTGTAAGGAGTTGTTTCGAGATCTGCACTAAGACAAAAAAAAACTGGTTAAACCAAAACTTTGGTTTTAGAAAATGCATGCATAGTTGAAAGAACAAGATTAGAGAAAAGAGTATCCCTAGGGGTTAATGTATTTATGAGATAACAGTTACAGAGATATTAGCCCACTTGGGCATGATTGTTTGGCGAGTAACAATATCCTTGTTTTGTTATGGAAGTGTCATAGCACCAAGCACTTCATTAATAAATAGGGGAATATTATTTCAATAAGTGGTGCAAATTACCTTAACAAATTGATAGCACTAGGCACTTTGTTAATTAATTAACTTTTGCTGCTAACTATTGTACCATTTGTTAAGATAAACTGCACTCAGCACTTTAGTTATAGTACTGTTTGGTCAACCAAGGATATAAAACTTTTGTATTGGTCATCAATGTAAATATGTGCATTTTCGTCCACTCAGGCTACATTGTTCTTAGGCACAAGACAGTGTAAAAGGGTTCTCTAAAAAATGTTTTAGCATGTATTTCTGCACGGTGTACCATACATGCATGTTAACGTATTGGAAAATGAATATCACAGCTTTTCAAATGTTATCAGCAATTGCAATGTTGGGTAATCGCATTTAAATGTCATAAATGTAGGCTGAACCGTAAGCTTATTGTAACAAAGGTAGAGCCCTTAGTCTGTTTCTTATTTTGTTTGTGATGTAAGGTATCTGCACTGGTGTAAATAAGTGCACACAATGGCGCTTCTCAATCAGTGAGCAAGGCTACGAAGGTAGCCAAAACACGTTTGATGGTTCTGGCAGCATTTAAATAAATAAAAGGCTTTATAAACAACTGAATGCAGTGAGCATCAGCTTCTTTGTTGGATCAATAGTGAGAGATCATTGGTGATTGTTTTACGCAAGTGCTGGGTTCTGAGTGGCCAGTACACACTCCAGTCAGAAGCACAATGTAGGGCCCACACACACACACACACACACACACACACATGCACACAAGCCTATATATACCTATATATATATATATAACCATAAGCAATTTATACTGTGTTAATCAGGCCTACAAAGTATGTATATATTTGAACAAAAATAGTTCTTATATATTTTTGTACAAAGAAATACATATCTAGAACTATACACATAATCAAATTATACATGTTTACATACACAGGGATCTGCAGTATATTGCTGTTTGAGTATGGTTGTAATTTAGGAAACATCCAACTCTTGAGTAGCCTTCTGAAGATAAGATAGTTATCTGTGGATCTTATATTTGGGGGTAATGAATTCGGCGAGGTGCCAGTCTTGCGCAGAGGTTCGTTTGTTGAATGTATTTGGTGATTTTATTCCTGATGAAAAGCAGTCCTGTACCATGTATTGCTTTGTGGGTAATATAAAGCAGCCTGAAGGTGGATCTTCTGGCAACTGGTAACCAATGTAGGGCCCTCAAAGAAGGGGAGATGTGGGCATGTGGCTTTACATGTAGGAGTAAACTTCCAGCAGAGTTCTGAAGTCGTTGTAGTCTTTCCATTAATGATCCATGGTAAAGGCCATTGGCATAATCCAGTTTAGATAGTACAAGTGAGGTAGTAGCCTGGACCATGTGTGGAAATCTGAGGTAGAGAAAGATGCGTTGCAGAGTTTTCATGGTGTTGAAGCTTGATCTTGTTACTTTGTCCACTTGGCATTCATTGTTAACTTCGAGTCCATGGTAATTCCAAGGTTTCTAACTTCCTTAGATACATTAGAAGGTGGTCCCAGATCATCAGGTCAGACACAGAATGGGTTATAATTTACCCAATTGCCACATGTGAGTATGTCAGCTTTGGAAGACTTTGTTTTGAGATGACTCCATGTCATCCACTGACCCAAGGCTCTGAGGCAGCTGAAGATTTTTGAGTTTCCAGTGTCTTTGGGGCATACCAGTTTAAGGGGTATTTGTGTGTCATCTGCATAGCTGTAGCATGTGAGCTGAAATTCATTGATCACTGCCAGTAATGACTTCATGTAGCATGTAGATGTTGAAAAGCATGGATGAGATGATTTAGCCTTGAGGGACCTTTGCTTTTGTGAAGTTTGGTTTGGATGACAAAGGGGGGCAATAGGTGAAATTTGTTCTGTTTTGAAGGTAAGGTGTGATTCATTCTAAAGCAATCCCCTCTATGCCAGCTTCCTAGAGTCTTTGTATAAAGGTTTCATGGTCAAGTCTGTCAAAAGCATCTGAGAGCTCAAGAGAAGTAGTGCAGCAACTAAGGTAATACCAGATGGCGATGAGGGCAGATTCTGTGCCTCTGCCTGGGCGGAATCCAGTTTGGTACTCTGAAAGTATGGAGTTATCTTCAATGAATTGTGACAGCTGGGCAATTGCTGCTTTTCTTTCAGTTTGCCTAGGAAAGGTCAATTTGTAATTGGTCTGTAGATATTGGGATCGTGCGGGTCCAAATTTGTTTTCTTTAGGAACGGGCATATGTATGCCTTTTTTTGGTCTTCAGGAAACATTCTCGTAGTTAAAGAAACATTGATGATACTTCTTAATGAGGTGGCAGCTGAGGTAGATAAATGAATGTTCTTGAAAATGTGTGGTGGGCAAGGGTCAGAAGGGAAGTCGTAAGGTCTGTTTGCTTTGACAAGATCCACAAATTCACTTTGTGATTTTTGTTTGAAGGTATGCTGAGGCTCGATTGGCCTATTATTGGAAGTGATTTTTGGAAACGGGATGGTGTTGGTGTTTTCCATTTGTCTTAAATAGGAGTCCAGTGTGTCTACCTTCATTGTGTAATGACTTGTCAGTTTGTGAAATCTTGAGCAATAGGATGAGTTCCTTCCATGCAATTAGGTTTCAAAATTCACTGAGAATTTTATAAAATTCTTTGTTTGCAGATTTAGCATTTTGAATTCTGTCTGAATAGTACCTTTTTTTAAAAATGTTGACTGTTGATTTGTATATTCTGTTAAGTTTGAGTAAGTGAAGTTTGTCTTGAATGCTGTTTGTTTTGAGCCACGTTTGTTGCAGCTTTTTGATTTGTTTTTCTATCGTTTTTAGTTCTGTATTTTTCCAAGGTGCTTGTTTTCATTTGTCCTGTTTAGCTTTTCTTAGTGGTATTAGGATATTGAAAGCTTCCTGTAGCCACTTGTGAAGTTTTTTAACAGAAGTTACTATTTCTAGACCTGTGCTGGCTGTTAGATGTGTTTCTAAGTGTTCAAAATTGAGTTTGCTCCAGGGTCAATAGGTGGATGTATGTAAGGTGGTCTTGGTGTGTTGATGCTTGGTGTTTTATGTTGGAAAGCTACCAAATGTTGGTCTGACCATGTGACTGTTGTGATGCTTTGTAGGGTAACTAGTTCTGGGTTTGCAAAAATGACATCTAGGAAGTTTCCAGTGAGGTGTATGGGATTATGTATGATCTGATGTAGGTTCAGTATGATTAGACCAGCAATGGCAGTTTTTGGATGGGGCATTTTGGGTTTGTCAAACCAAATGTTTTGGTCCCCAAGAAGGCATAGGTTGTAGTATTGTGTTATAAGGTTTGAAACTGTGTCTAGAAATGTGTATGGGAATGTTGAATTGCTAAGTGGTGGTCTGTAAAGGGGGAGGAATTCAGAGGAGGAAGTTGGTATATGGTTGCTTCTGTTGATGAGGGCCTCACAACCTTCTATGCATATGTCTTCCATTTTGGCAAGACTTATTGTTTGCTTGGCTATAACAGCTAGTCCACCTTCTCTTTTGCCTACATGGTTTTGTGTGATGGTTTTATAGCCTGGAGAAACTACTTCATGCAATACTGGAGCCATGCCATCTCGCAACCATGATTCAGTTATGAAGAGTAAATCAGGTTGTGTGTTAGTGAGTAGGTTGTGGATGTGTGCTTGTTTTTAGAGATTGATAGAGCATTTATTAGTAAGCAGTTTAGAGGTTGTGTTTTTGGTAGTGCGGTGACTTTGTTTAGTAGAAGCGTGAGCAGTATTTTTGAAATTGTGGCAGCTGTGTCACTAGTGCTGATATTAACTGTATGAGGGTCACAGTAGTGTTGTTTTTTTATATTGTGTTCCTTGTCCAGCAGGATTAGAAGGCATTTTGTAGGGTCTGTGTGTGTTGGAGTTGGAGATGGTGGTTGAGAGTGAGATTGTGAGTTGTGTTTTTTTGTAGAGTAGCCTTGTTGTGTAATAGACATGGGGATGCAAAATTGTCAAGAGTGGCATGTTGTTTATTTTATTTTGCCTCTGTTTAGGGAGGAAGGCCTATGGGTTGAGATGGTAGTGGACCATGTGGGTCATATTGAAAGGCTCTCAATTGTGCAGCGGATGAGAGGTGGGTGAATGAATGTTGCTGTGTTGGGATTTTTGAGGTAGATGTTGGTGAAGAAAGAGAATGTGGGCATAAAGTTGGCTCACGATTTGTATTATTTGTACAGGTCTGAGTGTGGGAGTGGGTGTTTGTTGCTATTTTGTGACAGAAAATGTATTGAAAGTGTATGTGATTTTGATTCTTCGGTGTGTGTTTGCTTAGTTTTTTGTTTTTGTGGAGTACTTAGAGGCAATATTGACGTAGTGGTTTTCTGTGAAGGGTTTATATGTAAAGTACTTCTGGAGAATGATATTTGAATAGTGTAGGGTATAGTGACTATTGGAGAAAAGTGTATGTGGTGTGTAAGAGGGGATGGACAAGCGTTATGGTGTTTGTGTTAGATTTGATCCCCGGAAGAGCTAATATGTGTGGTGGAGTGGAGTACAAGGGTTGTTTGGCTGTGTGTATTGGTAAAAAGAGGAGGAGGGTGTCAGTGGATAGTGTGATGGAAGGCTGAGTGTAGGTTTGTCATGATAAAAAGGGGTCTGTTAAGAGGAAGTAGAGCATAGAGCTGGTGTTTTGTATGAATAGGGACTGTGTGTCTGGATGCATTAAAGGTTTGTATAATGCATCTTTGTGTTGCATTGGTGATGTGTGGATTTGTTAGTGTTATCGGACAGAGTTGTGTTTTGTGTGAAAATCAAGCTGCCATAGTGTTGTAGTTGGGGTTAAAGGGTGTATAGGTGTAATGTTTGGGGTTTTGTAGTGGTTGTTCAGACATTGAGGTCTGTATGAGGTTTGTTTGTGGTACATGAGTAGAATGTTTTTACTGCTATTGTCTTTGGATGTTTGCAGATTTGGAAGGCTTAAGGTGGTAGCTGGTTAATGCAAAATTGGGCAGCATTCTGGTCCTAGGCCTGACCTGGCCCAAACAAGCCTAAACAGAAAATGTCATTGTCCTCTCTGCCCTTAGCCTTGATGCCCGGGCTGAGACGTTATGAATCCTAGGCTAAGATAGACCTTTTGGCCAAGGGAAACCCTTAACAAACAGGACCCTAACCCTAGAGCCAATGGGGGACCTGGCCCTATTAATCACTCACATCCCTAGCCCTATTTGCCCATCAAAACCCAAACCCTAACCTCTAAGTTCAATAGAAACCCTAGACCAAACAGCCAATCAGAACTCAAACCCTAAGCCCTCAGTCCAATAGAAACCCTTGCCCAAATAGCCCATCGGAACTCATACCCTAAGCCCTCAGTCCAATTGAAACCCTAGCAACCAATCAGAGCATAAGATGCAACAACCATTAAAAACATATAAGAGTTGCAATACAGGCTGCTGGTGCAGGGAGGTGCTGCTCTATTCAGAATCTCCTTGAGTACAGGCAGACTCATTACTACACTTTCAGACTTCTTGATTCACCTCTGCAGGTAAGGCCCAATTCTAAAGCCACTAAAATACTGCTTTTCACACACTTAAAATAATCACTTTTTCAAGCCAAAAATGAGAGCTTCATACACTTTCCAAAGACAATTGAAACCATAAAGCAGATTAGGCAGTCTCTGAAACACCCTCCGGTTAGCCACTGAAGTGTATTTTGCCTATTTACCTTGTAAAGGGTCGGGGGTGGGTCTAGCACAATATAGGGGAAATTTAGGAGAGATATTCAAGCAGTTACAGCCAGAAACAAAACCGCAGTTTTAAAGTACAAAATTTGCAGAAACCAAGAGGTAACTTTAGGCAGTCACAGGAAGGGGAAAAGTAGGGGTGGGCGGAGCCCATGGAGTTCTACTCAGCAGAATTCCCTGGAGTTGGTTTAAAACTCTGTGGAATCCCACAGAGTTCCGTGAGCAGCTGACTGCCCCTACCCAGGTGGCACCCTGGCCTGAATGTGCCCGATCTCGGAAGTGCTAAGCATGGTGGGGCCTGGTTAGTGGGCCAGGCCCTGCTTAGCTCTTCCGAGATAGAGCCCATTCAGGCCAGGGCCGTAGGCAGTGTTAGCTGTCGTTCAGGCCTCTTGAGCACCTGCCTGCCCAGTGTGCACTGCACATGTGGCAGCACGGTGCCCAAGAAGCCTGGGCAGGCCGGTGCACAAGAGACCTGAAATGGAGGCTTTTGCCGCCTATTGCCCTGGCCTGATTGCTGCTGTTTGAGGCACGCTGGGCTGCAGTGCATGCTGGTGCACAGGACAAAAAAACAAGGACTTACCTGGGTCTTCCCAGGGTCCTCGTTGCCAGCGGCCTGGCTCTCTGCCTCCGTCTGCCCTTTGCTCCTGGGCTGCTGGAAGGAGGGGCCCTGGATCCAGAGCTGGTGCTGGCATCAGCTCCATGCCGATGACATTGGGCTGAGTGTGCACTGCAGCCCAGTTATGGGCCACAAAGCGCAAGTGCAGACTGTCTGCACTGTGTGGCCCATAACTGGACTGCAGTGCGCATGCAGTGAGCTACACTCCGCTGCTGGGGCTAGCAGAATTTTTTGTCAAACTCCACGCTCCAAGTGGAGCGCGGAATGCCAAAAACTCTGTTAGCTCTGCCAGCGGAGTGGAGCTCACCGCCCATCCCTGGGGAAAAGCACTTTTTTCTAGAAAAAAACAAGCACACAGGGAAAGTCTGTGTTCTTCCAACCTTCTTTGTCTCTTGCTCACTGGGCTGTTTACGGCACAGAGACGCTGGGCCGACAATATGGAGGTGTGAGAGACCAGGGCTGATTGCAGAGGCCCCCTAACTTTTTGCCCCCATTTTCCACTTTTTGCTGGTGTTGTCCTGACTCTGATGGTGCCCTGGGTACTGCTAACCAGTCCCAGGGCCTGTGCTTTGTGTAAAATCAGTATGCAAATTAGGCTAATTATAATTGGCTAAGTCAACCTACCTATAAGTCCCTAGTATATGGTAGGGCATCTAGGTTTAGGGACCCCAGCATAGGTAGTGCACCCATAGGTGCACTGCTGAGGTGCCCAGTGTCATTTTAAAAGCAGGCCTGCCTTGCTGGCTGCTTTTAAATTAAAGTTGCATGCAAATTCGACTTTGGAATTAAAAGTAGTTCCCAAGTCTTGAACTACCTTATTTTTACATATAAGTCACCCCTAAGGTGTGCCCTATGTGCCTCTAGGGCTTGGTGCCATGTAACTATAAGCAGGGACCTTATAAAAATAGTGTTATGAGCCCTGGTGAGGTAAAACAGCCATATTCGTTTTTCCCTCATTGTAGTGAATGGCCGCCATAGGCTAGAATGGGGAGACTTTATTTTAATTTCAAAAGTCCCCTTAAATGACAGATACCAAGAGTGTGGTATCAAATTAATTGTTATAATAAATCCCACAACTCCAGTTGTTGAATTTAATATAACTTGTTCAGGTAAAGAGTTTTAAACTTTACCTGAAAAGTTGCCAACTTCAGCCCTGCAGTGTTTTTGCTGCTGTGCTCGCATTTGGCCAGCCTCTGGCAGCCTGGCCAGGCTGCCTTGATGAGGTGTGAAGTGGCCTGACTTCACACAAAGAGATGTGCCTGTGGGAAGAGATCTCCCCTCAGCAGATGGTGAGGCAGGAAGGGGGAGGGCTGCCAAACTGGTCTTCAAAGGCTGAGAATGACATCTGGTGCCCCCTTGATTAGATTAGGAGAGGGCAGAAGAGAGGTGTGTTTAGGATTTTTTGCTTCACCAGTGGGTGGGCTCAGCCAGATGTAACCTCCAAAAATCACTTTCAGCCATGATGGATCTTTGAGGAATGTTGCTTCCTGGGATTGATTTTTGCCACACTTCCCAGGAAGTGGTCATCACGGGGGGAAGGACCCTGCAACTGATTGGAGAACCAGGACCCCACTGTTTTTCATCCAGGAGCCAGAATAAAACTGGCAGACCTGCACCCACATCTCAGTTCCCTACCAGATCCATACCAGGAAGAACTACAAAAGAAGAAGGACTGCCCTGCTAGACCCCTGGCCTTCACCTGGACCCTGCACTCTGAAAGACTGCACCAACTGCACACTTGGGCTTCACCACAAGAAGTACTTTGCCTGGCTTCAACTGGTCCAAGGAGGGACTCCCTGTTTGCTACAGGTGAAAAATTGCTAACCAGAGTCCCCTGCGCCAACTCCTGAAGAAACCAACCAGCTGACCACTGTCCAGTGGCCAAAAAGGAGGGGTGTGCCAGGTGCATTCTGGGAGTTGTAGTCCACACCCCAAGGAACATCTCAGAACTTCTAGAATCTTGGGGTGAGCTGTGGGCCCCAAAAGAACCTTAAAGGAACATCTGGAAGAAGATCCAGAAGTTTGGAGAAGTTTGGAGAACTTTTGAAAAAAAGCTCCATAGAGGGACCGATCAGCAGCAGCAACTCTAGCCGGCTTGCCTCAACCGCGACCCGGCCTGACTTGCAGGTTCGTCCCGGTTAAGAAAATCTACAAAAAAGAGACTAAGTCCGAACGTAGGAAGTTGATCGGGACCTCCCAGCCAGCTTATCTGAGGAGGGCTCAAGGACGTCAGATCAAGATCCAGGTTTGCCCCGGTCGAAGGATTTTCACCTCGAAAAAATGACTACGTCCCAAGGTAAAAATCTCCACGAGGGTACCCGCGACGCGTATCCGAGGAAGAGTTCCAGGAGGTCGGATTAGACTGGCAGGTTCGTTCCGCTGAAGAAAATCTTCAGAAAAACGACTAAGTCTGAAGGTACACTTTTGACCGAGGCCTCCCGCGGGCTGTAGCTGAGCCGGGTTCCATTGTGGTCAGCCTTAAACTGTGACTTTGCCCCGGTCGAGGTGCGAGCAGATTGGCGCTTTTTGTTTCTAGGCGCTGGAAAACAATAATTCTTTAAAAATTCATATCTCCGGTTCCCCTTATCCGATTTTATTCGTTTTTGTGTCATTTTAAAGATAAAAATAAAATCTATTTTTATAAATTGGTTGTGGATTTTTAAACTGTTTCCTGTGTTTTATTTAATTACTGTTTTGTGATATTTGAATGCTTTACACTCTGTCTCCTAAGTTGAGCCTTGTCGCTCGTTGCCAAGCTACCAAGGGTTGAGCTGTGTTTAATTTACTGAGACCTAACTGGACCTAGGTGGAGGTTAGTAGCCTATTGCTAAGTGTAGGTACTTACCTGCCCTTACCAATAACCCATTTTCCAACAGGAGGTGGCTGTCTTGGGGTTCCCTCCACAAAATTAAAAGGCCAGTGCAGGTGTGAGAGGATGGCACAATGGTGCCTGGTACAAGAGAGCCAATCACCAAGGATAGGCTGCTGGAGCAGGGGGCAGGGAGATGCTTCTATATTCAGAGTCTCCTTTGAAACAGACAGGCTCAATCCACACTTTCAGGCTTCTTGATTCACCTTTTCAAGTAAGGTGCAATTATAAAGCCACATCAAAATCTGTATGAAATTTGTTTGTGGTGCATTTGTAGAATGCCTTTGCTGATATTGTGTTTGGATGTTAGAGGATGTGGAGGGCTTGAGTTGGTGATTGGCAAAGGAGAAATTGGGCAGCACCCCTGGCCCGAGGCCTTGTCTGGTCCAAACAAGCAACTGCCCTTGCCCTCTCTGCCCTTTGCCTCTATGCCTGGGCTGAGACCCTCTGAGCCCTAGGCTTAAATAGCCCTATTGGCCGATGGAACCTAGCCCTAACTCAGAATCCTATCCCTAAACCCTAGAGCCAATGGCAGACCTGGCCCTATTAACTAATCAGAACCCTAGCCCTAACAGCCAATCAAAACCAAAGCTCTAAGTCCTAAGCCCAATAACCAATCAGAACCCCAACCCTGACGGCCAATCAGAACTGTAGCCCTAAACCCTAAATTCAGCAGATGCCCAAGCCCTAGTAGCCAATCAGAGCCCTAGCCTGAACAGCCAATCACAACTCAAACCATAAGCCTTTAATCCAATAGAATAACTAGCCCCAGCAACCCATCATAGCAACACATGCAACAACCAATAGAAACTGATGTAAGGGACAAGTGACTTTAAGCCCAGGCAGCTGTGGTAGGGGGCAGGGAGGTGCTCCTCTATTCAGAATGCACTTAGGTACAGACAGGCACAATCTACACTTCCTAGCTAGCAGATTCTACTTTTCAGGTAAGGGACAATTTTGAAACCACTGAAATACAAGTTTTCGTGCACTTAAACTAATCACTTTTTCAAGCCAAAAATTAGTGCTGCATACACTTTCCAAGCACAGTTTAAACCACAGAGCAGATTGAGCAGTTTTCTAAACACACACTTGTTAGCTACTAAGATGTATTTAGCCCTGTTTTTTTACCCTATGGGGGGGAGGCAAAGCTTAATGCAATCTTTGTGAAATCCTTCAAGGGAAATTCACACAGTCACAGGTAGAACAAAAACAACAGTTTAAAGGTACCAAGTTTCCAGAAAAACAGGGAGCCAAATGTAAAAAGTCACAGGTAGGGAAAAAACACATTAAAAAAATTACAAAAATACAGAGAGTCGATGATCTTATTAACTTCTTTTACTCTTGCTCACTGCGCTGTTCAGGGTGCAGAGAAGCTGGACTCACAGAATGTAGGTGGCTGTCTTGTGGTTACCTCCATAAATTTAAAGGACCAGTGCAGGTGTGAGATGAGGGCTTTGGTTGCCTGGGAGCAAGAGAGCCAATCAGCAAGCACAGATTGCTGGTGCACGCAGGTGCTGCTCTATTTAGAAATGTGCATCAAGAGGGCGCTGCATGGATGGTACTTGGGGATTCAATTGCGATCACCCATTTTTTTGACACAAATCCTTATTTACTAAAATTGGCAGACCAGGCTATGCATCAGAAAATAACTCCTCCTTGAGGCAGGAACAACGCTGAAGAAATATATTTATTTCTCCAAACAGTTAACACATTGCAGCTATGCTGCAGTGTACAGCACACAGCCAAGTGTGAAATGTTTTAACAACAGTTCAGGATTTTGTGCTAGAAGGTTATGTACTGTAATGATATACTTTCAGTACAAAACCTATGCTAGATATCAGGTACACTCCCCTAAACCCTGGTGCAAAGTTGTATTGTATAGGTGGGGGGGGGGTGGCACTTATTTTATTGAAAGAAAGCAGCAGAAGACCATGGGCCAGGTGTATTAAACATTTTTTTTTTGGCCCGTTTGCGATCGCAAAAATGCATATTGGTTCAATTTGCTATTCTGTAACTTGTTACTAAATCGCAAATTAGATTTGCGACTACATACCAATTCGGTATTAGGAAGAGGCGTGTCAAGGACATCCCTTCCTGATACTGAATCACAGAGGTATGTATGATTGTTTTGTGACCGTGAATGCAGTCGCAAAACAATCGCAGTTACCACCAATTTCAATTTTTGTTGGTAAACCATTCGCAAAGGGGAAGGGGTCCATAAGGAACCCCTTCCCCTTTGTGAATGCATGCAAAACATTTTTTAAGAGCAGGCAGTACTCCCACAAACCACTGCCTACTCTTAAAAAATGAAAAGAAAACTTTTCATTTTTCTTTTTTAAATGCGTTTCCATTTTCCTTTAAGGAAAAAGAGCTACATTTAAAAAAAAAAAAAGATTGCTTTATTTTAAAGAGCAGTCACAGACATGGTGGTCTGCTAAGCCCAGCAGCCCACCATTTCTGTGATTGTAGCCATTCGCAATAGCTTGCAAATTGTGACATACCTCATGAATATTAATGAGATAGGTCCATTTGCAAGCCCTTGCAAATCACTGTATGAAACTCCTGGAGTTTCATACATTCCAATAGTGATTACCTAATTGTGATTCACAAATAATCGCAATTTGGTAATCGCTATTGGAATTAATGATACATCTTGCCCTAAATGCAGTAAATGTGCCTCTGCGCTGCTCTCTCCCCCTTGCACAACACAACACAGCAACTTTGCCTGCTACACTGCATTGCACTATATATATTAATATATATGCCTCAAAATGTGCTATCTTCTACACTGGTTTAGAAATGTGTCTGTACTGGGAACAGTTTTCCTGTAAAAGCCAGTGATGCTTGTCCTTCACTCCCTTTGGACCATTCTGATTTTATTGATGGGGCAAAGGATCCCCTTCAGGTACGTGCAATGTGTGACTGTACTTACCTGTGGGTGGATATCTGGGGAGTCACTGAGACCCTGTGTCTCCCAAAAAATGCTGTTTGGTGGGGTGAACTAACTATGCACCACTTCAATGGTGGCACACAGCACACCTCCTGAGAGTTTATTTGTCTGCATCAGTGATACTGCAGTTTGTTCCCTCATCTGCATGTGTCCACAATCCTAATGAAAATTATGGAATGCCCTCCTAACATAATGTTGACACAAAAAGTGTACCTGCAAAATGAGTACTTCAAAAGGAGACATGCATCTATTTTTGTTCAATATGCAAGTACTCTCAGGAGAGAACAATCTGGCACAATTGTGTGGTGTGTCTCTAGGTACACTTCATGTACTATGGCCCCTTGTGGTCAATCTAAGTAGTAAGTTGTCCAAGTGTGAATACCGGAAGTTACTTTTGTATATGCATGGTACAAGATACCATGGACCATATTAGGATGGGATTTGCTGGTGCAGCACATAACAGAGAGCCTGTTTTCTGTGACTCTAGTGCATAAAGTGAATCCATTTAACCCAATATTCTTCTTACTTAGTACTTTATTTTTAGATAGTACAGCTTGGAAACAGGGAGCGAGGTTTGTCTCTTTCTGTTTATAGTCTAGTAACATAACATAGCATGATTGCAAGAGAACACCCCTGCACCAGTCATGGAGCTCCTTTGATGCAAAATAACGCAAAGCATTGAAAAGTGTTACTTTCAGGAACTTTCCAGTGCAAAACAAAGATGGAAAGGAAATTCTAAATAAATATTTTGTGTTGGTTTCTGCCACTTTTCTCCTACCAGGGCACAGTCAAATTAGCAAGGAGCAGGTGAATGTTTCTGTATATTTTACAGTGGGAATGGCCATAGTACATTCAAAATGAGCTAGGCACATACTCAGCATAGTGCTTCAATGTTAGGCAAATACTAATGGTTAGAGTACACTTCTGAACCACAAAGATTGCCTTCATATATTTCCCATGGTATATCTGAAAGGACACGTTTGTTCGGTGAGTGTCTGGAATCTGCACTTTTTCTTTGCTGTGGGCTGTCTAGAAGGTGCATATCCAGAAAGAGGTGGCTGCCAAGAAAGACACACTGACTGACATCCAGGTCTTCAGAGCATTTGGTTTTGATTTTGAGTAATCAAGCACTGTTACACAGTACTGTGTAATGTACTGCTATAGGTGTACTGTCATATGCATATTAGTTTGAGTGTGTATGTGTTCTAGGGGTGTGCATCTACAGAGATTGCTTTGAGGACTTGTCCATTAATTATGATCTAGTTTGGATGTTACAGGCGGCCTAGTTTGGAGTGATGTGGGTGGATGCATGTTTATAGGTTAAATCATGATCCTTTCATGTGCCTGTAGTGTTGTTTCACAAGTTAATTTTTTGGGCACTCCGATGGGTATGTGAAACTATGGTTCATACAATAGATCACGCCAACATGTGAAGGTGGCATGCCAGCCACAACTTGCTAGAATTTAAAGGCCACATGTACAAAGGAATTGGTTTGCGACTTCCTAAATGCGACCTTTTGCCACTCACAATTAGGAAGTCACAAACTGCAATGTACAAATGTGTCTCACACATGTATAGCAATTTCTAATGGATCGCAAATGGACCTGCCTCTACAATATTCTTGAGGCAGGTCCCAATTTGCGACCCAATAGGAATGGCCTGATACCAGAGGGTTGGAGGCCTGTTGGTGTCAACAGACCACCATGCCTGTGATTGCTTTTTTAAAAAAAAGCATTTTTCCTTACAGAAAAATGGGATGCATTTTTAAAAAAATGAAAAGTTTTCTTTTCATTTTTTAAGAGAAGGCAGTGGTCCCATGGGACCACTACTGTTCCTAAAACATGTTTGCAATCGTATTCACAAAGGGGAACCCTTCCGGGTTGCGAATGGGTTACCACCTCCTTCACAGAGTCAGTACAATGTGAATGCGACCGCATTCCGTTTTTAAAACATTCACACGTACCACTGCGAGTCGCTTTTAGGAAGGGATGCCCTTAACATGCCCCTTCCTAATACCAAACTGCAAACCCTCTTTTGCGAGTCAGTGATAGGTTACCGACTTGCAAAATAAGGTTAGTACATGTAAAAAGGCTTTTTAGGGGTCGCATATGGGCCGATTCTCCATTTGCGCCCTCTAAAACCTTTCGTACATGTGGCTCTAAGAGTGGTATTGAGAGCATTAGATTGCCATTACCTGTGTCCAGCAGCTTTAGCCACTTTTCTCTGCTACATTCCTGACACAGCAAGCCAAATTATCCGGCCCTTTTCGCAAATATGTATGCCTTATTGAATTATTTCATTTCAAAATCGTAGTTGTCTACTTTTCCATAAGTGTATTTGTGCCTCTATGTTACATACCGCATGTTTCAATGTACACTCAATATTTTGAAGCCTCGTGCTTGATCCACCTACCAGAAAGTGGGAAGCATTGTGACTTTAAAACGTTGCAACTCCGTTTACCTGAAATCAGGCTAAATCTTCTTTCAGGTATCCGATTTGGGTAAGTGATACCATAAAGGCGCTGAGTGAACTCCCATCTTTAGATGGGCAGAAAAAGCCATCAAAAGCCTTTTCAATGAAGGGAAAGATCACAAATGACTGCTTTAAATCACACCCCTTCAAAAATAGTCATTAAAATTACCCTAACCACAATGGAAACCTGACAAAAAATGTGTGATGAGCATTTCCATACGTATCCTATCTCGTGAATGGTTGTTCTTCAGTCGAATCTCAAAATGTTAGTATTGGAAGGAACTGATTTAAAATAAAAATGTAATCCTGTCAAAACAGAATTGATTGTAACCAGGAACCTGGTTGAAAATGTGAGCTCTAATCACTGTTATGCGCCCTCTCCCCTCCAGCATAAACTGTCAAAAAGCAGGGTATTGTCATAGATTCTAAACTTCCACCGATCTCTAATGTTGCTAGTACCCTGTTTCTAGCAACTCACATCTGAAAAAGATTCTCTTTTTAACACCATCAGACTACTTTCAGCAGATGGTGATCACTCCTATACAATCATGTTTTGACGACGAAAATGCATGTTATTTGGGCCTCCCTAAAAATCTAATTGTACTACATCAACTGATTCAGAACAACCAAAGCACATTTGATTACTAGATCCGTTAGTCAAGAACATATCTTTTCCACTCTCGTTCAACTACATAGGCTACCTATATAACAAAGGGTCCCATTCAATCCTCTAGTCATCCTTCACAGATTGTAGCATGGATATACACCCTCTTTCTTAACAGTACATTTAATATTTACACCCCTTCTAATGCTTTGTGCTCCGAAGGGGAACTTTTGTTTGTAATTTCTAACCGTATGACTACATATTTTAGTGACAGGAGTTTTCTCATTTGTAGCTTCCAAAGCTTTATAAAGGCTTTGAATTGCCGACACCAGTGTGGATCTCTAATTATAACAGTCAGCCCTCTGCCAGGACAGTAGAGCCCAGGTCCTCGCTAACCTAACCAGTATAAATGGCTCCCTGAATTTCTTATCCTCACACTGAAATGTAAATTATCTACCAAATAACTTTGGCTTGATACCATCAAAAGCTCTGAATTATTTCTAAGTTTTCCATCAATGCTATTTCCATGCCTTTGATCCTTGACAAGCATTTGAATCTCAAAGGATACATTTATGAGAGTGTCATGCATGCTAGGTTACAGCTTCAAAAGTTCAAACATCTTCATAACATACTCTCTGCCCTATACCTAAAATGTGCAGATAAGGCCATGGTAATCTTCAAAAAATAAGAGCATATTACTTCTGCACTTGCTTATCTTAAATACCTACTGACTGAAGAATGGTGTCCCATGAGAATAGCATGCCACACAAAGTCTTAAACCTTCAAACTCACATGTACCTCTTCCAGATGTTTCACTTTTTGGACGTTTGTATACACTACGGTGTAAATCCAAAATATTGCTTTGTCTCCACTTTTTAAGAAGCCTACAGTTTGCAGGTCCTTTTTTGGTAATGGATTCTAGTTACAAAACGTCTCTCCTTCTCAAACTAGGGATTCCCCTAGCTAGTTCTGGCGTTAGCCAAGACCTTTTGATTTTACTAAAATATGTGTAATATACTTACATTGGGCTGTTGTTGTGTCATTCGCATTTTGCTTTTTTGTAGAGTTGGTAGATTGGTTTGTTGGGGTAGTTGGGGGTAGTTTGAGGTATTTATATAGGTTTGTGGGCTGCAGTAGAGTTGGGTGGGACATGTCGGGGAAGGGAAGGGCAAGGCATATGGCTGCAGATGAGTTGGGAAGTTTTGTTTGGCTTGCCTGTCACTACCTTCCCAATATGACGGCCATGGGTGGCCGTGTCATCCTTGGTTATAAGATGGGGCACTGCAGCTGCAGTGGGGCAAGGTCCACCACCAGCTCACCCGCATGTTTGATGTGGAGCACAGAGACCACCAGCTGAAGCACTGATGAGCTGACCAAATTTACCAGAAACAGGACCTCCTGGACCCCCTGGGAATCGAAGTCGGCTGAACTGTGGGTAAGTACACCTTATATGTGGCTGAATCTGACTTTGCTTTTCTATGTCTGTTGGCCAGAAGTGTTACTTTACTATGTCATGACAAAGGCCAGGACTGCGAGTAGTGTGTCTGTACCAACTTACATCCATGGCATATATGGCAATTTGGACATAATTTTCCATCCTTGGGTATGGACAGTATGCCAGATGTTATGTCTAGGATGTGGATTATAACAAAGTGATGCATTAGTGGCAGCGTGTGCTGCAAGGGCCTTGTGTTTGTTGGTCACGGTATATACACAGACAAACACAGTGATTAAAGTCAAGACGTGTGCCAGAAGTATTGGGTTAAAAACACGAATGCAGAGTGGCAATATGTTTGTCACCGTACATGTTACTACGCTGTGTGCCACACGTAGCACACAGTTACTCAGGGCATGTTATGATTAAGGACCATGTGAATAGGTCACCAGGGGTCTTAATATTAAGCTCCTTGCGCCGTCAGTGCTTCACCTTTTGCCCTATAATAAATGGCACACCGGGGGTGCAAGTGGCTTGTAAATAGGCAGGACATAGCTCTACATACCATACTGCATTTGATTTGCACACCCATGTTGTTTATACCCCATACTCTATGTTGGATGTGGCAACCTAGGCAAACCATGTCATCCTCATAGATCTTGACATGTGTGTATGACATGAGGGATGTCACACAACATGCATGTACTCAGGACATCTTCAGATAGTTCAGGTCCTAAGAGTGTCAATGATGTGATGCAAACAGCATCACACAATGAACAGTATTAGCCAGAACTGTTGCTAGATCCCTGTGCTGATAAGATGTGGGGCATGCATGTCCCCACACATAACATGGCACTGCTGAGTGTTGTTGTGCAACACGCTGACCTGAACGTATTGACACATATTCAGGCATTGGGCAACATAGTGTGACACATCAAGTTGGTTCAGAACTATGCACGTTGTCATGGCAAAGCCCAACATGTATTGAGCTAAGTGGATATTAGAGTGGATTCATGCATCTCTGTATCACATATGTGAGTATTCCAACAGAATATTCTCACATGCAATACCTGTCACATGTAGATTCAATATTGCTGTGTGTCCAGGCATCTGTCCTTGCCATGTCAGGCACATAGTTTGGTGAGTCACCATTTAACTTGCAGGCCTTGTTTTGATGAGCGTGGTACGTGTCATGGCATCAAAGGTAAATGGCATGTGCCCAGGGACATTCGTGAGCTATCCAGCATAAGTGTGACCTACCATGGTCACATAAATGGTATATAGGGTGAACATGGTTAATGTGGACCTGGTACTTAGAAGATGCTACAAGCTTGTGCATTGGTAGTGTGCAAAGTTGGTTAGCTTTGACACCTTGGACATGAACAATATGCAGAAGGTGGTTGTGGTGCAGATGTGTATTAACCTTGGCGTTGATGCAGTTTTTGTGAGCTGTGGTGGCCAACGTGTGTGATCTGATGATGCTGTTTATATTGCATGCTTGGTCATCCTCTGCCCAACGCAGGTTTTTTGTGACATGTCATATCCATATTTTAGCAGCCAATATGTCATCAGCACAGAAGAGTGCTTTAAAGAAATGTGCTGAACGGTATCTGCACATCCGTGTTGTGGAAAAAGGATTCTGGAGAATGGGCCAGTGTTACATAAGAGAAAAAGCATCTGGCTCCTGGCAGCATTTCCACATGGGGGACCACCCATACACCCAGAAACCAGAACCCACACACCAGGCAATTCAAAGGAAAAGGGCAGGGGTGGCTCTGCAGGTTCAGCACCCTCTACCACAAGACAGCCAACAGCAGCACCATCATGTCCCTAGCCAGGACCTCCACTCATGGCACAACCCTTTCTTGAAATGCACCAGGATATGGCTGACCTGAAGATGAGGATGGACAGATCAAAAGAAAAACAGATTACATCTACAAAATGCTACATTCCATAAAGGAAAAAATCATCAGGAACTAATTTTGGACCCTACTTTGTGGAGCATATCTTCCCTTCCCCTTGTTTTATAAGTTTCTTAATAGTTGGGGTGTTAGATAGTTAGGGTTAATTTAATAAGCGTAGTGAATATTAGTTTTAGGACATCGTTTTCATACTTACAGGTGGGTTTTTGACTTTCCACTATTCTTGGGTGTTTTTAGGGGTAGGATATGTTTTGGGCATGTGTGTTACATTAACAAATGTAAAAGAAATCATTAAAAAAATAAAAGTTTTAAAAAGTACAAATATATAGATATATTTGTTTAGGCTATATGTTTAGTTAGTAAATGTTTAGCTGTAGTAACTGTTGTCCTTGTATACTAATTACTCTTAAGGTGGATGGGGGGTTGATGTTTAACTTGTGGCATTACACGTATTCTATAAGTTAAGATAAGATAAGTTCACTGTAGGGATAGTGTAGGTAAGTCAGTAAGTTTAGGGATTTTTAGCAGAACTTTTTTGTATTATTAAATCTAGTTCTTTACCACTATATGTTCTCCATCATGATTTACTGCCTGGTTGATATCAGGTCTGCACAGGTCAGGTTAGACACATGCCTTTGGGTTTGCAAACAGTAGTTATTTACATGTGTGACTATGTGTAGCCCCTATGGCCAAGTAGCTGTTAGGTTAGCAATGGTATCACATCAGCTACTCAAGACATTCTTCAGCAATGTATGTGACACTCTGGATATGCATGAGTACATGTCCCAAAGCAGGTTATCTTACACCATTAATTTGGGTTGGTAAGTAATAAGACTTACATATTTTTAGAAGGTGTTGTCATTGCACGCCTCCTAAATTGGGAAACTGATAATGGCACACTCATGGCTGCCCCTCACAGTCTTACACATTACAATTTGGTTGTCACATCAATGTTGTACTGGTGTTACCATCCTAGCTTTTCCCAGACACCTGTGAAGTATATAATACAAGCTATTGCAATACATGCATGCTACCTGTTACATGACATGCTTGAGAGACTCAGAAATAACTTGCCAGTTCACATAGCTACCAGTAACCTCAATCATGTTTTAGTCACTGTGTATGGCTTGGTGTCTGACCCAAATTCATGCATTTTATTTTGGACTGCATTGGGGTCACACAATGCATCCAGCTCAAACAGTTACTGCGTCAGACACAACTTCAACACAAGTGTTATTTTTGTGTATTTATTTACATGTGCAAGCTATGTTTCTGATGATGTACATTGTACAGAAGGTTGACACCTAAGAGCTCCCAAGCTGTTGGATGTCCAGTCAGAGTCCAAGGAGGGGGAGCATGTAATGAAACATGTGTAGAAGAGGAGTGCATCAGTGAGGAGGTGTTCAAATTGCCTATAGGTAGAATTGGCCACAATGAATGTCCTTGCGTAATAAGTCAACAGTAGGAGAGTAAAGATGGGATGTTGCCAGGTGTTGCCAGGTGTTACAACACTGGCATGATCTTAAGCACAGAACTAAGGAGATACTGTCCATGTGCCACAGACTGTAGCTACCGGGTGGTTTTTCAGGTGAATGATGTACCTTACACATCTTCATCCTCTGATGTGTGCAGTGCCTCCCGTGCCATGGGTGGTGCTGGTGTTGATGTGGAGGGGGGCGCACACACATCAGGGACTAGAGATGTGGATTCAAAGGTCCCGGCAGCTGCCATCTGTGGAAATATGAAAGGCATCACTACAGCAAGGAGGAACTGCTGGTTTTACAGCACAGCAGCAAAGTCACTGTGGTAGGCAGCCAAGTCGTCACTGAGGGAGGCCAACATCCACTGCATGGATTCCAGGACAGTTTGGATAGCCCCCAGCCTGTTGTCAATCACACTGGTGCCATTTTAGGAGGGCATTTGTTTGAGCCTCTGCCTCAGGACACAAGCTATGTCAGTCAGGGACTGCTGGTGTCCACATAGCAGAGTGGGTGCCTCTGATGGCAGCAGAGTTGTCCTTATTCGGACTGAGGCATCTCTGGACTCCCTCTAAGCTGCCTGCCATGGTCTCTATCCCCACCTGCTGTGCCACATTTCGGTGGACTCCTACCACTGTTTTTTGGAAGATAATGTCTGGGTCATGGGAGTTCAGGGTTGTGGCTGAGCTGGCCAGTGGTGTGTGTTGTCTGGTGGGTGTGTCATGTGGAGACCCCGCAACACTGTGTGTCCTCCCTGCAACTGGAGATAGTGTCTGGATGGCACCCAGGACATCCTGGAGAGTGTTGGCATTAATAGTCTGCAGCTGGTCATCCACTTCATCAGAGAAATCCAGGACAGGCAGCTCAGCAGGAGGTAAGGCATCATCTTCTGCAATGGGATAGTGAAATGTCAATCTTGGACTGTAGTAGCTGTTGTGTCATCAGGTTCTTGATCCCAGTGCCTTAGTTACATGGTGCGGAGCCACACGTCGAGGCCCTCATTTATGGGCACGTAGTGGCACACTGTGCCACCAGAGCGTCATTTTACTTTAATCCTCAATTGGTATAACCTGCCAGTCCCGTTTTCCCAGTCTGTTACACCTACCTTGCATGACTTATCATGGGCTTCTGCATACGTACCCCTATCATTAAGTCAACCGTGTGACATTTGCATGCCATAGGTATTGTTTGGGAATTTTTCACGCAACACCAATGGAAGCATATGGAATCAGTTGCAGTGGCAGTTCATGATTCTTGAGTAAGTGTCTGAATCTTCTGCAAGCCCGCGTGTGTTGTAAGCGTGGATGCAAATATGTCTGCATTTCAGGGCTGAGTGTTGTTGGCAGAAAGGGAGACCTTCCCATTTGAACACATACACAAGAGGTGGTTGATCCTTACAGTGGGTGGTGAAGGGTGCAGAACACGTGACTCAAGGTGAAAAGGAGGATGCATGGGGACAGCTCATCCTCTTACAACACACGTGTGGTGGCATAATTACCTAACATATTTTCAAACTTGTTTATGTGTGGATACGTTAGGTTGCTATGCCACCTCAGGGGTGGCTTTGTAGTAGTGCTACAAAGGACTGACAGTGCTGTTGGCCTAGGTTTTGCATCTTTCAATGTGTATTGCAATCATCAACAGTCATTGTAATTGGCAGGCAGAATTCCTGTCGATGTTGCAGGATGTGTTCTTCCTGCACATGTGCTTTTGGACCTGCAACAGAGACACCCATACCCCTTGCAATTGTGTGGCTGTGTTGGTATTGACCATCATTTATTGGCCCATCAGCAAGGGTAGTAAAGGGATGCTTTGCATGTCAGTGACAACTACACATCCCTGAACATTTGAAATGATGCATAACAGAACAGCAAGCTGGGCTGCTGCACTGCACTGCATCATTTCATCATACATGGTTGAATATGCACCACGTTTCCCAGACACTTACATCATAGTGCCCCACCCGTGCATATTTTTTACATTACAATCCAGTGGTGCAGTGTACTAGCTCATATTTACCATGCCAAGGAAAGGCACCTTGCATGCCTTATCATGGCCTGGTAATTAGGTGCTCCTTTCTCACCTGGCACTTCATGTAGTTGGCATTCCATGTGTATTGCTGGGGGTATTCCCATGTAGCACATGTGTAACCCACCCATCTTCTGACAATTTTTTTTTTTTTTACATATGGGTTTGCATCATTATTGTCCAACAACTCAGGAATGGAGTAGCAGTGACAAGAGGGTGTTTGAGATCTTTGTATTGTAGTGTGGTCAGTTTTATGTATCCTTTGCGCGTTAGCTTCAGGCTTTAGGCCTTTGTGCACTTTGCCCTGGATGTATTTTATTCCTTTGCTCGCAGCTTAGAGCCTCTGTGCACTTTGCTCTAAATGCTTTTTATTCGGCTTCGTACTGTTATTTTTCAAATAACCAGTTCTACTATCTTGTTTTATTTTTTATATCACACTGTTTAGCCTACTTCAGCACTGGAGTTCTCAATAACACATTCTTGTTCAATCTGTGCTTCAGTCAAGGATACAGTCTGGTACATTGCCGATAGACGTGGTAGGAGTTTAGTCTTTGGCATTCTTGCGTTGGGACATTTTGTGATCACACTGACATGTTAGTTATAAAAACACTTCCTTGTCCCAATACACGCGAGAGGGAGATTCCGACCAGGGAACCACAACTAGACGCTGACTGCCTCGTTGCAGATGCTGAACCAGATCACAGGCCTTTGCTCAGGTATGAGGGTTATGGCTTCCCAGGGAATCTGAAAGGCAAGTTAAACGTTTAACATGCTGTACTCGAAATAGAACTAGCTGAGAGAGAGTAGAAATTGTTAACACCATGATAGCGTTATTCTTATGTTTCACTCTTCTTGTGACTATTTCAATCTTACTGTGTTGTATGGTTCTGGTTATTGCGGCTCACGCCTTAATATCTAAAATGCAGTCGTTTTATTAAAACAATATATAAAACTTAAACTGCCTTTGTCATTTGTATATGAGATCATACTGTAAATGAGAGAGCTGGTTTGGATCTGAGTGACCACGACTTCCCTGAGAAGTTCCAAAGATGTCATGCGCTCGGCTGCCCAATCATCCCTTCCCCTTGGGAGAGATGAGGCACTGCTAGTTATCCGGAGCAAAACCGGATTTAGGGTGACAGAGGTCCTTCCAAGTGGGTCATACTCAGTCCCCCACACCGTGAACGATCCTGCTACCTAGAAATCCAGTAGTCTCATTTAGGATAATGAGAGCCAACGCGACAGTATGTCCCGATAATTTAATTGTTCAATGTGGGTTGCATTGTGCATCAGGCATAGAGAACAATTTACCAGACAATGGTGCATCGCTTCCCATGCATCACTTTTCTTGCACCCCCTTCCCCACCTAACGACACTATGATAACACCATATTTACAATACAGCGCACCAAGGGTTTAGCACTATTGTGGCACTTTGCTGCAGAAGCACCATAGGTTATGGCACTAGTGCAGCAATGCACAGGGAGGTCCATTGATTATAATGGGTTCATCACTGGAACGTCTGCCTTTGGCAGGCATTACAAATGACCTCAAAAGATGACACAGTGGAATCTTATAGATTTTACTGCACCATTGTTTTCAGCCCTCACTGCGTAGGTACATCCCCTTTGCATACATCGTATCTGGCACAGGCATATTGTGGCTCAAGGATTTACAGTGTGGAGCTATGCATGCATTGCGCCACTTTGTTCATATGGTGAAAGGGGAATAGTCACATGAAGGCCAGATTAGCATCAATGACAATGATGCTAGTGTGGCACTAAGGCCTTGTAAATGTGAGACAGAAGGACCACTTGTGGCTGATGTTATGCAGGATGGTGTCCCTTTATGCACAACACCAACCATCCCCACTATGCAGGTACCCTTGCAGCAAGGGCACATGCAGCAACTTGTACAGCAGCACAGATGGTAATCACAGACATGCCCCATATGATGTGTATAAATCACATTTGTGCCCATCCCCAATGGTGCAGGGAGGCATATCCCAGTTCTTGCTTTCCCACTGTGTGCGATAGGCCTTGTAAATGATGCCCACTGAGTGTTACACATGGGCACAAGGTACAGTTGCCACATCAAAGGGAGTGATGTGAGGGGTGAGAAATGGTCTGTGCATATGGAGGGGTCAGTGCTCATTACATGTGTTTAGCCATTATTGTGCCCCCATGCAACCCTTTTGCATGCATACAGTGGGTCCTATATGCCTCCCCCTTCTACCATTTGTTAATTATGAGATTGTCCGCTACAACCTACCCTTTATTTGTGATAGTTCTTGATACACTGCACTGTCCTTTCCTGGCACTCCTATCACCAACTCCTCCAGGATGCCCTCTACCACTATCTCCTCCAGCTCATCCAGCTGCTCCTGGAGTGCTGGACTTCCCCCTCTGGTCTGCAGTGCTGCCTTTTGGTTGCTGGCCAGTTTCTGTTTAGTTCTGTGCTTGCAATCATGACAGCTCTTTTTACAATCGGTCACAGACCTCCTGACCTCAGCTAAACTGTTGATTTTATCTACTATTGACTGCCATATGACCTCCTTCCTACCTATTGCCAATTTAGAGTTGACAAAGAGCTGGTGTTGGTGCTCCGTCACCTCTGTGATCAAGATATTCTCCTCACTGAAACAACACTTCCTCTTCCTTTCCCAATTCTCCTGTTAGTGTGCCTGTCATCCTGACTTGTACTGGGCTCAATGGGGTCTCTCTGGGGTCTCTCCTGTCCTGATTGCTCCATCTTGGGGCCTCCTGGCTTCTGTTTGGCATTTTAGCAGGCTTTTTTCACTCTTTTGACTCTAAAATGGTACTAGCATGCCTCATCCTGGACATCCCCTACCACTGCCACATCACAGCCCATCTGAGAGACCTGCATTGGCTCCCCGTCAACAAGAGAATCACCTTCAAACTCCTTAACCACGCTCACAAGGCACTGCACCACACTGGTCCAGAATACCTCAACAGACGGCTCTCCTTCTACACCCCGACCTGACAGCCTCGCTCCACCAACCTTGCCTTTGCAACCGTCCCACGCATCCACAGAACAACCACTGGCGGCAGATCATTCTTGCACCTCGCCGCCAAAACGTGGAACACTCTTCCCACCCACCCGCGCCAGACCAAGGACCTCCTTACCTTCATGAGACCTCTCAAGACTTGGCTGTTCAAACAGCAGTAGCCCCTCCCCTCTCAGTGCCTTGATACCCTCACGGATGAGTAGTGCGCTTTACAAATTCCCTAATTGATTGATTGATAGCATAATTAGTGCCCAAAAACATACAGCAAAACATGCTAGTGCAATTTTGCAGCATTAGCGTCAATTTTTCCTTACGACATGTCTCAAAGGTTAGCATCCTTTTATTTACGCTAGCCTTTTCATAGAGCGCCGTTTCATAAATATGGTGGATGCATAGTTCTAAGAGAAGTCGTTATGCTGCGTTGCAGTTGTGCGTCATTTTTCGTAAATATGGGCCTAAATCCCATTACTCCTGTTCAAAGCAGCAACAGTTCTTTTTTACCTTGGTTTTCTGAGTGGTTTCATAGACAGCTCGACCTTCTCTCTTGTTGTCTATTTTATAGCACAAAAAACCCACTAGTGCAAAACATCCCGTTATTCACTGTTAACCATCTACAATTTTACTGATGATTCTATGTTCTCCACTGTCATTTCAATGGAGAATGCCCCTATTTGTTTATTTACAGTGAGTGCTTACCTGGACAGAATCTCTTTTCTTGCAATACTCTTTCTAACACAAATCCCTTTTCCCTTTTCCACTATATTTTGTTTTTACCAGTCCGACTTAGTTCTGATACTGGGAACAATGTTTTTGCAGTTACCAATGTCTCTGCCAAATGCTATATCATATTTATGACTATGGTCCCTTTGTATCAAAAAGCATTACCCATTCAGTGTCTATTGGGAAATGTATTCATTCATATGGGTTGCATTACTGTAAATTTGCAAATGTTTTTAGGCTCTCTGGCGTCCATGCTGCAAAAGACACTGCGCAAACAAATAAATTGATATGTTGCAGTGACATATGATATAATGCATCTGTTATTGTCATATTGTCTTTCTCTACCCTGCCTTATCTAATAATATAAATAAATAACGTGATAAAAAACATGAAGCTGCACAGCTCAACTATAAACGTCAGGCTCAGTTCATAACTTTGCAGAAAAACCCTACAAGTTCGGCGGTTTGACCAAGACTCTACTATATGCCCCACATTTATAGAAAACCCACGTATTAAGTTTATCTCCAATCAATGGCGGAGCAGGTGCAGTGGCACGGTGGCCGCGGTTCAACTGGCCCACTGCACACTAGTTATGACTGTTATTTCACAATCAAAGCAGAGTCTGTGGGGTGCCATTTTGTTCCTCGTATTGGGGTTCTGGCACGCTTGCTAACCCATTACCGTGATTTCTCAAAGTCATGTCTAAAAAATCGCTGCTATGTTTTTTGTCAATAAACCATTGATAAACTCTCTCTAACAATATCCTGTAGATATGTCATTTGTCGCTGACACTGCTTGTTAGGCTAACGAGGGATATGCAACAGAGCATCCATCACACTCAGCAAATCCGAATCCTGTGTGACCTCCCATGCTTAGCGCTCAACAGTAATGAAGGAGGCAGATTACACGTTTGGTCGCCTTTATCCTCCTTCAAAGTGAGGAATGTTCGCCCGAGAGTTATTTCAGAGTAATTGATACACAGTGTGCGGGACGAGGACAAATTTAGCAATGACAAATGAACTTTGGCTGCACCCACAGGGAGCCTGACACCACTTCAAGATCTTGTGACCATCACACCCAATGTCGTAATTATCACCAGAGCTTGCTGGGTGTTAGGCCTGGTCCCGTGAGATGTACAGTTGTCCATGTGCGGCCCTTCAGCAGATGACTCCAAATTTATGTCTCTATTGATGTTAATCCGGTGTCAGAGGAGCCCTGCCATGAAACGCAACTGCTTTCAAAAGTAGAGGTGTGAAACTTTCCTTTAATGCTAAATGAATGAATCCAACCAAATGAACATGTATGGTATTCTTATTTAAATGGGATCGTGTTTAAATGACCATGTGATAATGGGGCTGTAGAATGCTCTTGCTGTTAGTTCATTAATAACTCTTTTACCGCCAATGGTACAGCTTCATAAAGGTCGTAACATGGTTCCCCTGAAACAATTTTCTGTTCACAAGAATGCATGCATTCCTTCTGGGTTTCCATCCTTAACACTCAAAGGAAAGATTTGTGATGTCAATCATGCTTAGAAGTATGTGAGAAGACATCCAGAAATTGGGCCCCAGTTGACAGCAGCTACATTAAACATAATAAATAAACCTTCTGAAGCAGAGATGTATAGTTGCCCACTGTGGTATCCAGGAGCCGTATCCTAGCATTGATTCCATTCGAGAATGTCAGGTACGGAGTCAGTTAGGTACGACAGTTGCAAGTGAGATCAGAGACGGGTGGCAGCACCTACGGCTTGCTCTCCAAATAAAGTACTTCATAACTCACCCATTTGTCCTGCAAATTATTCAATAACTGGTGATGTGGGAGCCCACTGGAAGTGACCCTGGTATGCAGTAGAGGAAACATATCACCCGGCTGTGTGGTGGCGCAACAGTGAAAGGGAGAGCAAGCTTTAAGATTTGTGCTGCTCACTACAATAAATGGTGCCGAGAACATTGAATGGATCACTCCAGGACTCTTGATTTTGGCACATTTAAAGGTGGTGAGGCTATCATTAATTTTTTTGGGGCGACACTGTGTGCGGAGTCTCGTGCATAGAGTGCGCTTGCGCATGCTCACGTGCGAACGCTGTTGTATGAAGCCTGCGGGTATATCCTTCCTGGAGGTGAACTGATGATGTACTGGAGCGTAATCTGTATCTGACTGTGACGCGTGGGTTCTATCTTCCTCTCCTGGAGACACAGAGTAGAAGGTTCTCCCTTTATGAAGCACCTGTAAGCTCCGCCCGCTGAGCCACGCCCCGTCCACCCTCGAAGTCGGTAAAGGAATTCCCGCCTTTTACCAGGATGACGGACAGCTTTCCAAAACGACCCCACTGCGTTTTACCGCCGATTCCGGTGGTGCGTTGTTGATGCACAGAAGCATTGCCAAAGGCACACAAGGTTGCTGGAGACGTTTACCCCGTGGCCCATCAGGTACCCCTAGTGTACAATATAAACGGGGCGTATAAAACATGCTAGGTAACGCTTACTGACATACTCGTAGAAAATACTCCGGTTGGTTCGGTCACGATGCTCATTTTTACAGAAACTAAACCTCAACAGGAAACACTTACCAATATAAACGTAGCAGGTGCCCCAGTTGAAGCTCAGCTTCTGGAAAGGACAAGCCACCCTAACTCTCGGGCTTGGCAAAGATAAAGCAAGGCTGTGCGCTCAGAGATCCCATAGCAAAAAAAGATCCAGAATCCTTCCTGGAGGTGAACTGATGATGTACTAGAGCGTAATCTGTATCTGACTGTGACGCGCGGGTTCTATCTTCCTCTCCTGGAGACACAGAGTAGAAGGTTCTCCCTTTATGAAGCACCTGTAAGCTCCGCCCGCTGAGCCACGCCCCGTCCACCCTCGAATGTAGGTAAAGGAATTCCCGCTTTTTACCAGGATGACGGACAGCTTTCCAAAATGACCCCACTGCGTTTACCGCCGTTTCCGGTGGTGCGTTGTTGATGCACAGAAGCACGAGGACATCCCCACAGAGACACACTAGTAACAATAACATTGCCAAAGGCACACAAGGTTGCTGGAGACGTTTACCCCGTGGCCCATCAGGTACCCCTAGTGTACAATATAAACGGGGCGTATAAAACATGCTAGGTAACGCTTACTGACATACTCGTAGAAAATACTCCGTTTGGTTCGGTCACGATGCTCATTTTTACAGAAACTAAACCTCAACAGGAAACACTTACCAATATAAACGTAGCAGGTGCCCCAGTTGAAGCTCAGCTTCTGGAAAGGACAAGCCACCCTAACTCTCGGGCTTGGCAAAGATAAAGCAAGGCTGTGCGCTCAGAGATCCCATAGCAAAAAAAGATCCAGAATCCTTCCTGGAGGTGAACTGATGATGTACTAGAACGTAATCTGTATCTGACTGTGACGCGCGGGTTCTATCTTCCTCTCCTGGAGACACAGAGTAGAAGGTCTCCCTTTATGAAGCACCTGTAAGCTCCACCCGCTGAGCCACGCCCCGTCCACCCTCGAATGTAGGTAAAGGAATTCCCGCTTTTTACCAGGATGACGGACAGCTTTCCAAAACGACCCCACTGCGTTTTACCGCCGATTCCGGTGGTGTGTTGTTGATGCGCAGAAGCACGAGGACATCTCCACAAAGACGCACTAGTAACAATAACATTGCCAAAGGCACACAAGGTTGCTGGAGACGTTTACCCCGTGGCCCATCACGTACCCCTATTGTACAATATAAACAGGGTATATAAAACATGCTAGGTAACGCTTACTGACATACTCGTAGAAAATACTCCGGTTGTGTAGGCCACGATGCTCATTTTACAGAAACTAAACCTCAAAGGAAGCACTTACCAATATAAACGTAGCAGGTGCCGCAGTCGAAGCTCAGCTTCTGGAAAGGACAAGCCACCCTAACTCTCGGGCTTGGCAAAGATAAAGCAAGGCTGTGCGCTCAGAGATCCCATAGCAGAGGAAGATCCAGAATCCTTCCTGGAGGTGAACTGATGATGTACTGGAGCGTAATCTGTATCTGACTGTGACGCGCGGTTTCTATCTTCCTCTCCTGGAGACACAGAGTAGAAGGTTCCCCCTTTATGAAGCACCTGTAAGCTCCGCCCGCTGAGCCACGCCCCGTCAACCCTCGAAATAGGTAGGGGAATTCCCACCTCTTGCCAGAATGATGGACAGCTTTCCAAGGCGACCCCACTGCGTTTGCCGCCGACTCGCGTGGTGCGTCGTTGATGCGCAGGGGCGCGAGGACATCTCCGCGGGGACGCACTAGTGGCAATGACATTGCCGGGGGCACACAAGGTTGCTGAAGACGTTTTGCCCCCGTGGCCCATCACGTACCCTAGTGTACAATGTGGACGCGGCAGATGCCGCGGTTTGAAGCTCACCTTCTGGAAAGGACGGCCCACCCTGGCTCTTGGGCTTAGCAGGGATGGGGCGGGGCGGGGCTGTGCGCTCAGAGATCCCATGGCGGAGGGGATCTGGAATCCTTCCTGGAGGTGAGCTGATGATGTGCTGGAGCGTGGTCTGTGTCTGACTGGGACGCGCGGTTTCTGTCTTCCTCTGCTGGAGACACAGAGTGGAGGGTTTCTCCCTTTGTGGAGCACCTGTGGGCTCCGCCCGCTGGGCCACGCCCCGTCCACCCTCGAGGTAGGTGGGGGAGTTCCCGCCTTTTTACCAGGATGATGGATGGACGACTAAGTATTTTTTACCCATGTTTCTAATTATGTATTGTATGTGCAGATGTGTGTGTATAGTCATGTGTGTGTGTGTGTATAAATATATATATATATGTGTATATGTTGTTTCTGTGCCTGGCATGTTTCTATGAATTTCTGCTCTCTTTTTATCACACTTATCTACTCATCGCTCTTATGTCATGTCTCTATCAAACTATCCTCCATTCTCACTCGGACTCATCCCAAATCCCTTCGACCACTTCCATCTCCTAAATATCTCTGCCTAAGCTCATCCCTCCACCCCCACATCTAACTCACCAAACCTCACTCTACCTCTGTGACCTCCCACACAACCCTACTAAATTCTCCTGCATTCATCTCACCCTGCTACTATGCTCTCCCTAACCCTTCCACATCCTCTTTCCCCTCCGCCCCCCTTTTATACATCTCAAGCCTTTGGATTGAGCAAATGAAGGATAAACTCCCAATTAACACTTCTGGATTTCTTTCCTCCTCCACCCATCCATTACTCCAGTCAATCTAACTAACAAACTCTCATATCCGCAACTCAAATTAACTCATAATAATACTAAAACTGTACTCCTTATTAAATTATACTAATCCATCACTAATTCTTGTTGGGTACCGGAGTAGCGTGCTACTCATCGAAAAGCGCTTCGACGCCTCGTCAGGGGTAGTAAGCGCTATATAAATACGATTACAATTACAATTACAATTACAATTACCAAGTGAAGCTTCTGTCAGGTCATACGCAGCGCAGCTGTGCCGCACAGCCGCATCATCACGGGCAGAGTGCATCTCCTTTGGGCAACGTCTGGCCAGCAGCAGTGTATTGTCCTACATGTACACAACTTCAGCACCAAACTGGAGGATGTGCACTTGATTGATGATGCACTCACCAATCATCGCGGGCACTGATTAAATCATTATCAGTGATGCGCACACCATCTGTAATTTCAGTTGAAACACTGCAAGCACTGTTATATTATTAATTACCTGTGATACGCACACGGAATACTGTGTAAAATTAATAAATGTCAAGTGTCACACCGTGTAGGAAGTTGGCTCTGTATGTGCTATTTCAAAGTAAGGAATAGCATGCACAGAGTCCAAGGGTTCCCCTTAGAGGTAAAATAGTGGTAAAAATAGATAATACTAATGCTCTATTTTGTGGTAGTGTGGTCGAGCAGTAGGCTTATCCAAGGAGTAGTGTTAAGCATTTGTTGTACATACACAAGACAATAAATGAGGTACACACACTCAGAGACAAATCCAGCCAATAGGTTTTTATATAGAAAAATATCTTTTCTTAGTTTATTTTAAGAACCACAGGTTCAAATTCTACATGTAATATCTCATTCGAAAGGTATTGCAGGTAAGTACTTTAGGAACTTCAAATCATAAAAATTGCATGTATACTTTACAAGTTATTGACAAATAGCTGTTTTAAAAGTGGACACAGTGCAATTTTCACAGTTCCTGGGGGAGGTAAGTTTTTGTTAGTTTTACCAGGTAAGTAAGACACTTACAGGGTTCAGTTCTTGGTCCAAGGTAGCCCACCGTTGGGGGTTCAGAGCAACCCCAAAGTCACCACACTAGCAGCTCAGGGCCGGTCAGGTGCAGAGTTCAAAGTGGTGCCCAAAACACATAGGCTAGAATGGAGAGAAGGGGGTGCCCCGGTTCCGGTCTGCTTGCAGGTAAGTACCCGCGTCTTCGGAGGGCAGACCAGAGGGGTTTTGTAGGGCACCGGGGGGGACACAAGTCCACACAGAAATTTCACCCTCAGCAGCGCGGGGGCGGCCGGGTGCAGTGTAGAAACAAGCGTCGGGTTTTCAATGTTAGTCTATGAGAGATCTCGGGATCTCTTCAGCGCTGCAGGCAGGCAAGGGGGGGATTCCTCGGGGAAACCTCCACTTGGGCAAGGGAGAGGGACTCCTGGGGGTCACTTCTCCAGTGAAAGTCCGGTCCTTCAGGTCCTGGGGGCTGCGGGTGCAGGGTCTCTCCCAGGCGTCGGGACTTTAGGTTCAAAGAGTCGCGGTCAGGGGAAGCCTCGGGATTCCCTCTGCAGGCGGCGCTGTGGGGGCTCAGGGGGGACAGGTTTTGGTACTCACAGTATCAGAGTAGTCCTGGGGTCCCTCCTGAGGTGTTGGATCGCCACCAGCCGAGTCGGGGTCGCCGGGTGCAGTGTTGCAAGTCTCACGCTTCTTGCGGGGAGCTTGCAGGGTTCTTTAAAGCTGCTGGAAACGAAGTTGCAGCTTTTCTTGGAGCAGGTCCGCTGTCCTCGGGAGTTTCTTGTCTTTTCGAAGCAGGGGCAGTCCTCAGAGGATGTCGAGGTCGCTGGTCCCTTTGGAAGGCGTCGCTGGAGCAGGATCTTTGGAAGGCAGGAGACAGGCCGGTGAGTTTCTGGAGCCAAGGCAGTTGTCGTCTTCTGGTCTTCCGCTGCAGGGGTTTTCAGCTAGGCAGTCCTTCTTCTTGTAGTTGCAGGAATCTAATTTTCTAGGGTTCAGGGTAGCCCTTAAATACTAAATTTAAGGGCGTGTTTAGGTCTGGGGGGTTAGTAGCCAATGGCTACTAGCCCTGAGGGTGGGTACACCCTCTTTGTGCCTCCTCCCAAGGGGAGGGGGTCACAATCCTAACCCTATTGGGGGAATCCTCCATCTGCAAGATGGAGGATCTCTAAAAGTTAGAGTCACTTCAGCTCAGGACACCTTAGGGGCTGTCCTGACTGGCCAGTGACTCCTCCTTGTTTTTCTCATTATTTTCTCCGGCCTTGCCGCCAAAAGTGGGGCCTGGCCGGAGGGGGCGGGCAACTCCACTAGCTGGAGTGTCCTGCTGGGTTGGCACAAAGGAGGTGAGCCTTTGAGGCTCACCGCCAGGTGTGACAATTCCTGCCTGGGGGAGGTGTTAGCATCTCCACCCAGTGCAGGCTTTGTTACTGGCCTCAGAGTGACAAAGGCACTCTCCCCATGGGGCCAGCAACATGTCTCGGTTTGTGGCAGGCTGCTAAAACTAGTCAGCCCACACAGACAGTCGGTTAAGTTTCAGGGGGCACCTCTAAGGTGCCCTCTGTGGTGTATTTTACAATAAAATGTACACTGGCATCAGTGTGCATTTATTGTGCTGAGAAGTTTGATACCAAACTTCCCAGTTTTCAGTGTAGCCATTATGGTGCTGTGGAGTTCGTGTTTGACAAACTCCCAGACCATATACTCTTATGGCTACCCTGCACTTACAATGTCTAAGGTTTTGTTTAGACACTGTAGGGGTACCATGCTCATGCACTGGTACCCTCACCTATGGTATAGTGCACCCTGCCTTAGGGCTGTAAGGCCTGCTAGAGGGGTGTCTTACCTATACTGCATAGGCAGTGAGAGGCTGGCATGGCACCCTGAGGGGAGTGCCATGTCGACTTACTCGTTTTGTTCTCACTAGCACACACAAGCTGGCAAGCAGTGTGTCTGTGCTGAGTGAGAGGTCTCCAGGGTGGCATAAGACATGCTGCAGCCCTTAGAGACCTTCCTTGGCATCAGGGCCCTTGGTACTAGAAGTACCAGTTACAAGGGACTTATCTGGATGCCAGGGTCTGCCAATTGTGGATACAAAAGTACAGGTTAGGGAAAGAACACTGGTGCTGGGGCCTGGTTAGCAGGCCTCAGCACACTTTCAATTGTAAACTTAGCATCAGCAAAGGCAAAAAGTCAGGGGGCAACCATGCCAAGGAGGCATTTCCTTACACAACCCCCCCCCAAACGAAAGAGGATGAGACTAACCTTTCCCAAGAGAGTCTTCATTTTCTAAGTGAAAGAACCTGGAAAGGCCATCTGCATTGGCATGGGCAGTCCCAGGTCTGTGTTCCACTATAAAGTCCATTCCCTGTAGGGAGATGGACCACCTCAACAGTTTAGGATTTTCACCTTTCATTTGCATCAGCCATTTGAGAGGTCTGTGGTCAGTTTGAACTAGGAAGTGAGTCCCAAAGAGGTATGGTCTCAGCTTCTTCAGGGACCAAACCACAGCAAAGGCCTCCCTCTCAATGGCACTCCAACGCTGCTCCCTGGGGAGTAACCTCCTGCTAATGAAAGCAACAGGCTGGTCAAGGCCATCATCATTTGTTTGGGACAAAACTGCCCCTATCCCATGTTCAGAGGCATCAGTCTGCACAATGAACTGCTTAGAATAATCTGGAGCTTTGAGAACTGGTGCTGAGCACATTGCCTGTTTCAGGGTGTCAAAGGCCTGTTGGCATTCCACAGTCCAGTTCACTTTCTTGGGCATTTTCTTGGAGGTGAGTTCAGTGAGGGCTGTCACAATGGATCCATATCCCTTCACAAACCTCCTGTAATACCCAGTCAAGCCAAGGAATGCCCTGACTTGAGTCTGGGTTTTTGGAGCTACCCAGTCCAGAATAGTCTGGATCTTGGGTTGGAGTGGCTGAACTTGGCCTCCACCTACAAGGTGGCCCAAGTAAACCACAGTTCCCTGCCCTATCTGGCATTTGGATGCCTTGATAGAGAGGCCTGCAGATTGCAGAGCCTTCAAAACCTTCCTCAGGTGGACCAGGTGATCCTGCCAGGTGGAGCTAAAGACAGCAATATCATCAAGATAAGCTGTGCTAAAGGACTCCAAGCCAGCAAGGACTTGATTCACCAACCTTTGGAAGGTGGCAGGGGCATTCTTTAAACCAAAGGGCATAACAGTAAACTGATAATGCCCATCAGGTGTGGAGAATGCTGTCTTTTCTTTTGCTCCAGGTGCCATTTTTATTTGCCAGTACCCTGCTGTCAAGTCAAAGGTACTTAGGAATTTGGCAGCACCTAATTTGTCTATGAGCTCATCAGCTCTTGGAATTGGATGAGCATCTGTCTTGGTGACAGAATTGAGCCCTCTGTAGTCCACACAAAACCACATCTCCTTCTTTCCATCTTTGGTGTGAGGTTTGGGGACTAAGACCACTGGGCTAGCCCAGGGGCTGTCAGAGCGCTCAATTACTCCCAATTCCAGCATCTTGTGGACTTCCACCTTGATGCTTTCTTTAACATGGTCAGATTGTCTAAAGATTTTGTTCTTGACAGGCATGCTGTCCCCTGTGTCCACATCATGGGTACACAGGTGTGTCTGACCAGGGGTTAAGGAGAAGAGTTCAGGAAACTGTTGTAGGACTCTCCTACAATCAGCTTGCTGTTGGCCAGAGAGGGTGTCTGAGTAGATCACTCCATCTACTGTCCCATCTTTTGGGTCTGATGACAGAAGATCAGGGAGAGGTTCACTCTCTGCCTCCTGATCCTCATCTGTTACCATCAACAGATTGACATCAGCCCTGTCGTGGAAGAGCTTAAGGCGGTTTACATGGATCACCCTCTTGGGGCTCCTGCTTGTGCCCAGGTCCACCAAGTAGGTGACCTGACTCTTCCTCTCTAGTACTGGGTAAGGGCCACTCCATTTGTCCTGGAGTGCCCTGGGAGCCACAGGCTCCAGAACCCAGACTTTCTGCCCTGGTTGGAACTCAACCAGTGCAGCCTTTTGGTCATACCAAAACTTCTGGAGCTGTTGGCTGGCCTCAAGGTTTTTGGTTGCCTTTTCCATGTACTCTGCCATTCTAGAGCGAAGGCCAAGTACATAGTCCACTATGTCCTGTTTAGGCTCATGGAGAGGTCTCTCCCAGCCTTCTTTAACAAGGGCAAGTGGTCCCCTTACAGGATGACCAAACAGAAGTTCAAAGGGTGAGAATCCTACTCCCTTCTGTGGCACCTCTCTGTAAGCGAAAAGCAGACATGGCAAGAGGACATCCCATCTCCTTTTGAGTTTTTCTGGGAGCCCCATGATCATGCCTTTTAATGTCTTGTTGAATCTCTCAACCAAGCCATTAGTTTGTGGATGGTATGGTGTAGTGAATTTATAAGTCACTCCACACTCATTCCACATGTGTTTTAGGTATGCTGACATGAAGTTGGTACCTCTGTCAGACACCACCTCCTTAGGGAAACCCACTCTGGTAAAGATACCAATGAGGGCCTTGGCTACTGCAGGGGCAGTAGTCGACCTAAGGGGAATAGCTTCAGGATACCTGGTAGCATGATCCACTACTACCAGGATATACATATTTCCTGAGGCTGTGGGAGGTTCTAGTGGACCAACTATGTCCACACCCACTCTTTCAAAGGGAACCCCCACCACTGGAAGTGGAATGAGGGGGGCCTTTGGATGCCCACCTGTCTTACCACTGGCTTGACAGGTGGGGCAGGAGAGGCAAAACTCCTTAACCATGTTGGACATATTGGGCCAGTAGAAGTGGTTGACTAACCTCTCCCACGTCTTGGTTTGTCCCAAATGTCCAGCAAGGGGAATGTCATGGGCCAATGTTAGGATGAACTTCCTGAACAGCTGAGGCACTACCACTCTCCTAGTGGCACCAGGTTTGGGGTCTCTGGCCTCAGTGTACAGGAGTCCATCTTCCCAATAGACCCTATGCGTTCCATTTTTCTTGCCTTTGGACTCTTCAGCAGCTTGCTGCCTAAGGCCTTCAAGAGAGGGACAGGTTTCTTGTCCCTTACACAGCTCCTCCCTTGAGGGTCCCCCTGGGCCCAAGAGCTCAACCTGATAAGGTTCAAGCTCCAAAGGCTCAGTTCCCTCAGAGGGCAGAACCTCTTCTTGAGAAGAGAGGTTCCCTTTCTTTTGCTGTGTTGCAGTTGGTTTCCCAACTGACTTTCCTTTCCTCTTGGTAGGCTGGGCCATTCTTCCAGACTCCAGCTCTACTTGTTCACCCTGTGCCTTGCACTGTGCTCTTGTTTTCACACACACCAGTTCAGGGATACCCAGCATTGCTGCATGGGTTTTTAGTTCTACCTCAGCCCATGCTGAGGACTCCAGGTCATTTCCAAGCAGACAGTCCACTGGGATATTTGAGGAGACCACCACCTGTTTCAGGCCATTGACCCCTCCCCATTCTAAAGTAACCATTGCCATGGGATGTACTTTTCTCTGATTGTCAGCGTTGGTGACTGTGTAAGTTTTTCCAGTCAGGTATTGGCCAGGGGAAACCAGTTTCTCTGTCACCATGGTGACACTGGCACCTGTATCCCTCAGGCCCTCTATTCTAGTCCCATTAATTAAGAGTTGCTGTCTGTATTTTTGCATGTTAGGCGGCCAGACAGCTAGTGTGGCTAAATCCACCCCACCCTCAGAAACTAGAGTAGCTTCAGTGTGGACCCTGATTTGCTCTGGGCACACTGTTGATCCCACTTGGAGACTAGCCATACCAGTGTTACCTGGATGGGAGTTTGGAGTGGAACCTTTCTTGGGACAGGCCTTGTCTCCAGTTTGGTGTCCATGCTGTTTACAGCTATGACACCAGGCCTTTTTGGGATCAAAGTTTTTACCCTTGTACCCATTGTTTTGTGAAGAGGCTCTGGGCCCACCCTCCTGTGCAGGTTTTTGGGGGCCTGTAGAAGACTCTTGACTATTTTTAGTTTTGGTTGTCTCATCACCCTTCCCCTGGGGAGTCTTTGTGACCCCTTTCTTTTGGTCACCCCCTGTTGAAGTCTTGGACACCCTTGTCTTGACCCAATGGTCCACCTTCTTTCCCAATTCTTGGGGAGAAATTGGTCCTAGGTCTACCAGATGCTGATGCAGTTTATCATTGAAACAATTACTTAACAGGTGTTCTTTCACAAATAAATTGTACAGCCCATCATAATTACTTACACCACTGCCTTGAATCCAACCATCTAGTGTTTTCACCGAGTAGTCTACAAAGTCAACCCAGGTCTGGCTCGAGGATTTTTGAGCCCCCCTGAATCTAATCCTATACTCCTCAGTGGAGAATCCAAAGCCCTCAATCAGGGTACCCTTCATGAGGTCATAAGATTCTGCATCTTGTCCAGAGAGTGTGAGGAGTCTATCCCTACACTTTCCTGTGAACATTTCCCAAAGGAGAGCACCCCAGTGAGATCTGTTCACTTTTCTGGTTACACAAGCCCTCTCAAAAGCTGTGAACCATTTGGTGATGTCATCACCATCTTCATATTTAGTTACAATCCCTTTAGGGATTTTCAACATGTCAGGAGAATCTCTGACCCTATTTATGTTGCTGCCACCATTGATGGGTCCTAGGCCCATCTCTTGTCTTTCCCTCTCTATGGCTAGGATCTGTCTTTCCAAAGCCAATCTTTTGGCCATCCTGGCTAACTGGATGTCCTCTTCACTGGGGCTATCCTCAGTGATTTCAGAGGTGTTGGTCTCTCCTGTGAGGGAACCAGCATCTCTGACTATTATTTTAGGAGTCAGGGTTTGAGGGACCCTGTTCTCCCTAGATAGGACTGGTAGGGGGGAATTGTCCTCCAAGTCACTATCCTCTTCCTCTGAGTTGCCACCCTCAGAGGGGTTGGCCTTTTCAAACTCTGCCAAAAGCTCCTGGAGCTGTATTTTGGTAGGTTTGGGGCCCATTGTTATTTTCTTTATTTTACAGAGTGACCTTAGCTCCCTCATCTTAAGATGGAGGTAAGGTGTGGTGTCGAGTTCCACCACAGTCACATCTGTGCTAGACATTTTGCTTCTAAAAGTTGGAATACTTTTTAAGAATCTACAACTGGTTCTAGAATCTAATTCAAACTTTTACAAACTTTTAAACTCTAAAAGAAATGCTAAACAGGATCTAACACAAGGCCCTAGCAGGTCTTTTAAGAATTTTAGAAAACTTTTCAAATTGCAAAAATCAATTTCTAATGACAATTTTGGAATTTGTCGTGTGATCAGGTATTGGCTGAGTAGTCCAGCAAATGCAAAGTCTTGTACCCCACCGCTGATCCACCAATGTAGGAAGTTGGCTCTGTATGTGCTATTTCAAAGTAAGGAATAGCATGCACAGAGTCCAAGGGTTCCCCTTAGAGGTAAAATAGTGGTAAAAATAGATAATACTAATGCTCTATTTTGTGGTAGTGTGGTCGAGCAGTAGGCTTATCCAAGGAGTAGTGTTAAGCATTTGTTGTACATACACAAGACAATAAATGAGGTACACACACTCAGAGACAAATCCAGCCAATAGGTTTTTATATAGAAAAATATATTTTCTTAGTTTATTTTAAGAACCACAGGTTCAAATTCTACATGTAATATCTCATTCGAAAGGTATTGCAGGTAAGTACTTTAGGAACTTCAAATCATAAAAATTGCATGTATACTTTACAAGTTATTGACAAATAGCTGTTTTAAAAGTGGACACAGTGCAATTTTCACAGTTCCTGGGGGAGGTAAGTTTTTGTTAGTTTTACCAGGTAAGTAAGACACTTACAGGGTTCAGTTCTTGGTCCAAGGTAGCCCACCGTTGGGGGTTCAGAGCAACCCCAAAGTCACCACACCAGCAGCTCAGGGCCGGTCAGGTGCAGAGTTCAAAGTGGTGCCCAAAACACATAGGCTAGAATGGAGAGAAGGGGGTGCCCCGGTTCCGGTCTGCTTGCAGGTAAGTACCCGCGTCTTCGGAGGGCAGACCAGAGGGGTTTTGTAGGGCACCGGGGGGGACACAAGTCCACACAGAAATTTCACCCTCAGCAGCGCGGGGGCGGCCGGGTGCAGTGTAGAAACAAGCGTCGGGTTTTCAATGTTAGTCTATGAGAGATCTCGGGATCTCTTCAGCGCTGCAGGCAGGCAAGGGGGGGATTCCTCGGGGAAACCTCCACTTGGGCAAGGGAGAGGGACTCCTGGGGGTCACTTCTCCAGTGAAAGTCCGGTCCTTCAGGTCCTGGGGGCTGCGGGTGCAGGGTCTCTCCCAGGCGTCGGGACTTTAGGTTCAAAGAGTCGCGGTCAGGGGAAGCCTCGGGATTCCCTCTGCAGGCGGCGCTGTGGGGGCTCAGGGGGGACAGGTTTTGGTACTCACAGTATCAGAGTAGTCCTGGGGTCCCTCCTGAGGTGTTGGATCGCCACCAGCCGAGTCGGGGTCGCCGGGTGCAGTGTTGCAAGTCTCACGCTTCTTGCGGGGAGCTTGCAGGGTTCTTTAAAGCTGCTGGAAACGAAGTTGCAGCTTTTCTTGGAGCAGGTCCGCTGTCCTCGGGAGTTTCTTGTCTTTTCGAAGCAGGGGCAGTCCTCAGAGGATGTCGAGGTCGCTGGTCCCTTTGGAAGGCGTCGCTGGAGCAGGATCTTTGGAAGGCAGGAGACAGGCCGGTGAGTTTCTGGAGCCAAGGCAGTTGTCGTCTTCTGGTCTTCCGCTGCAGGGGTTTTCAGCTAGGCAGTCCTTCTTCTTGTAGTTGCAGGAATCTAATTTTCTAGGGTTCAGGGTAGCCCTTAAATACTAAATTTAAGGGCGTGTTTAGGTCTGGGGGGTTAGTAGCCAATGGCTACTAGCCCTGAGGGTGGGTACACCCTCTTTGTGCCTCCTCCCAAGGGGAGGGGGTCACAATCCTAACCCTATTGGGGGAATCCTCCATCTGCAAGATGGAGGATCTCTAAAAGTTAGAGTCACTTCAGCTCAGGACACCTTAGGGGCTGTCCTGACTGGCCAGTGACTCCTCCTTGTTTTTCTCATTATTTTCTCCGGCCTTGCCGCCAAAAGTGGGGCCTGGCCGGAGGGGGCGGGCAACTCCACTAGCTGGAGTGTCCTGCTGGGTTGGCACAAAGGAGGTGAGCCTTTGAGGCTCACCGCCAGGTGTGACAATTCCTGCCTGGGGGAGGTGTTAGCATCTCCACCCAGTGCAGGCTTTGTTACTGGCCTCAGAGTGACAAAGGCACTCTCCCCATGGGGCCAGCAACATGTCTCGGTTTGTGGCAGGCTGCTAAAACTAGTCAGCCCACACAGACAGTCGGTTAAGTTTCAGGGGGCACCTCTAAGGTGCCCTCTGTGGTGTATTTTACAATAAAATGTACACTGGCATCAGTGTGCATTTATTGTGCTGAGAAGTTTGATACCAAACTTCCCAGTTTTCAGTGTAGCCATTATGGTGCTGTGGAGTTCGTGTTTGACAAACTCCCAGACCATATACTCTTATGGCTACCCTGCACTTACAATGTCTAAGGTTTTGTTTAGACACTGTAGGGGTACCATGCTCATGCACTGGTACCCTCACCTATGGTATAGTGCACCCTGCCTTAGGGCTGTAAGGCCTGCTAGAGGGGTGTCTTACCTATACTGCATAGGCAGTGAGAGGCTGGCATGGCACCCTGAGGGGAGTGCCATGTCGACTTACTCGTTTTGTTCTCACTAGCACACACAAGCTGGCAAGCAGTGTGTCTGTGCTGAGTGAGAGGTCTCCAGGGTGGCATAAGACATGCTGCAGCCCTTAGAGACCTTCCTTGGCATCAGGGCCCTTGGTACTAGAAGTACCAGTTACAAGGGACTTATCTGGATGCCAGGGTCTGCCAATTGTGGATACAAAAGTACAGGTTAGGGAAAGAACACTGGTGCTGGGGCCTGGTTAGCAGGCCTCAGCACACTTTCAATTGTAAACTTAGCATCAGCAAAGGCAAAAAGTCAGGGGGCAACCATGCCAAGGAGGCATTTCCTTACACAACCCCCCCCCAAACGAAAGAGGATGAGACTAACCTTTCCCAAGAGAGTCTTCATTTTCTAAGTGGAAGAACCTGGAAAGGCCATCTGCATTGGCATGGGCAGTCCCAGGTCTGTGTTCCACTATAAAGTCCATTCCCTGTAGGGAGATGGACCACCTCAACAGTTTAGGATTTTCACCTTTCATTTGCATCAGCCATTTGAGAGGTCTGTGGTCAGTTTGAACTAGGAAGTGAGTCCCAAAGAGGTATGGTCTCAGCTTCTTCAGGGACCAAACCACAGCAAAGGCCTCCCTCTCAATGGCACTCCAACGCTGCTCCCTGGGGAGTAACCTCCTGCTAATGAAAGCAACAGGCTGGTCAAGGCCATCATCATTTGTTTGGGACAAAACTGCCCCTATCCCATGTTCAGAGGCATCAGTCTGCACAATGAACTGCTTAGAATAATCTGGAGCTTTGAGAACTGGTGCTGAGCACATTGCCTGTTTCAGGGTGTCAAAGGCCTGTTGGCATTCCACAGTCCAGTTCACTTTCTTGGGCATTTTCTTGGAGGTGAGTTCAGTGAGGGCTGTCACAATGGATCCATATCCCTTCACAAACCTCCTGTAATACCCAGTCAAGCCAAGGAATGCCCTGACTTGAGTCTGGGTTTTTGGAGCTACCCAGTCCAGAATAGTCTGGATCTTGGGTTGGAGTGGCTGAACTTGGCCTCCACCTACAAGGTGGCCCAAGTAAACCACAGTTCCCTGCCCTATCTGGCATTTGGATGCCTTGATAGAGAGGCCTGCAGATTGCAGAGCCTTCAAAACCTTCCTCAGGTGGACCAGGTGATCCTGCCAGGTGGAGCTAAAGACAGCAATATCATCAAGATAAGCTGTGCTAAAGGACTCCAAGCCAGCAAGGACTTGATTCACCAACCTTTGGAAGGTGGCAGGGGCATTCTTTAAACCAAAGGGCATAACAGTAAACTGATAATGCCCATCAGGTGTGGAGAATGCTGTCTTTTCTTTTGCTCCAGGTGCCATTTTTATTTGCCAGTACCCTGCTGTCAAGTCAAAGGTACTTAGGAATTTGGCAGCACCTAATTTGTCTATGAGCTCATCAGCTCTTGGAATTGGATGAGCATCTGTCTTGGTGACAGAATTGAGCCCTCTGTAGTCCACACAAAACCACATCTCCTTCTTTCCATCTTTGGTGTGAGGTTTGGGGACTAAGACCACTGGGCTAGCCCAGGGGCTGTCAGAGCGCTCAATTACTCCCAATTCCAGCATCTTGTGGACTTCCACCTTGATGCTTTCTTTAACATGGTCAGATTGTCTAAAGATTTTGTTCTTGACAGGCATGCTGTCCCCTGTGTCCACATCATGGGTACACAGGTGTGTCTGACCAGGGGTTAAGGAGAAGAGTTCAGGAAACTGTTGTAGGACTCTCCTACAATCAGCTTGCTGTTGGCCAGAGAGGGTGTCTGAGTAGATCACTCCATCTACTGTCCCATCTTTTGGGTCTGATGACAGAAGATCAGGGAGAGGTTCACTCTCTGCCTCCTGATCCTCATCTGTTACCATCAACAGATTGACATCAGCCCTGTCGTGGAAGAGCTTAAGGCGGTTTACATGGATCACCCTCTTGGGGCTCCTGCTTGTGCCCAGGTCCACCAAGTAGGTGACCTGACTCTTCCTCTCTAGTACTGGGTAAGGGCCACTCCATTTGTCCTGGAGTGCCCTGGGAGCCACAGGCTCCAGAACCCAGACTTTCTGCCCTGGTTGGAACTCAACCAGTGCAGCCTTTTGGTCATACCAAAACTTCTGGAGCTGTTGGCTGGCCTCAAGGTTTTTGGTTGCCTTTTCCATGTACTCTGCCATTCTAGAGCGAAGGCCAAGTACATAGTCCACTATGTCCTGTTTAGGCTCATGGAGAGGTCTCTCCCAGCCTTCTTTAACAAGGGCAAGTGGTCCCCTTACAGGATGACCAAACAGAAGTTCAAAGGGTGAGAATCCTACTCCCTTCTGTGGCACCTCTCTGTAAGCGAAAAGCAGACATGGCAAGAGGACATCCCATCTCCTTTTGAGTTTTTCTGGGAGCCCCATGATCATGCCTTTTAATGTCTTGTTGAATCTCTCAACCAAGCCATTAGTTTGTGGATGGTATGGTGTAGTGAATTTATAAGTCACTCCACACTCATTCCACATGTGTTTTAGGTATGCTGACATGAAGTTGGTACCTCTGTCAGACACCACCTCCTTAGGGAAACCCACTCTGGTAAAGATACCAATGAGGGCCTTGGCTACTGCAGGGGCAGTAGTCGACCTAAGGGGAATAGCTTCAGGATACCTGGTAGCATGATCCACTACTACCAGGATATACATATTTCCTGAGGCTGTGGGAGGTTCTAGTGGACCAACTATGTCCACACCCACTCTTTCAAAGGGAACCCCCACCACTGGAAGTGGAATGAGGGGGGCCTTTGGATGCCCACCTGTCTTACCACTGGCTTGACAGGTGGGGCAGGAGAGGCAAAACTCCTTAACCATGTTGGACATATTGGGCCAGTAGAAGTGGTTGACTAACCTCTCCCACGTCTTGGTTTGTCCCAAATGTCCAGCAAGGGGAATGTCATGGGCCAATGTTAGGATGAACTTCCTGAACAGCTGAGGCACTACCACTCTCCTAGTGGCACCAGGTTTGGGGTCTCTGGCCTCAGTGTACAGGAGTCCATCTTCCCAATAGACCCTATGCGTTCCATTTTTCTTGCCTTTGGACTCTTCAGCAGCTTGCTGCCTAAGGCCTTCAAGAGAGGGACAGGTTTCTTGTCCCTTACACAGCTCCTCCCTTGAGGGTCCCCCTGGGCCCAAGAGCTCAACCTGATAAGGTTCAAGCTCCAAAGGCTCAGTTCCCTCAGAGGGCAGAACCTCTTCTTGAGAAGAGAGGTTCCCTTTCTTTTGCTGTGTTGCAGTTGGTTTCCCAACTGACTTTCCTTTCCTCTTGGTAGGCTGGGCCATTCTTCCAGACTCCAGCTCTACTTGTTCACCCTGTGCCTTGCACTGTGCTCTTGTTTTCACACACACCAGTTCAGGGATACCCAGCATTGCTGCATGGGTTTTTAGTTCTACCTCAGCCCATGCTGAGGACTCCAGGTCATTTCCAAGCAGACAGTCCACTGGGATATTTGAGGAGACCACCACCTGTTTCAGGCCATTGACCCCTCCCCATTCTAAAGTAACCATTGCCATGGGATGTACTTTTCTCTGATTGTCAGCGTTGGTGACTGTGTAAGTTTTTCCAGTCAGGTATTGGCCAGGGGAAACCAGTTTCTCTGTCACCATGGTGACACTGGCACCTGTATCCCTCAGGCCCTCTATTCTAGTCCCATTAATTAAGAGTTGCTGTCTGTATTTTTGCATGTTAGGCGGCCAGACAGCTAGTGTGGCTAAATCCACCCCACCCTCAGAAACTAGAGTAGCTTCAGTGTGGACCCTGATTTGCTCTGGGCACACTGTTGATCCCACTTGGAGACTAGCCATACCAGTGTTACCTGGATGGGAGTTTGGAGTGGAACCTTTCTTGGGACAGGCCTTGTCTCCAGTTTGGTGTCCATGCTGTTTACAGCTATGACACCAGGCCTTTTTGGGATCAAAGTTTTTACCCTTGTACCCATTGTTTTGTGAAGAGGCTCTGGGCCCACCCTCCTGTGCAGGTTTTTGGGGGCCTGTAGAAGACTCTTGACTATTTTTAGTTTTGGTTGTCTCATCACCCTTCCCCTGGGGAGTCTTTGTGACCCCTTTCTTTTGGTCACCCCCTGTTGAAGTCTTGGACACCCTTGTCTTGACCCAATGGTCCACCTTCTTTCCCAATTCTTGGGGAGAAATTGGTCCTAGGTCTACCAGATGCTGATGCAGTTTATCATTGAAACAATTACTTAACAGGTGTTCTTTCACAAATAAATTGTACAGCCCATCATAATTACTTACACCACTGCCTTGAATCCAACCATCTAGTGTTTTCACCGAGTAGTCTACAAAGTCAACCCAGGTCTGGCTCGAGGATTTTTGAGCCCCCCTGAATCTAATCCTATACTCCTCAGTGGAGAATCCAAAGCCCTCAATCAGGGTACCCTTCATGAGGTCATAAGATTCTGCATCTTGTCCAGAGAGTGTGAGGAGTCTATCCCTACACTTTCCTGTGAACATTTCCCAAAGGAGAGCACCCCAGTGAGATCTGTTCACTTTTCTGGTTACACAAGCCCTCTCAAAAGCTGTGAACCATTTGGTGATGTCATCACCATCTTCATATTTAGTTACAATCCCTTTAGGGATTTTCAACATGTCAGGAGAATCTCTGACCCTATTTATGTTGCTGCCACCATTGATGGGTCCTAGGCCCATCTCTTGTCTTTCCCTCTCTATGGCTAGGATCTGTCTTTCCAAAGCCAATCTTTTGGCCATCCTGGCTAACTGGATGTCCTCTTCACTGGGGCTATCCTCAGTGATTTCAGAGGTGTTGGTCTCTCCTGTGAGGGAACCAGCATCTCTGACTATTATTTTAGGAGTCAGGGTTTGAGGGACCCTGTTCTCCCTAGATAGGACTGGTAGGGGGGAATTGTCCTCCAAGTCACTATCCTCTTCCTCTGAGTTGCCACCCTCAGAGGGGTTGGCCTTTTCAAACTCTGCCAAAAGCTCCTGGAGCTGTATTTTGGTAGGTTTGGGGCCCATTGTTATTTTCTTTATTTTACAGAGTGACCTTAGCTCCCTCATCTTAAGATGGAGGTAAGGTGTGGTGTCGAGTTCCACCACAGTCACATCTGTGCTAGACATTTTGCTTCTAAAAGTTGGAATACTTTTTAAGAATCTACAACTGGTTCTAGAATCTAATTCAAACTTTTACAAACTTTTAAACTCTAAAAGAAATGCTAAACAGGATCTAACACAAGGCCCTAGCAGGTCTTTTAAGAATTTTAGAAAACTTTTCAAATTGCAAAAATCAATTTCTAATGACAATTTTGGAATTTGTCGTGTGATCAGGTATTGGCTGAGTAGTCCAGCAAATGCAAAGTCTTGTACCCCACCGCTGATCCACCAATGTAGGAAGTTGGCTCTGTATGTGCTATTTCAAAGTAAGGAATAGCATGCACAGAGTCCAAGGGTTCCCCTTAGAGGTAAAATAGTGGTAAAAATAGATAATACTAATGCTCTATTTTGTGGTAGTGTGGTCGAGCAGTAGGCTTATCCAAGGAGTAGTGTTAAGCATTTGTTGTACATACACAAGACAATAAATGAGGTACACACACTCAGAGACAAATCCAGCCAATAGGTTTTTATATAGAAAAATATATTTTCTTAGTTTATTTTAAGAACCACAGGTTCAAATTCTACATGTAATATCTCATTCGAAAGGTATTGCAGGTAAGTACTTTAGGAACTTCAAATCATAAAAATTGCATGTATACTTTACAAGTTATTGACAAATAGCTGTTTTAAAAGTGGACACAGTGCAATTTTCACAGTTCCTGGGGGAGGTAAGTTTTTGTTAGTTTTACCAGGTAAGTAAGACACTTACAGGGTTCAGTTCTTGGTCCAAGGTAGCCCACCGTTGGGGGTTCAGAGCAACCCCAAAGTCACCACACCAGCAGCTCAGGGCCGGTCAGGTGCAGAGTTCAAAGTGGTGCCCAAAACACATAGGCTAGAATGGAGAGAAGGGGGTGCCCCGGTTCCGGTCTGCTTGCAGGTAAGTACCCGCGTCTTCGGAGGGCAGACCAGAGGGGTTTTGTAGGGCACCGGGGGGGACACAAGTCCACACAGAAATTTCACCCTCAGCAGCGCGGGGGCGGCCGGGTGCAGTGTAGAAACAAGCGTCGGGTTTTCAATGTTAGTCTATGAGAGATCTCGGGATCTCTTCAGCGCTGCAGGCAGGCAAGGGGGGGATTCCTCGGGGAAACCTCCACTTGGGCAAGGGAGAGGGACTCCTGGGGGTCACTTCTCCAGTGAAAGTCCGGTCCTTCAGGTCCTGGGGGCTGCGGGTGCAGGGTCTCTCCCAGGCGTCGGGACTTTAGGTTCAAAGAGTCGCGGTCAGGGGAAGCCTCGGGATTCCCTCTGCAGGCGGCGCTGTGGGGGCTCAGGGGGGACAGGTTTTGGTACTCACAGTATCAGAGTAGTCCTGGGGTCCCTCCTGAGGTGTTGGATCGCCACCAGCCGAGTCGGGGTCGCCGGGTGCAGTGTTGCAAGTCTCACGCTTCTTGCGGGGAGCTTGCAGGGTTCTTTAAAGCTGCTGGAAACAAAGTTGCAGCTTTTCTTGGAGCAGGTCCGCTGTCCTCGGGAGTTTCTTGTCTTTTCGAAGCAGGGGCAGTCCTCAGAGGATGTCGAGGTCGCTGGTCCCTTTGGAAGGCGTCGCTGGAGCAGGATCTTTGGAAGGCAGGAGACAGGCCGGTGAGTTTCTGGAGCCAAGGCAGTTGTCGTCTTCTGGTCTTCCGCTGCAGGGGTTTTCAGCTAGGCAGTCCTTCTTCTTGTAGTTGCAGGAATCTAATTTTCTAGGGTTCAGGGTAGCCCTTAAATACTAAATTTAAGGGCGTGTTTAGGTCTGGGGGGTTAGTAGCCAATGGCTACTAGCCCTGAGGGTGGGTACACCCTCTTTGTGCCTCCTCCCAAGGGGAGGGGGTCACAATCCTAACCCTATTGGGGGAATCCTCCATCTGCAAGATGGAGGATCTCTAAAAGTTAGAGTCACTTCAGCTCAGGACACCTTAGGGGCTGTCCTGACTGGCCAGTGACTCCTCCTTGTTTTTCTCATTATTTTCTCCGGCCTTGCCGCCAAAAGTGGGGCCTGGCCGGAGGGGGCGGGCAACTCCACTAGCTGGAGTGTCCTGCTGGGTTGGCACAAAGGAGGTGAGCCTTTGAGGCTCACCGCCAGGTGTGACAATTCCTGCCTGGGGGAGGTGTTAGCATCTCCACCCAGTGCAGGCTTTGTTACTGGCCTCAGAGTGACAAAGGCACTCTCCCCATGGGGCCAGCAACATGTCTCGGTTTGTGGCAGGCTGCTAAAACTAGTCAGCCCACACAGACAGTCGGTTAAGTTTCAGGGGGCACCTCTAAGGTGCCCTCTGTGGTGTATTTTACAATAAAATGTACACTGGCATCAGTGTGCATTTATTGTGCTGAGAAGTTTGATACCAAACTTCCCAGTTTTCAGTGTAGCCATTATGGTGCTGTGGAGTTCGTGTTTGACAAACTCCCAGACCATATACTCTTATGGCTACCCTGCACTTACAATGTCTAAGGTTTTGTTTAGACACTGTAGGGGTACCATGCTCATGCACTGGTACCCTCACCTATGGTATAGTGCACCCTGCCTTAGGGCTGTAAGGCCTGCTAGAGGGGTGTCTTACCTATACTGCATAGGCAGTGAGAGGCTGGCATGGCACCCTGAGGGGAGTGCCATGTCGACTTACTCGTTTTGTTCTCACTAGCACACACAAGCTGGCAAGCAGTGTGTCTGTGCTGAGTGAGAGGTCTCCAGGGTGGCATAAGACATGCTGCAGCCCTTAGAGACCTTCCTTGGCATCAGGGCCCTTGGTACTAGAAGTACCAGTTACAAGGGACTTATCTGGATGCCAGGGTCTGCCAATTGTGGATACAAAAGTACAGGTTAGGGAAAGAACACTGGTGCTGGGGCCTGGTTAGCAGGCCTCAGCACACTTTCAATTGTAAACTTAGCATCAGCAAAGGCAAAAAGTCAGGGGGCAACCATGCCAAGGAGGCATTTCCTTACACACCGGTACTGCACAATTAAACTGACCAAGAATAAAAGGAGCCTTCCTTCATAGTGAAGTTCTCGGTGATACACACACCTGGTAGTGTCTTGATTTGAATGTGTATGACAGTGATATGCACACCATCATTGTACATTATAGTGTGGAGGTAGAGCTTCTAAGCAAGTGTTATTTAGAAGTATCTGTGCAAGTAGTGTTACATTATATTTTATTGTATCAGTAAACTCAGTGATATTCGCACCAGGAAACATGATCAGTTCTAGTGCATGTCAGTAAAGTCATTGCTCAGTTTTGACAACTCTTGAAGGCATTTTTGTTCCTTGAGTATTCAATAGAGGTTATGTGTGCACAAACATATTTTGCTTTCACCTCCTGTTCCGTTCCTTCCGAAAGCAGATGAACCATCTTTGAAATGGTCTGATATGAAGGATTACTTCCTCAATTATATTGCTGCTATTTAGGATGAAGGGGGAGAAGAATTCTCTAGTACTGGGAAGAAGAGAATATTATTACATAGTTTGGGAACTGAAGGTTTATTATGTGTGCACTCAGATGGCGAAGAAAACAAGGACTGCTGATGATGTGGGTGTATTTAAGCATGCATTAGAAGAGCTGGATGGCCACTATCAACCGGTAGTTTGTGCAGCTATAGACAGATAAAAAAAATTCCAATGCAAATATAATAATAAGAATGAAACTATTGAAGAGGAGGTATCTTCCCTTATGAAACTAGCAATTACATGTAAAGTTGGTCAATTGCATAATGAGCTCATTCAAGAACAAATCATCATGCATTCAAATAATGCAAGTGTGCAAGAGCAGTTATGGGTATATGGCGATGCTTCTCTTAATGAAAATTATTGCCGTTGTTAAAAATCTTAAATGTCTAAGAGGTGTGCCAAAGCAGCATTAAAGAGTGGGGAAGAAATTGAATCAGTAATCAAAGTGACTGGTACCGAGAAGAAAGTGGGAAACAAGAGTTTGAAGAATTTTTCTTTCAAGCCTGTACTTGACAGAATTTGTGCTGACAAATTCCCTGTGTATTTCAGGTGTGGGAACAGAGGGCATGTGGCAAGGGATAAAAATTGCCCAGCTATGAAGTCCAAATGTTCCTTTTGTGGGATTGTGGGGCTTTTTTCCGAGATATGTAGGGAAAAAATGGCAATCTGTTGTAAAATGTGTTTTAGATGAGCAGGATTTGGATCCTGTTGGAGATAATGATTCTGAGTGTGAAAACTGCATTTTAAGCATTGACGATGCTGTGTTGGAAATTGAGGGGGGTAAAGAAAAAGAAACTGATGTGCAACATGAAAATTGGTGATGTGAGATACAGATTGTAGCTGACTCAGGATCACCATACACAATTGTTCAAAGGGAAGTATTAAATGATAAATGTGAAAGTGTCTTGGTTGACCATCTAGTGCCTACTGATGTCCATCCTGTCACCTTTACGGGTGGCAGAATTCCTATGCTGGGGTACAGATCATTGCTGTTTCAATTCAGGGGAGAAAAGCTTATGGAAAACTATATGCGGCAGAAAAGGACTCTCAGTGTTGGGTTTGATGGATCAAGGGACGTTAGGCATCACTTTAGACCCTAACAGTGAAAGCCAAGTATTGTTACTGGGTGAACCAGTGATACCAATGAAGGAAGAACTGCTAAAACAATATCCTGACGTGTTTTCAGGTAAATTGTTGGGAATTAGGCACAAAATTATTGTGAAGGTAGGGGCAGCACGTGTGAGCCACAAAGTGAGAAACATTCCTTTGGAAGTGAGAAATACTATGATGAAGGAGTTGGAAGAATTGGAAAGGAATGGTAAAATTGAGCCCATGGAGAGTGCTGAATGGCTAGCCCCCTTAGCTATCACACTTAAACAGAATGGTCAAATTAGGCTATTCGTGGATTCAAGGGAACTGAACTAGAACATTGTAATAGACAAGTTTCTACTTCCCAAAATCAATGAGCGTTTAGCAAAAAACAAGGGTATTCAATGGTTCTCCACTATAGATATAACATCTGCATACCTTCAAATTCCATTGCACCATTCTAGCAGGAGCTAACATCCTTTATAACACCTTTTACATGATATAGGTTCATACTAATGCCGTTCGGATTGTCCCTGGTGGCTGCAGTCTTAGAACGATTAATGTACAGTCTGTTTAAAGACCAGAAAGGAGTTATGTGCTTCCAGGATGACAAACTTACTATGGGAAATGACAAGAACGAACATGATCTAAGGTTGAGATGTGTCTTAGAAAGACTAGCAGCTAATGGGTTAACCACTGAGGTTCGGAAATGCAGGTTTGCTTTGAGATCTGTAACATATTTTGGGCATGAGGTTGTAAGGAATGAAATATCACCAAAACAAAAGACATAGTGAAAGCAATTAGTATGACACCTGCTCCCACATCTAAAGAAAAAGTTAGAACCTTCCTGGGGCTTGCAGAATTTTATTCAAAGTTCCTAGATATTTTTGCAAAAAACCCATGGGTTACGACAACTACTTAAGGATAAACAGTAGTTTGTGTGGAGTGACGAATTGACTGAGGAACTCAAATGAATCAAACAAGATACCCGTACGACAGTTCCTTAGCAGGCTTTTGAAATTCAGGAATGCAGTGTCCTAACCACTGATGCAAGTGGTAGGGTCTGGGTGCTGTGTTGACACAAATATCAAGTGGTGTATTGGAAAGTACTGTGACATTTGCATCTTGTTCTTTGACGTATCCTGAGTATAAATTCTCTGTAATAGAAAAGGAGATTTGGCTGCAGTCTGGGCCATGGAAAAGTTTAGACAATACTTAAGGGGTTCAAGAATGACTGATCACAAATCCCTGGTAAAGGTTCTGACCTCTAATGGAGTGGTCAAGGCGACAACCCTTATTGCTAAAATGACATTAATGTGGAATACTTACCTGGCCTCAAGATCAAAGTAGCAGATTTTTTGAGCTGCTCACCCCTGCCACTAGATGATCATTGTGGTAATGAGTGAGACAAATATGTTGTAGCCCTTACTGAGGATAGAAATAATTTTAAAAAGAGTGAAGATTGGGAAATAGCCTATGGGGAAGATGACACTTTGAAGCAGTGAGGGAGTATGTCACAGAAGGCTGGCCAGAAAAAGAAACTGATAAAATAGTGTAGAAAATCGTGGGTGATTAGAGTTGAGTTATCCTTCAATTATGACGTTTTCCTCCTGAGGGGGGTTGGAATTTTACTACCAAAAGTCTCAGATAGAGAATTTTTTATATCACACATGAAGGTAATGTTGGCATAGTCAAGTCAAAAAGAAGAGTAAAGACCTCATATTTGTGGCCTGGTATGGATAATGATGTCAAAAGGATGGTACGTACTTGTGTTATGTGTGCAAATGGTTATAAATCCTTGACTGTTTTCAGATCTTCTTTGGTGGAAAGCAAGTGCCCAAACAACCCTTTGGGATGATTCAGCGATGGATGTGTTAAGACCGGTTTTGGATTCCTGGGATGTGCCTAAGTATGTGACAGTCCTATTGGATTTATAATTGAAATGTTCTGAATTTGAAATTTGCAAAAAAGTAAACACTTCAGTCTTAATTTCATTTTTATCTAAGGAAGTTTTGAGAGAGGGCAGTCCCAGGCCAATGTTAGGTGACAATGGTCCTCAGTTTGTTTCTGCTAAATGAAAGAGGTTTTTGGCAAGGAATGGCATTAAGGAGAAACACATGCCTATTTACAACCTAGCTGGAAATAGAGCTGTGGAATGGTTCAACCGGGTTATCATGGGCTCTGTGCAATCTACCATCAATGCGGGGATAGATTGTGAAAAGGAACTGGCAAATATGGTGTGGGCTTACAGAATCACTCTTACCATGACAGGATACAGTCCCTTTAAGATACTCAGGGAAAGAGAATCATTTACAAGAGGCAATGTGGTATGGATGAACATGAAGCTACAGAGTAAATGGTCTCCCTATGTGGTTAAGAGTAATATCCTTAAATCACAAAAGGTATACAAGGACTACTATTACAAAAAACATGGTGTGAAAGATGCAAAGTTGTCACCGGGAGACTGGTTGAGAGTGAATTTGGGAGTGAAAAGTAAAAAAGGCTGCAGTAATTTCTCGGGTCTGCTTCAAGTGAGGAAAGTTTTCTCACACTCAGCATTGTTGAGTGATGGGAAGGTTTGGCACCTAGGAAGAATGGCAAAAAGTAACAAGACTTTAAATTGGAGGCATGATGATGGTATGCAGGAAGATACCACCATGGAAGACAGGCGGTTGTGGTTGGAAGTAGATCTTGTAATTAGAGGAGCTCAAAAACAGAAGGCAGATGATTTATATGTCACCGGAGAGTTCACATGCAATGAAGTGATGGAGGAGGAGTGTTATGGCGATAGGAGTTATCTGCGTGAAGGAGGAAGTGATGGGGGTGTTCAATGTGAGCAACCTTCTGTAAATAAGGAGGTGTCTACACGACCAGGAAGATCTGTTGTTTTGCCAAGAATAATGATAATTGTGTCATGAAGTAATGATAATTTTTATTTGAGAAAGTTTATGTAATCTTAGAGTGATTTTAATTGTTTAAGTTTCCTTTATTTTTCTTTTAATGGAATATATAATTGTATTGTTATTAATAGAGGGGAAGGATGTGTGGCAACCAGGAGCCATAACCTAGCCGTGATTCTGTTTGAGAACGTTAGGAACGGATTCAGTTAGGTACAGGAGTTGAAAGTGAGATTGGGGGCTGGTGCCATAGCCGACGGCTTGATCTCTAAATAAAGTACTTCATAACTCACCTGTTTATCCTGCGAATCATTCCACACGCATGGAGCTTGATTCTCACGACTTCAGTTCCTAAAGCTCACCTTCTTCTAGCAAAAGCACACTACCCTCAAATATTGACCAACTAATGTACAGGAAGTGTCTGCCAACAGTGAAAGGCAATCCTTTCCCACCCCATTAAAGAATTTTGCAAGCAATAGTGATGAAAAGTGGCCTCCTCATTTCTCCATTTTGAGGCATGGTTATCTTAGCACTGTGACATGGCTACGCAGCCAGTGCCATGTCTTGGAATTCAGTAACTAGACTGAATCATCAGATGTGATGCTGATGGCCTTTAGAAAATGTTGCTGATTTGGGTCTCTGACATGGACCCGTTTGGTGAAAGGCTGGATGTGTAGGCCAGGCCCTGGCACTTTTGGGGTCTTCTGAGTGTGTGCCAGAACACTTGCAGTGGACTTCCGGTGATATAGAATGTAGCATGAAGGAACATCAGGTTTCTCTGGTATAGGGTTCCCAACTCCACGTGCTGTTGGCCATCTGATGCCTACTGAAGTGTAATCAGAGTGAAGGAGCTTCCTCCCTGTAGCAGGAGAGTGACCTGAGAGGCCTTTAGGAAAAGTGGGCTAGACCACAGCCTTTAGCAGAAGAATCAGAAAGGAGTGGAGAGTCTAGACAGAGGAGGCAATTGTGTCTTCAAGAAGCAATGTTGGCTGCAACAATCATATAGCCTCTCAACCATGACAGTGCCTGCAATTAATTCCATAAAATCTCGCTGCGGCCATCTGATGCCTACTGAAGTGTAATCAGAGTGAAGGAGCTTCCTCCCTGTAGCAGGAGAGTGACCTGAGAGGCCTTTAGGAAAATTGGTCTAGACCACAGCCTTTAGCAGAAGAATCAGAAAGGAGTGGAGAGTCTAGACAGAGGAGGCAATTGTGTCTTCAAGAAGCAATGTTGGCTGCAACAATCACATTGCCTCTCAACCATGACAGTGCTTGCAATTAATTCCATAAAATCTCGCTGCGGCTTCTATGAGAGTTTCCTCAACAGTGGTGCTTGATAGGAGAGAATTACTCATGGCTATATGGCCAAGAGTGAGACTGAAAAATAATACGAAACCTCACCTAGTTCAGTGAGCTGGTGAGATTCATACATACTTCACCAAGAACATCTGTGAAGGGCAGCAAGTAATATACTGTATAGTTGGAATAATTATCCTAGCTGGAAATGGTTCTGATTTCTCAAAAACGAACTGCATTTTGGACTTATTTTCTATAGGAAATCCCACAAGCAGCAGGCTAAATTACAGGGAGAATCTAAGAGAAATCTTTAGAGCTTGTTGTCTTTTAGAGTACTAGATGTGATAGACACAGGAAAATACAGTGCAAAGAAAGGGGAGTGAGAGAAACTTTAATGTACTACACATTAGCATATGTTCTGGCTGACTAAGCTTGTGAGCTTGACAAGACCCAGGGGAACCTCCACATGTGACCATCATAGTGGGAAGGTAGCTGCTGGTAGTAGCATGCTCAGAGAGCGCTTCAGTAGCAGAAAGAATCAGAAGCTATTGAGAGAGCGTAGTTTAAAATATTACACATGCTAAAAGTGAAATGCTTATATAAATGCTTAACAATGCTGCATAGAAAACGACAACAATTAGTGATTTGCTTAACGTGGATTTGAATTATGACTATGATGATGTGAACTAATGACAGTAATGAGTAAAATTGTTCGTGATATGATTAATCAAGCTTATATTAGTATTTACGATATTGCATTGAAAATCCTATAGGCCTTAAGTTAGCGTAAGATGAAGATTTAGCTGTGTAGCTCTCATATTAAAGCATATTTTCTATTTTCCAGTGTGATGACTCGTAAAGGGCCATGACCCAGCACTTGCCAAGACGGTGATGGAACCCCCCGGATGTGCCACCTACGAAGACGTCAATTATGAAGACCAATCAAAGTGTTATAATTTATCGTGGGGTGACAATTAGGATTACCTAATGTATAATTTGATAGGTCAAAGATAGTGGGGTATAGTGAATATCCAATAGAATTTTGGGGGAAGGGATTACGAAAAAGGGATAAAAACTCATGTCACAGAAGGGTCGTTAGAACTAGGTAGGGAATGCTATCGATTTCATCCAGAAACTCTGTCACTCTGTTTGGTGATTTGAGACTTAATAAACTATCCTCACCCATAGACTGCCCTTTTCTGCTTCTCCTCCTTATGAGGGAAGTGTCCCCTGTCCCTTAGATGAAGTTAGACTGATGGCGATTCGACTGATGTCCTGAAGACGAAGACTGATCCTGTGTGCTGACTTAATCCTTGGAGGGTAATTATGACAATGCTATTGTAATTTGTCTATTTGCTTTTCCTTTCTAGGTACCAACTTCTGTATTTTTGAATAGAGGCCATAGTTAGATGTTGTCTAAATTGGTGTTCTAAATTATTTTGCATGAAACCCAACATGCTGATGCTAATTGGAGGTTAGGCTAGGTGATCACCCTGACTGACACATATAGACAAGACTGACGTTGCGCTATGCTGAACTGAGGCTTGCATCATATTCTCTGTGTTCTAATCTATGTTCACACTGTGCTATATTCTTATGTTCGTGATTCTTGCATTGGTGAAATCTTATTACCACGTTGTGACTATGTTCTTATGCTTCTAGGTTTTGAGATTGATGCTTCTGCTAGTAGATTGTAATCAATAGGGAATAAAATTCATAAAATTCTAAATAAGGTGTGGTTATTCATGGCTGAAAGGTCATGGTTGCGCCGACAGTTTAATCAATGTCTTTATCCAAAGTAAAGTGTATTTTGGTGATAAATATTGGTGACATAATTGATATATTGCTTGACATATTGATCAGTTATCTCGTCCTGCGGTGTCTCACCACTGGGTCAAAAGATTCATTGGCCTAAAACGAGTCCTAATGTGTATAAAATTGACATAAAGGGACGTATTAACAGTTCTGGTAGCAGAGCAACGGTTTGGCCCTTGGGGGCCCTAGGATGGAGAATCATTGTTTAATTTGTTTTTCTGTGATAATGCAAATTGAAGGTATGATGGGTTTCTAAGTTCAACATGACTTTCCTGGGATCTCGGAGCCTGCCTAAGTGAGTTCTGAATGTTCTCGGCACCATAATGTATGTGGTTAGGGTTTTTGCGCTTGCTTATCTTATGCCTTTTGCAGGTGTTTGTGAAGATTTGTGTGTATTTAGGCCAAAAATATGTGTTGTTAGTAGGAGTGGGCGTACTCCGCAGTATGAGAGTAGGGAAGTCGGCGTACTTCATGTGAGTGTGGCGCTTAATGCTCAAAATTATCCACGTGGTTGGTTGTTATGTACAGACCTGTTGAGGTCTAAGACTCCGGAGTATCAAGACAAGTGTAGTTATGTTGTAATCTGTGCGGTTTAATAGGTCAATCGGGTGTGGTTGACAAGTCAAGTTTGAATCATAATGTGTGTGAAACCTTCGATGAAGATTTGACAAATTCTAAAGTGCACTAGAAGGAGTCATTGACAAGTCGAGAGTAGAATTTGCGGGTCGAATTCTGCTTGCGTATGCGGGAGCTGATAAGAAGAGTAGCGGCCGAGGCTTTAAGTGAAATCTCTGTAAAGTTCTGAAGCGAATGTGTTACCCTTCCTATAGTAAACCGGCAGATCTGTATTGTCATTCAAGGTGCTCGCAATAATTTGCATTAGTTTGTGTGGGTTTGTATGGGTTCAGCGAGGAGTGGACAAGCCGCAAGACTTTGTCAGCTGCAGTGCGTATGTGAGTGTGACGTCAGTGGTGCCGCGCTGAGATAGGTCAGTTGTCGAGAGGGGTCGCGCACGGATTGGCTGCCGTCCGTGAGAGGCAATAGGTTGAGAAAGGCGGGTGAAGAATGTCCTGGGAAACTAAGCCACTCCTGATTAGATACAAACCTAAGAGAGAATCGCAAAAATGAATTTTGTTAAAGCATTCAAGAGCGCTCTGAAAGGAGACGTATATATTGTAGCAACCGATGGGGAACCTACACCCCAAGGGTACTCCAGCCTATATAGTCATGGAAGAAAAAGGTGTTGCGCCTTGTTTATGGATGAAACAGTGGCGCAAATTAACAGAGAAGGAGGGATGTTTAGTGTTTCCAGAACATGGAACGTTCAATACGAGGATTCTTGAAAACTTGAGGTGGATGTTAAGTACACAGAAACCACCTCCGAGACCAGCTCAGTATGGGACATTAGTGGTTTGGGATCTAATGGCTCTCAAACAAAGGCAAGAAAAGTTTCAGAGAAGACTGAGAAGAGCAGAAAAATCTTATGCAGAGGCTAGGTGGGATAATGAAAACAAAATGTGGAGACGGGGAATTGTAGACGGATTAAAATTGTTCCCAGCAATAGCACAGGGAGAAGAGACACAGGGAAAGAAAGCCTCTTGTAAAACAGATAGACTCAAACAAATAAAAGAGAATAAAAGATCTTGGGAAGAGGAAGATGATTCAGACGATGAGGAATTTATGGACAGGCTGTTACATGATCGCCCGCCACCTTATGCGGTGAGCGACAGTGCCCCAAGTACTAGCATGGATCCTGGGAACCACACGCAGGAAAAGGGAGTTACTGATACGGTACAGACTAGTGATACGGCTTCGATACAGAATGGTGTCAGTGTACCCTCTGCACCAGACATACCGATACAGTTGCAGCCTCCACCGCAGATACAGAGAATCTACCCAGATGTCCCAGTACTTGAGACGACTACAAATTTGATAGTGCCGCCAGACCCGATATACACAAAGCCAAAGTTAGTACAGATTGAATCAACTCCAAAATTACTATAACAACCACAACCACAGCTGATACCAGGGTACAACCCTGTAGCTGGTCCGCCATTAGTACCAATTCCGGGTACCTTAGAACAGACCTATGGAGTCACTGCTCCACGGAGTCTGGGTCCGGGTCAGACACCTGCCGCCATATCGTTACCAATTACTGTTGGTCCACCAGTGCCATTGTATGTACAGGATAAAACAGGCGTATGTGATCAGGGAGTGATGACTCAGGATGCGATAAGAGGAGGGTCTATGGGAACTCCACAGATAATGGCCCCAGGAGAGCAAGCAATTGAACAACAGAGGTCTTTAATGGACCTTAGTCCAGTGGGAGCACCCCTCGAAGCAATGCGCCAAGCAGGTTTAGGAGTTTTAACGCCACAAACAATGACTACGAATACCTCACATTCCCCAATGATGCATGCAGGGAACATTTCGTTGCAGGGTTTTACAGTCCAACAGTTAAATGAATGGTTAGAAAAGACTTATACTTCACAGAAGACTGCAGTGGTTACAGTCGAACCAGAGAAAGAAAAACAAGACGAATACCTGAACTTTGTAAGACTAGGGGCAGAAGCTGCTGAGTTAGTAGAAGGGACAATGGGAGTAAATAGATTGGAGTCATACCCGGAGGCAGAATTGAGATACCTATGCCCTAAGATTACCAAAGAAGTAGGCAAGGTGAATCAGAGATTATCAAACCTGGCAGATAAATACAATATTGATATCGGAAACACTAAACATTTGAAAAGAAGTTACAGATTAGATTTTGACTCAAAAGATTTTGAACACATGAGGTCTGCAGGAATGAAGGCACATTTGAGAGAATTGTTGCAAAGCGCACAAATTTGGGGTGCATTGGAGAAATGGGAAGGCCGATGGGCAAAGAAAAGAGACAAGGGAAAAGGTGACAGCCCAGGGTCTAATCAAGCCAAGGCCTCACCTGATTTGGAATCAGTAAAAATATTACCTATGAGAGAGACAGCTGGTGGTGTCCTAGTTCATGTGCCTTGGACCGGAGGAGACATTCTATCCTTTACTAACGATTATCCCAGATTGAGAGAGAAACCGATCGAGTGGTATCAGCAAACAGATAGGTTTGTGAAACTTGCAAAGTGTCTCTGGGAAGACTTGAATTCCTTGTTTGAGATCATTGTTCCGCCTGATTTGTGGCTCGAGTGCAGGAGAGGGATAGATTGTCCGACAAAGGAGCCGGCAAGAGATAAGGTGACCAGGGCACCCTCTGAAGAGGTTATGAAGTATTATCATAAGGTGATTGAGTTTTTGAAACAAAAGGTGTCGCCGAAGGTGACTGATTGGCAGAAAATCGGCTGGACCTCTCAAGAAGTTAAAGAGTCAATTCATGCTTATTACGAAAGACTGTTAAAAGCATTCAAACACTACAGTGGTACTGAAACTATTGAACCAAAGGATATGAACTATCTCGTGTTTAGATTTGTTGAAGGGTTGCGACCAGAGGTTAGCCAGATGATTAAGAATCATTTGATTTGTTGGCAAGCTAAACCGATTGATGAAGTGTTGCAGTATGCAAAGTACTGTAGTGACGAGATTGAGTTGAAACAGAAAAAGTTGAAAGAAAAGGTGATGGTGATGCAGATAAGGGCTACACAGGCTGGAATGCAGGGAAATGGAGTTCAACAGATGATACAACAGCATCCGCAAATGGATGGTGTGTTTCAGGCACAACCAAGAGGTCGTGGCAGAGGATTTGTGAACCGCTGTTCAGACTTGAATACGGTTGTAATTCAAAATGATGTTCAAGGGGCGAAAAAGATGTCACAATGTCATACGTGCGGGGGCGTGGGGCACTGGAAACGGGAGTGCCCGAATATGGTGCAGGATGGTGCTGTTCAGCAAAATGCTAATATCGGTACATTACAAAATTCACGAGGTCCGAAAATGAGACAACAAAACCCGAATTTTCAGAACAATCTGGTACAAATGCAAGGGGTACAGCCCATGCAGCAGAGGCAAATGCCGCGTTTTCAGTCAATACAAATGCAACCAGTACAGCAGCAGATTCCTATGGTGCCTAGACAGCAAATGCAATTACCAATGGCTCCGATGGGACAGCAACAGGTGATGCTTCCTCAGCAGGTCACAGGCCAGGTAACAAATAAAAATAATACTGTACAACAGTTCCCATTATGAGGCGAAAATGGCATGAATGAGGATTGGTCAGATGATAGCTCAGACAGTGAGGAGTGCAGGCTTGCAGCGTCCTTAGAGGTGGATCAGAGAGGCCCATATGTAGAAGGAAAGGTGATGGGTTACAAGGTTTCATTCCTGGTTGACACAGGAGCCACACGCTCCACAGTTAGAAGTGCAGAAGTTCCAAGATTGCCTCTCTCAGGGCGTACCATACGAGTGGTTGGAGTAGCAAATCAGTATCTGACTAACCCGATTACAGATCCAGTGCAAGTTGAGATTGGCAACTTCCAGGGGCTACATAGGTTTGTAGTCTGTGACTCGAGTCCAGTATCCCTACTGGGAAGAGACTTAGGGCCATATTTATACTCCGTTTGCGCCGAAATTGCGTCGTTTTTTTTGACGCAATTTCGACGCAAAACTAACGCCAACTAACGCCATATTTATACTATGGCGTTAGAGGCGAATAGCGCCAAAGTTCCCGGAATGTGCGTCATTTTTTAGCGTGAACCCCTTCCTTGCGTTAATGATATGCAAGGGAGGCGTTCCCGTCTAAAAAATGACTCCCAGGCCTTTACGTGGTATTTATACTCCCGGGCAAAAGAGACGCCCGGGAGTTGGCGTGGCTAAAAACGGCGCATTTGCGCCACTTTTTAACGCCTGCTCAGGGCAGGCGTTAAGGGGCCTGTGGGCTCAAAATGAGCCCACAGGTGCCCTCCCATGCCCCCAGGGACACCCCCTGCCACCCTTGCCCACCCCAGGAGGACCCCCAAGGATGGAGGGACCCACCCCAGGGACATTCAGGTAAGTTCAGGTAAGTATAATTTTTTATTTTTTATATTTTTTTTTGGTGGCATAGGGGGGCCTTATTTGTGCCCCCCTACATGCCACTATGCCCAATGACCATGCCCAGGGGACAGAAGTCCCCTGGGCATGGCCATTGGGCAAGGGGGCATGACTCCTATCTTTACAATGATAGGAGTCATGTTGATGGGGGATGGGCGTCGTTAAAAAATGGCGCAAGTCGGGTTAAGACGATTTTTTCGACGTAACCTGACTTGCCCCATTTTAAGACGCCCATGCGCCATTTTCCCCCTACGCCGGCGCTGTCTGGTCTACGTGGTTTTTTCC